>NC_089588.1:77772250-78145583 GCF_019320115.1 Miscanthus floridulus
CGGGGGCAGGGTGCGGCCAGGGGTAGGGCACGGCCGTCGTGGGCCGGGGGCAGGGCTGGCGTTGGCGCGGCCGCGGGTAGGGCGTGGTGGCAGGGCCGGCGTGGCTAGGGGCGGGGGTAGGCGCGGGGAGGGGCTGCTGGGGTTGGGGGGGGCGCTGGGAGGGGCTGCGGCGGGTGACAGGCGGCGCGTGGGGCGGGGAAGGGTGCGGCGGCAGGGCCGGCGCGGCCGGGGGCTGCCGGGGGCGGGGCCAGGCGCGGGGAGGGGCTGCGGGGGGCGGGGGTGGCACGGGGAGGGGCTCCGACGAGCGGCGCGCGGGGCGGGAAGGGCGGCTGCGGCGGCAGCGCAGTCACTGGCGGGCGCGTGGGGGGCTTTTTTTCTAAGTGGCTGGCTAGCAATTTTAAGTGGATGGGACCTTTGCCGAGTGCCCCGATCTGGCACTCGGCACGTGCATCAGAAAATGATATTCATGGTAATGAAAAAATTTGAACAACACATGCATCAGAATTTCCGATCCGTTCCTGGATACGGCCTCACACTACACTCAATACCATGAATATCATTTTTTGAATCATTAAATTCCATTATTTGATGCACGTGCTGTTCAAATTTGCATTTTTCAAAAAAATCAATTAAATGAAATAAATTAAATAAATATAGCAAATAGTTCGGGAAATATACCAAATTTCGACATGAAGTACCAAGTACTGTAAGAGGACTACAGAAAAAGTTTGAAGGTCAAAATACAAAAAAAAATTGGTTTGTCGAGTGCATCTTTTGACACTCGGTAAACATGCTCTTTGCCGAGTGCCACCTGGTAGGCACTCGGCAAAGGGAACACTTTGCCGAGTGTTCGTGGGGACACTCGGCAAAGAGCGTGCCAATTTTTTTTTAAAATGTTTGCCGAGTACCTCTCCGCCCAGCACTCGGCAAAGTGGTAATTTTGTTTTTTTGTTGCAGTGCGATTTAGGATTTAGATTTAAAAAAAAAGGAAAACATCTTTGCCGAGTGCCCCGATCTGGCACTCGGCAAAGCGGCAGCCCTAGATCTTTGCCGAGTGTCAGGGTCTGGCACTCTACAAACATCTTTGCCGAGTGCCCCGATCTGGCACTCGGCAAAGCGGCAGCCCTAGATCTTTGCCGAGTGTCAGGGTCTGGCACTCTACAAACCTGGACGGTAGGCGGCGGCCGTTACCTGACACCGTTTTTTGCCGAGCGCCAGAGTTTGCCGAGTGCCTGACACTCAGCAAAAAGGGCCTTTGCCGAGTGTATGGCTTTGCCGAGTGCCTGACACTCGGCAAAGCCTTCTTTGCCGAGTGTATATCTTTTCCGAGTGCGGCACTCGGCAAAATAGCTCTTTGCCGAGTGCCCAATTTTTAGCCATCGGCAAAGAAAGTTGCACTCGACAAAGGCCCTCTTTCTCGTAGTGATCTCTCAGTGTTTGACTGGTTCCGCCCATCTCTCTATTTGAATTTGCAACTTCTCCTTGGTCCCCTCGGCACCCTGCCGCCCTGTTCGCTTGAAAAGTCATTGTTGAAAGTACTGCTCGCTGATTTGTTGCGAGAGAAAAACACTATTCCGTATATTACAGACACATTCATTACCTCAGCTACCTCTCTGTCCGCCAACTACCCACCCATACTCTCGGTCTTCCTCTCTCTCATCCACGTAGGCGACATGGTGTTCTCATTAGTCACAAACCGCGCTCCCACTGACTATCTTGCTCTGTCTCCCGTACCCCAATCTCCACGCGCCGTGCTGCTCTCCACCGTTAGATCAAGGTGGGTACGTGACACGGGTTCTACCAAATCCGCGTATTGAACGTGGATTTGGTACAACTGGTTACCCACCTTGATCGGACGGACAGGAGGAAGTGCGGGTGTGGAGATTGGGTAGTGGACATCTGGTGACATGGAAGCCGTGGCCAATAGTACAGCATGGATCTTGACGTGGATGAGAGGGAGAGGAGAATTGCTTGTATGGAGTAGGTTGGCCGGCGAGGAGGTAGGTATGGAAGTAAATGCGGGGCAAGGGCTCCTTCCGGCGTACGGAAGGCCGAACTTCCCGCTCTCCTTCCGGACCTTCGCCCTATCTTTGGGATAATTAACTTTTGACCATTATCACCAATGGCGACTCCTGAGATAGCAGCTTTAGGTTTGGCGCTACGTTTTTAGCATCGGAGAGAGAAAAACGATACATATTTACCACTTTTGCTCGTATGGCACGCCAGCTCCGCTGTGCAGCTCGAATCCGAGTCATCAGAGTTTTTTAAATTTATTTTTTCGAATGTAAATTATTTTATATATTTTTTAGTTTCATGATAAATATTATATAAATAATGATTGATTAATTGATATATTTATTTATTAAATATTTAATGATTACTATATTATTTGTTATGAGCTATTCTTCTCTATGTTATATACCTACATACTTTATTCTCCACTTGCGTAATAGTTTTGTAATTACAAAATAATTGATAAAGCAAAATGGCTACTCGTTGCCTACCATTCTTATTTAATTTTATTCATTGAACCTACTATTTTGTTTAAAATTATCTATTATAATTTATTTCACTTCGATATCAGAGATTATTAGGAGTGTACTGGGGTACTTTGATTTTTATTTCACTTTGGTTATGGACAAACTTAGAAGTAAGACTATTCATCTATGTTGAATTTAATAATATGCACTTTGAATTGGGTCAATATCCGAATAGAATCTGAATCCAAGACATTCGTTCGTATCTGTATTCAGCAAGATCCGTATCCATAGATCCGATCCATATCCGGCAAGATCCATATCCATCCATGCATCGCTGTGATAGGATGATTTCAGCATTTGTCATCACCCTACCAAAAGTCCAAAACAGCCATTTAAAAAAAATAAGTTCACAAGTTTAACTTCTGGTCCTTTAATTTAATTTAAAAGATGGCACTTTCACCCCAAAAAAAAATGGCACCGTACCTAAGATGTGTTTGATTGGTAACCTATACAGTATGTTTCAGAGGATACAAAGCTAAATTGTAGTTATTTTGACCAAAATTAGCATATAGTATTTGCTCGGGTGCTAAATTTTGTATTTGTCCATCCTAGTTCATTTTATAGTGGTTAAATTTGACAAAAATCATCATAGCTACTAATTTGATGCGCGACTAGTACTAGTTCAGTTTAGTAGTCGAGTAAAAACCAAACAGCGTCTCAAATAACCAACCTTGCCAACTTTTACACCACACCACGCGAGTTGTTGGTTTCGCATTCGCCCCTATTGGGCTATTGCACCGACTCCCACATCGTTTGGTCGGTCCCGAGTCGTGGGCTCGCGGGCTCGCCTGGCAGGCTGGCACCAACACGCCGCTCTCCAACGCTTGGTCCTCGCAGGCCTTGCCCTCTTCTGCGTCATGACTATGAGCATAGACCCCAAGCTCCTCCGTCCGACTCCAGTCCGAGGGCTGCTTCTGTTCTGCACCATGACATGCCGAGCTCGGCGGCTCTGCCAGGTCGCCAAGAGAGCTCAACGCAAGCTCCATACTCCATCAGAATTCAGAATTCAGCAGTCATAATCTCATTCTTCATAAGTGCAACATCAGTTGTGTTAACAGCCATGATAAAACATGCTACAAGAGAAGATCGCACATCAGTTGTGTACGGAAAGCACACAGTTTGGAGAGTAAAACATCACCACTGCTGCACCATCTGCCGAGCGAATATGCTTCCGAAAACATCAAAAGCTCCTTCATCAGGCCATTTGCCTGAACATTCGGTACATAATTGCTGAATCAAAACTCAAAAGGTACAGAATTGTTGAATCAAAAGTAAAAGAACATCTGAATATCAAGCAGGTCAAATGAGAAGAAATCTTCCAAGAAAACATGCACATTAAGTCAACCGACTGTTTTAGATAAGATCACATTTAGCGTACCAGTGGCAGGTGCGTGAAAGGACTGATTCCGAAAATATTCATTATATCATGCCTCATGTGATTACAAGTGCTACATTCTCTGTCAGAATTCAGAAGTCATTCTTCATAAGTACAACATCAGTTGTATTAACAGCCATGATAAATAAATATGCTAATGCTACGAGAGAAAATCTCACATCTACTTGACTTTTAACCTGCAGCTAATTTCCCAGGTGTAAACAGCATGTCAAGATGGGATTTTTTCTTGGAGATCCATGCTTCCTCGTAAGATTTACTAACAATCAATATAGGTTGGCCCCTCCAAGAAAATGATACTTTGCAGGGAGAAATCTTATGTGTTCCCGACAAGTCCCTTTGCTTGAGAAGAGATCAATCAGCAACATTGTGGTTGAATGTTCAAGTGAGAAATTCCTCTCATCAATTTTGGACAGGTAAGTTCCAGCCCTGACTATTTCATTTTTCTCTAGTAATTCTCTAACCACACGATTCAGCAATCGAGAATTGGCCTCACAGCCAGCATTCTCCATGGATGAAAACATATCGTCTGCCTCTTCCACCAATCCTTCTTTTATAAGATTTGTCATCATTACACTGTAAGTCACAACAGAAGGCAGCAGCCCACTTCTTGAGATAGAAGCAAACAGATCCTTAGCTTCTTCAGCTCTCCTGGTTTGAAACATTCCAGCTATCATGATAGTAAGAGTTTTGATATCAATCTTTACATTCATTGCACGTAATTCTTTGAAAAGCAAGATTGCTTTATCAGAGCAACTGTTTTTAAAAAGTCCACTAAGAACTATCCTGTATGTATCTGTGTCCACTGATATTCCACTTTCAGCCATTTCATGGAACATTTCCATTGCAGCAACTGTTCTCTCAGCCTGAAATAATCCATGAAGTATGATGTTGTATAAAATAGTTGAAGGCTTCATTCCCTCATGCAATATTTCTCTGAAAAGACTCAACCCTTCATCGATCCTTCCAACTTTACAATAGCCATTAACGAGTGTACCGTACACCACAACATTTGGTTGAATGCCAGCTGACACCATAGCATCAAATACTTTTAATGCTTTCTCCATCTTGCCAACTAGACAGTACCCATCCATCAGCATACTATACACCATAACAGTAGGATGCATACCAATACTTACAGTTAAGTCAAATATATTTTGTGCGTCCAATACCCTTCCCACTTTGCAAAGGTTGTTTATTATCGAACTGAAGAAAACAATGTCAGGATGCATACCTTTAGTCATCATTTCCAAAACCAACTCCTTAGCTTTTGTCAAACCACCATGAATGCAAAAACCTTGAACCAGGCACCTGTAAGTAGCTATACTGGGTATTACTCCTTGGTCAATCATCTGATTAAATTTTTCCTCAGCATTATCCATCTTACCAATTCTGCAAAGCGCAGCTATCGCTGTCAAATAGGTTACCACATTAGGTTCCACTCCTTGCTCCCTCATTTCATTGAAGATAATCGTAGCCCTATCTAGCATTCCACAGTTAGCATATGCCTTGATTAGCACATTGAAAATATGGATGTCAGGCGTAATACTATCTCCAAGCATCAAATTGAAGAGATCTGCCATATCAACTAGGCATCCTTTAGTAGCGTACCCGTTGAGCATAATTTTGTAGGAGAAAATATCAGGTTTTTGGCCCTTCATTGCCATTGAGTCAAAAACATCTCTAGCATCCTTGATTTTTCCATGCTTGCAAAGGGAAGCCATTAACGAGTTCAAAGTAACAACATCTGGTAGGATGCCTCGACTTGTCATTTCTTTAAATACCCTCACTGCCTCCTTCCATTGGCCCCAAGAGGAATATCCATAGATCAAGTTATTATACGTCCAGTTATCTGGCTGAACACCTTTATCAACCATTTGTCGAAGGACAGCCTCTGCCTTGTCCATTGCTCTTGCCTTACACAGTGCATCAACAACGGAGTTATAAGTCATTAAATTAGGAGAAATGCCCTGCTGCACCATTTCATTGAATAGATCACATGCTTTATTAACATTGCCCTGCTTAAAGAGGGCATCGATGACCGTAGTATACGCAACCACGTCGGGCGAGCAGACAACTTTCCTTTCAGCCATCATGCGTAGCAATTCATCTGCCTGGCCACTCTTTCCGTCATTGCAGAGGCTCTTCAGAAGTATGCAGTAGGAGAAAACATCAGGCACATAGCCCAACTCAGGCATTCTGTGGAGAAGGATGTCCAGAGCCTCGTCTGTCCGCTTTGCTTCACAAAGGCCCTTGAGAAGGTTGCTGATGATGATGGTATCGACGCCCAATCCTGTCTTGAGGAGCTGGCCGAAGAAGGCCAGCGTTAGCTCCGGGTGGTGCGCCCGGGTGCAGCAGTCCATGAGTATGCTATAGGTACACAGTGTCGGGGACAGCACCTGCGGGCCGTCCGCTCGAGACACGCGGTTGAAGAGAGCGACGGCCAGGGCAGGGCCATCTCTACAGGCGGCGGAGGACGGCGCACGCGCGAGCACGGAGAGGAACCCGTTCAGCGAGCGCTCGGGGATGGGGGTGGCTTGATGCAGCAATTGGTCGAACAGGTGGTGTGCCGCCTCAGGGCGGAGCGTCCCTGACCGCACGCGCGCCGTGGCTGAGGCGAGGGAGAGGTGGGGAGCACGCGGCGACGGTGAAGAGCAAGCAGCGGTGGTGAAGACGGCGGAGGAGATGCGGGCACATGACCACATCGCGGCGTGTGATTTTGGGCGTCCTGGTTCCGCCGCTTGTCTCGCCCTCCGTTGAGAGGCCGCCCAGCGGCGCTAGAGCAGTCGCTGGCGGACCTCAACACGCGCACGCGTCTACCATGTTTGGTGACGCCGGCTGGCCCGCCGCCGCCGGCGGTTGCCGTCACCCTGGGTTGCCCCCACAGGTACAGTGGAGGCCATGGAGCTGGCGCTTCATGGATTTGTGGGAAGAGGAGTCGTGGATCGAGGATGTTGCGCGCTCGCGGTAGATGAGAGGCGCCGGCGGTGGAAGGCTCGGGAGCTCGGCGGCGCGTCGCCGGTGAGGCACGGCGGACGGGGTCACGGGGAGAGTTTGGGCCTCGGGGGAATTGGGAAGTGGCTACGGAAGATGGATCTACATCCTTCTAAAGATGTCAACGGCCCCGTTCCCGATTTCCCGCCGGGCATGAGGGACGGAGATGGTATAATTTTTCTCTTCGTAGGAAATTAAATAAGAAAAAAATCATCCCTCGGGTACGACGAGGACCGGAATGGTATGCATGCACCCGTCACTAGGGTTGAAAGCGGTCGAACTCGGCTAGGATAACTCCAATATTGTTTTCACTTTTACATTTTAATACGAAAACGAAATCGAATTCGGGAAGGTCGGAAACGAACACGAAAACAAACTAACGGGATATCGAAAACGAACTAATTCGATCGGGAACATGTCGAACACGATCAGAATACGAAAAGCAAAACGAAAACACCGGCCCGTAGAACCTAGTTGAGCATGACAACATGCCAACAGTCCGGTACCGACACAACCACACATGGTCATGCACAATTCACTTGTACACATACATTGATACACAAATCACCAATTCACCATGACAATTGATAAATAGGCAACAGGTCTAAATATTTAGAGACATTTGGGCTAGCCAACAGGTTATATTTCAGCAGCACTTCCCATGTCTTCTAGTTCCTCAGTTTCCTCTTCATTCCCCTCATTGATTTCTTCCTGCTGCAAGTTGGCAAGTTGCCATTGTGAAGAAAAGCATTATAACAGTATTTGTAAAGTACTTCTAGACTGTTGATGTGCACCTCTTCCTCCTCTTGCCAGTCAGTTGAGCTTGCTCTTGGTCTTCGTCATCCTCTTCATCTTCCTCTAGGTCAAAACCCTGTATCTGGACATCTGGATTTGTAATTAGAGTTTTAGCTTCATCACCCTGTATCTGGACATCTGGATTTGTAATTGGAGTTGCGCTGCTGCCACTGGTGCCCACACTTGTAGTGCTAGTTTCACTTGGTGTTGAAGAACCCCTTGCAGATGGTGGTGCTGGAATTCGACTAGAACTAGGACTAGCACTAGGTTTTTGAGATGCAAGCCTTTTACTTGTAGATCCTGATAAGAAAAAAGGAAAACATTGCTAAATCATCAACATGCATGGCTGCATCTAAATGTACAACACTAAGAATCTACAAGCTACTAATTTGCTAGCTACGAATTCCTCGGTACCTAGACAAGGAAGAAGCGGTGGCGTGCCTGACGGTGGCTCCATAAGCCTGTGCACACTCTTGGTCTTGGCCCTACTGCCTCTTGATCCAGAAGGAGTTTCTCCAGTGGGCGCCATTGTCTTCGACGTTGCCGTCAACTTCTCTGGAGTCTGCAGGCGGGGTCGCAGCCTCGCATTGCGGGGAGCCGGCTAGCTGGGGGCGGGGGGCGAGGTCACGTCGAGGGGGGGAGGCGGCCAACTAGGCCAGGCGGAGGGGGGAAGGGGCGGGGGCGGGGGCGCGTCTCGCGTCGAGGGGGGGCGCAGCCGCTGGGTAAGAAGTAAACCCTATCTTTGTTGGGCTGGGCCGCTGGCTGCTCGAGTTGGGCTGGGTAAGAAGTAAATTCGGAATGTCCGCTTTGCGTATACGGGATATCCCGAAATAAAAACGGGATATGCGAAAACGATCGGGATAGGGCCCAAACCGATTTCATCCCGATTTCGAATTTCGTGTCCCGTTGTCCGAAAATACGAAAACGATCTGGTTAAATGTAGAAATTGGGCAGAACGGAACGGGATATATCCCGACCGTTTTCAACCATACCCGTCAATGTTCACCGCGGGGACCCGATGCCTCCCTCTCCCTCACGCCCTCACGCCCTTGAAAGCGGCGCCCCCCGACGCCTCTCCCTCTTCCTTCCTCCACTCTCTCTCTCTCCCTCGGGCCTCGACGGCGCTCCCCTCCCCCATCCCGACGCTCCCTCCCCTCCCCTCCCCATCTGGCGGCAGCCCCTCCCTCTCCAACCCGGTGGCTGGCGGCGCACCCTCCCCTCCCCTCCGGCGAGGGCTCGTGGCGGCGAGGCCTCCCAAATCAGGAGCATGGCGCCGCGCGTGGATCTCCTCTCCATCCTGGCAGCGTCCCCTCCTCTCCCCATCCCGGCAGCCAGATCCGAAGCACGGCACGGCGCGACGCGCGACCCGCCTCGTAGTCGCAAACCCTAGCTCTCCCGCTCTCTCCCTCTCCCATGCGCACCAAACCCTAGCTTGCCGCCCGCCCATCGACAACGATGTAGGGAGGCTCTCCCTCCCTCCTGGATCCGGCGGGTGGTGTCCTCCTCCCTCCTGAGGCCACCCCTCTCGGTGGCGCGGCAGAGGCCCCTAGAGGCAGAGGCCCTGGCGCGGAGGGCGCACCGGCAATGGAGGCGGTGGATCTACGGTGAGGAGGCAAATCTAGCGTGAGGAGCGGATCCAGCAGCGGGGGCCACACGCGCCCGATACAGCAAGCGGCATTGCTCGACCTCCACCACCTTCACCACATCCGGTTGCATGGGCTCCACCGATGGTTCCTCCAGGTAAGGATTCGTCGGCGGCAGCACGTCCAGGTGCGGAAATCTAGGATGGCAGCAGCGTAGGTGTACAGTTGATGTGGGGATGGGGATCCCCGCGGGGATGAAATCCCCGAGCAGGGACAGGAATGGGGAAGAAGTGCTCCCCATGAGCCTTCACGGGGACGAGGACGGGGGAAATTTGCCCCCACGAGGACAGGGATGGGGCAGTAACCCCTGACGGGGAATTCCCCATTGACATCGCGATCCTTCGCTGATGGTGCCTAATAATTTCTACCTTTTTATTCATTTTATTTAAATATACGAAATACTCCTCTCCGTTCCAAAAAAAAAGTTAATTCTCATCTGTCCTAAAATAATGTAAATTAGTGTGAGTAGAAAATTACATGTTACCCCTAATCCTCTGTAAAGTGCAACTGATTGAATAACAACGGAAAAAAAGCCAACAACAAATTTCTGTAAACTAGTGGACTCGGAGCTTCTAGAGCCTTTGGTGGGTTTTTCATTTTTGTTGGCGAGTTGGTTTCTTTTTATCTTGTTGGTCATGTGAACAGGGTTGCTAATAGTCTATAGTAATAGTACTCTATACTATGCGTGACAGATGTGACTATATTATACTTTTATTTTGGATAAATTTAATCATGGATGTGCTAATATTTTGGGATAGAAAAAGTAAATGTATAAAATTCACATTAGTTGGTTTGCAGACGAGTTTGTCCAACAACCTGACTTACTCTCTTGTTCATGTCCTCTCCCTTTCCATGCTATTCAAACCTTGATCCAAACTGAATATAAGCTACGCCTTCTAAGGGTGTGTTTGGTCACGCTTTACTAACGACTTCACATGCAACTTCACCTCTCTGCCAACCAAACGTGTCGAGACGCTCTGACTCCACATGTGAAACCCCACAAATCTTGTCGAGAGAAGGCACAGGTGGGATGCGAAGCTAAAAATTGTGGCTTCCCTCCGCTCCATCCTCGCATCTGTGGGACTAGAGCGAAATTGCCCCTGATGCGACGGAGGGAGAGATTGAGGCTGGCCTGACCGTGCTGTTGAGATGGAGCGGCGCCATCCGTCAGTGTTGGGGTGAAGTATGGTGTTAGGCCTAAGCGGTGGAGAAGACAAGCCCAAGCGTCGGATCAGAGCATATGCAGGGTGGTGAGACAGAGGGCGGTTGTCGGTGTTTAGAGTTACCAACTAGTAAATTTCTAGTATTGCACGTCTGGCTCGGATGGTGTGCTTAGAGGATACGAGGTTTATACTGGTTCAGACAGAAAGTCTCTACGTCCACTTCATCGCTGCTTCTCGTGTTACTAGCACTGAAAGTTTGTAGTAGGGGTTACAAATGGGTGAGAGAGGGAAAGGATCCCAAGTTTCTGGTAGAAGAGGTGAACGAGTGCTGAGAGCTCGATTGCTGCTCAGCCGTATGCTCGTGTCGTGCTCTTGTGTTTTGGGTCTTGTGCCGATCTGGATCCCCCTCATGGAGTGCCCTGCTTCCCCTTTTGTAGGTGAAGGGAAAGCACGGCTTACAGCGGAGGAAAAGGAGAAGAACGAGAGAGAGAAGAAGGCTACCAGGATCGCCGGATCCTTCTTCCTCTTCATGCGGGTCCCGCCGATCCTGTAGACATCAACAAGGACGGCTCCACGTCATGGCCCTATTCATCACTGATGCCACGCGCATGTATCATCTGCCGATCATCGTGGAGAACTAATGCGCCTGTCAGCGTTCGTACGAGGGTTAGGTAGAACAGCACCGGCACGCCCGATGCTGTTCTTGATGTGAATCCTCAGGTATGGCATATCATGGCCACGGGTTATATCGAGGCATGCCAGTCTCTTCCCTGGTGTCAGAGTTTTGACCTAGGCCCATACGCTTGGACCTAGAGTGGTTGGCGGCGGTATGGGTCCCTGTTGGACGAGGCGAAATCCACGTCCTTAGGGTCGAGCAAGACAGAGCCCGCAACCAAGGGTCGGGCGAGGCGGAGCCCGTAGCCTTAGGTGAGACCCCTATGGCCTTAGGGTCGGGCAAGACAGAGCCCGCACCCAAGGGGTCGGGCGAGGCGAAAATCACATCCTTGGGGTCGGGCAAGACGGAGCCCCTGACCTAGAGGCCGGGTGAGGTGGAGCCCCTGACCTAAAGGTCGGGCGAGGCGAGGCCCCTGACCTAGAGGTCGGGCGAGGTGGAGCCTGCCCCTAGAGGTCGAGCGAGGCGGAGCCTTTTGTAGGGTCGAGATGGCGACTAGAGGGGGGGTGAATAGTCGTTTCTAAAACTTCATCACGTCGGCTAACCGAAACAAGTGCAGAATTAAAACTATTGGTCTAGCCAAGACTACACCCCTCTATCTATATTCTCTAGCACCTTGCAAAGATCCTAATTAAGAAACAAAGGTGCCGGGCTAACTAGAGCTCACCTAACCAATTCTAGGAGCAAGGTCACACAAACCTATGCCACTAGTATTTCAAGTAATGAGGGAGCTCCTACACATGCTAGTAAGCAAAAGCACAAAGCCAACTAAGCTCACTAGCAATGCTCAATAACAAGGCAACCAATGCTAAATTAGAGAGCACAAATACTTAGCTACACAAACTAAGCAAAGTGACTAACAAGGTTATACAATCCAAATTAGCCACGCAAGGGAGCTACTTCTATGCTACACAAGCAAGAAGATAACTAGTGAGCTACACAAGCTAACTAATTACAAAGAGCAACTACACAAGCACAATTTATATAAAAGTAATCACAAGCTTGTGTAAGGGGATTGCAAACCAACGGGAAGAACAAGGTTGACACGGTGATTTTCTCCCGAGGTTCATGTGCTTGCCAACATGCTACGTCCCCGTTGTGTCAACCGCTCACTTGGTGGTTCGGCGGCTAATTGGCGTCACCCACCAATCCCGCACATCAGGCACCGCAAGAACCTACCCCAAAAGTGAGGGTAGCTCAATAACACGCTCAACTAGAGTTGCTCTTCACAGCTCCCGCGGGGCGAGCACAATGCCCCTCACAAAAGCTCTTCTCCAGAGCACCGCACAAGCTTCTTGCGGGCTTTGACGGAGACCACCACCAAGCCATCTAGGAGGTGGCAACCTCCAAGAGTAACAAGATCCACCGGCTTGCAACTCGATCACCTAGTGCCACTCGATGCAATCTCACAATGCAACGCACTAGAATCACACTCACTTGCAATCGATTCGCACTCTTGCAAGCACAAGTGAGTTAGAGGGCATCCAAGCACTCTGAAAGGTCCTTGTTTGGTTTTGGTAATTGACCGATAGTTTTAATTCCACATTTATTTCGGTTAGCTGACGCGATTAAGTTTTAAAAGGACTATTCACACCCCCTCTAGTCGCCATCTCAACCTTACACACTCCTACACAAGCCACATAGGCGTGAAGGTGCTCAGCAACCAGCCCAAGGCCAACCACTGTCGGTGCGGGACCCACAGGATACCCCGCAGGGAAGGGAGAAGATCTAGTCTAACTAGGATTCTTCCCATGTAATCTTAGTAGTAGTATTATTCTGTAATTCTACTAGGAACCCTCATTGTAAATTGACTAGGACTCTGGCCTCCTGACTATATGAAGGAGGGCAGGGCTCCTTAGATTGGGACTTTTTTCAGACTTTTACACACAATCAATCCAACGCAAAGGCTAACACCGACTGGACGTAGGGCTATTACTCGATCATGGTCGAGGGCCCGAACTAGGATAAATCGACTGTCTCTTGCGTTAACCGTCAAGTTCTACATACGCTGAAGCCTGAACATACTGCCCCGGGTACCCTCATGGCAGGCTATCGGTGATCAAACATCGACAGCTAGCGCGCCAGGTAGGGGCTTTCGGCGAATTTGCATCCGAGAGCTCGACGGACCTCGACAACATGATCTTCTCAGCGGGATCAACCTTCATTTTCGATTCATGGATCTACGAGGTGGACGATAGTGGCAAGCTTCAAGGCCGTCTCCTCGAAGATTTAGATCACAATGAAGACCATTCTATTTCGAAGACAACGACAGATCAGCTTGCCGAAAGATTCGCGCAGCTCATGATGTCCAATCCAACTTAGATTTCGCGGCTTCGCGCATCCGATTCAAACTCAAGCTCTGCTTCCAAGACGGAGTCTTATTCGAGTTCTTTTAGGAAACCGAATTCTTTTCCAACATGGCTCTAGAACACGGCATCAACCTATCAAGAATACAACTCGGAGTACACTCAGAATACTTTGAAGAAGACAGGTCCTTTTCCGTTCGGTCTCCGCAACATGGCAACGTCTTATCAGGCACAGCTCGAAAGATCTCTTGATCCAGTGCTCAGAATACCACTAACAGGAGCTCAGGAAGGTCTCGTACTAACTATAGAATCTCAAGACTGCATCATCCACTGGCCAGGTTCTGTTCCTGAGGATGGCAGTACCCGACTAGTTGGCACGACGACAACTACAATTTTACCCTACCAAGAAGGAGATTCGATCTGCGACCTTGAAGCATCTACTGAAGTTATCAGCAACTCCAATAGTATGGAAACCAACATTGATAACAGAGCAATTCACGCACAAGAAGTGTTCATGGTCTGCCGTCCTAGATCACCATTGGTTCCCCCAGAGGCACCCGACATCAGGTCATCGGATGAATCTGAGTCCAACATATCACCCTTCGCCCAGGGGCACGATGGTGAGACCGAGAATCAGAAACAAGCCAGAGAAAGAAGAAACAAATTGAAACAAGGACGCCAATGCCATGCTAGGCAGCGCAAGGAAGCATGGAAATCAGATATGAGTCAGATCTGGCCGAGTACAATAGAAGAAAATCGGAACAAGAAGTCGAAGAAAGACACGCGACGAATACACCCTACAATAGAATTCGAGAAGCACTAGAAGAACTCAGAGCAATCTCACACCCCAGTGAGGAATAGAACAGCTTCGAGGCTTTCTCTGGTCAGCAGCCCTAAGGATGCAAGACGAAAGACTACTTGCCAGGTCAACATCTCACGGGCAGGAAGATCGAAATCAAAGGAAGTCCGCTTTCGAAAGACTTAGACCAAGTGGAAGTCACAACAGAGAAAGTAGAAGGGACCATAGTCAAAACTACCAAATCAAACAACCAAAAAAGATCAGAAGCAAAGCACCTATTCAGATAGCCCCGTGGAACTACTCTCACCAGAACGACAGTTGGCTAGAAGGAGGTGCTGAATCAGAATACAGAGAAGTTGGAACGCACGATAGATTCCCCTATTTTGTAGAACGACTCGCTTCAATACGACTACCTCACAAGTTCAAGCTGTCCAACCACTCTAAATATGATGGCAAGACCGAACCAAGGCAGTGGCTCAGGATCTACTCGCAATCGATTGAACTAGCCGGAGAAGACAACGATATCAAGACCTTGTTTTTCCGATGGCCCTAGAAACCATGCCCCTCCAATGGTTCGACAAATTGAATCCAGGGTCAATCAAAAATTGGGAGGACTTGCAAAGAGCTTTCTATGAAAATTTCGCGGGTATCATTACGCACCCCATCACCCACATGGAACTAAAAGGACTCAAGCAGAAAGGGGGCGAAAGTCTCAGAGATTACTACCGATGATTTGGCAAACTATGTGCTCAAGTACATGATATCACCGAGTGTGGGGGTATTAACCCCTATACCCTTACGGCTAAGCTTGGGCTGGCCCGGATCGATGGGTTCGGTCCACTCGAAAGACGACGTGCGGCCCGGTTAACCTGATCGGAGTCCCACACAAGGAATCAAGACGGATTTGGCGACCAAGCAGGATCCTGGTCGGTTAGAATAGGAATCCTTGTCCGGCCACATATGGCAATTGTAACTGACTAGGATTAGTTTCTAGATCTGTAACCCTGCCCCCCGGACTATATAAGGCGAGCAGGGGACCCCTCTAAAAAACATCTCTCATTGACATACAGCAATACAAATCAGACGCAGGACGTAGGTATTATGCCTTCTTGGCGGCCGAACCTGGATAAAACCTCATGTCTGTCTTGCGTCACCGTCTTGTTTGGGGCTTGTGCATCTGTCTGCCGATAATCTACTACCTTGGGCATACCCCTAGGTAGACTGCCGACCATATTTCGTCGACAGTGGCGCGCTAGGTAGGGGGTGTGCGTACTGCTCTCCAAGCAAACAAGATGGTCATCATCTCCGGCTCCGTGCTACGCCCAACGGCCTCACGTTCACCGTCGGCCAGATCACCTGGACCACCGGCTCCGACGACTCCATCGCCATGACCACGGAGGAGGCATGGATTCAACCTGCACCGACGACTACTTCACCTGCATCGGCTACAGCTCCGACCACGGTGAACACGGCTCCGACCACGGTGAACACGGCTCCGACCACGGTGAACACGGCTCCAACCACAACGGATACGGCTCCAACCACGATGGACCTGGCTCCGACCACGGGACATCTGGCTCCGACCACACCTACAGCCACGCCGACAACCCGTCATCCGCTTCCCCGCTACAGAGGAAAGCAGATCGACAACACCGACCTGCTCGACTCCGTTGATCGGGTCGGCATCCAACTCACTGAAACCCTGGCTCTGGTAAGTACGATTCAAAGCCAACCTAATGAGCAGGTAATAGCTCCCCACAACAGATCTATCCGACCAGCTCGGACCAGTCGTCCTGCGCGACTTGGAACAGATCTTGTGGTCGTATCAACTCCCGAGGGGCGTTTCACTCGTCGCCAGCCAGCCATCGCGACGGGTCTCTGACTCTGCGAGTACAAAGTCCCGACAGAGAACCACCAGGTCTAGCCCTACGGCCTGCAAAATGCTGCCTCTAGCTACGCGTACAACCTGCGACGCCGCTCGGATCTGTGCCCTATACACCGATCTCGGCCGAAGCCATGCAACATCGTCAACATGGTCCGGATTGAAGATTATCAAGAAGGATCCGTCCACACAGTCTGAGAGGGTGACTCCAGCTCCTCATCCGGCATCGCATCCAACGCATCTGTCCACACCGAGCTTCAGCGTCACGAAGATGAAGGCGTCAAATACGATTTGGATCTACCAGACCACGCCCCGGGTTTCCCCCATTTTCCATCTTTCCCGCTAAGACAAGGGGATTTGATCCATGTTGTCAGCAACGACGAGCCGCCAGCAGTTGGCGAAATAGAACAAGAAAAGACTGCACGCGAAGCACGCAATATTAACCGGTTTAATCGCCGGCAAATCGAAGCTGAAGCAGACCAGGAGGCACGACGCATAAGGGTCCAACCACGTGACCTCAACAATGCTTTCGACAGGGTGGGGGACAAACAAGTCTCCAAGACCCCAAGCGCCAACGTAGCCGTCGCCATGGCGACAATGCAGCGGCTGCCCAACACTCTCGAGACCCAAGCAATCCGTGATGACATACAAGCTTATCTGACGGCTGCTATGGCTCAGACCGCAGAGATGAATCAAGCCCGGGCTCCATCCGTTTCTGTCGAATCAAGCCACAGCCGCCAATACTCAAGTCGCTCATAGCCACTCAACCAACGTGGCTCGCGCAATAACGACCCATCGGACAACCGTCAAGGCGGAAACGGTGGTCATGATGGTGGTCGGGACGACAACCGCCGTCGGGAGGATAACCGCCACGACGTTCGAGGCGACAACCGCCGAGATAACCGCGACAATCGCCGTGATAACCACGGTCGCAGGGCTAATCCAGATGGCAATCGAGATCGCCGCGATGGCAATAACGATCTCCGCCATTACCTCGTCGGACGTGATCTGTGCGCTCGCATCAACCAGAGAGCCAACGATCGTGCATCCCATGAAAGCTATCGCCGTATGGAATATGACACTGCCCACGGCCCGTCGGGTTTGAAGCAGTTCACTCCACACCTTCGCCAAGTCATATGGCCCAAGAATTTCAAACTCGAGAAACTTCAGAAGTACGACGGCAAGGAAAACCTCGAATTATGGGTCATGCTCTATGAAACTGCGTGCCGCTCAGCCATGGCTGACGAGCACGTCATGTCTAACTACTTCCCAGTCGCTGTTGGTCATGCAGGTCACCAATGGCTGGTTAGCTTGCCAGCGAACTATTTTGACTCTTGGCAGGAGCTCAGGCAGGCCTTCATCGACAATTTCATCGCTACTTGCGAACAACCCGGCAACAAGTACGATCTGCAACGGATCCGAGATCGGAAGGATGAACCACTGCGCGAGTACGTTCGGCGTTTCTCGAAGATGCGCATCAAGGTCCCATCAATCTCCGACAACGAAGCAATCGAGGCTTTCGTCACCGGCCTCCGCTTCCACGATGCTCTAAGAGACAAGCTCCTCCGGAAGAGACCCGAATCAGTCACAACGCTTTTGGCCACCGCTAAGAAATACGCGGACGCTGACGACGCTAAAAAGATAATCATTGAAGAAGCAGCAAGGGTTCCACGCTCCGACCACCCCCCACACCGCGACGATTACCGCGGCAATCGTGGTCGGAACGACAATTTTGACCACCGCGACCAGCGCAACGACTCCCGTGACCACCGTGATCAACGTAATCAGCGGCGCAGCCGCCGTGACGATTGCAGGAGCAAGCGCGCTCGGGAAGACGACGGCGAGGTCAATACCGTGAAAAAGGGCGGCGGACGTCGTAACTACGAGGACGACTACGCCAAAGCATTGA
Source organism: Miscanthus floridulus (assembly GCF_019320115.1). Classification (NCBI taxonomy): domain Eukaryota; kingdom Viridiplantae; phylum Streptophyta; class Magnoliopsida; order Poales; family Poaceae; genus Miscanthus; species Miscanthus floridulus. The sequence continues at coordinate 77,790,348 of NC_089588.1, forward strand.
AGGGGCCCTGCCAGCTCCATCCTAAGTCGAACCACACCATGGAGAATTGCCGCGTCCTCAAGACTATCTACATGCGTCAACAGGCTCTGGATACGTCCGACAAGCCTAACAACGCGGGGGAATAGCGCAACGAGGACAATGACGACGACGATGCAGACCCTCGTCATAAATACGTCAAGCTGACTGATCGCGTGCACACCATCATCGGCGGCAAGGTGTCCGTTGAGACCAAACGAGAACGCAAGCTGCTCGCCCACGCTTGCTTGAACGTGGCAAACACCGACAACCTTCTCACCGATCCACGGCTTCCTCCGTGGTCTCACCGTGAAATCCACTTCAGCAGGAAGGACCAATGGGCCGCCATACCCGAGCCAGGGCATTTTCCCCTAGTCCTCGATCCTTGTATCAACAAGGTTCAATTCAATAGGGTACTGATCGACGGCGGCAGCTCCATTGATATACTATTCAAGAACAGCCTGCCCACTTTGAAAATAGCCCAGGCGGACCTGAAGCCGTACGAAGCATAGTTCTGGGGCGTTCTCCCCGGACAGAGCTCCACACCTCTTGGGCAGATCACGCTACCTGTGCAATTTGGGACTTTGGACCACTTCCGCACCGACTACGTCAACTTCGTGGTCGCTGATTTCGACGGCACCTACCATGCTATTCTTGGTCGACCGTCGCTCACCAAGTTCATGGCCATACCTCATTACAGGTATCTGGTGCTCAAGATGCCTACTGAGAAAGGAGTTTTAACCCTCAGGGGCAACGTATACGCAGCTTATACCTGCGAGGACGACAGCTTCAAAATAGCAGAGGCCCATGACCTCTCTATTCGCATGGCCGAGACCATGCTCGACGCTAAGAAGACCTCGGCCGACCACCTGGAGATCCCAGAGCTCGAGGCTCCGCGCAAGAACATCAGGTCCAAGGAGCACAAGACGATCCAGCTGGTCGAGGGCGATCCCAGCAAAACGGCCCTCATCGGGGCCGACCTGGATCCCAAATAGGAAGACGCACTCGTCAGGTTCTTGAGGGGCAACGTGGATGTGTTTGCATGGAAACCTTCCGACATGCCCGGTGTACCTCGGAACTTGATTGAGCACTCCTTAAATGTCAACAGCAAGGCCAAACCAATCAAGCAGAAGCTACGACGGTTCGCTCGCGACAAAAAGGAGGCGATTAGGGTTGAAGTTACACGGCTTTTGGCAGCCGGATTTATCAAAGAAGTGTATCATCCGGAATGGTTAGCTAACCCGGTTCTTGTACGCAAAAAGAATAATGAATGGAGAATGTGCGTTGATTACACTGATCTCAACAAACACTGCCCTAAGGACCCCTTCAACTTACCTCGCATAGACGAGGTCGTAGATTCAACCGCCGGTTGCGAGCTGCTTTCCTTTCTCGATTGCTACTCTGGTTATCACCAGATCGCTCTCAAAAAGGACGACCAGATCAAGACATCTTTCATCATGCCTTTCGGCGCCTACTGCTACACGACTATGTCGTTCAGGCTCAAAAATGCCGGGGCTACCTACCAACGCGCTATACAGGCCTGCCTCAACGATGAGATAAAAGACGGCCTCGTCGAGGCTTATGTCGACGATATAGTTGTCAAAACCAAGGAAGCACATACCCTTGTTGACAATCTGGAACGCACCTTCGCAGCCCTTAATACGTTCCAATGGAAATTAAACCCAAAGAAGTGCATCTTTGGTATCCCTTCTGGCATATTGCTCGGCAACGTCGTCAGTTACGACGGCATACGCCCTAACCCGGAGAAAGTCAAAGCTGTCTTAGACATGAAGCCCCCAAAAAAGGTGAAGGATGTCTAGAAGCTTACCGGCTGCATGGCTGCTCTAAGCCGTTTCATATCAAGATTAGGAGAAAAAGGACTACCGTTCTTCAAACTGCTCAAAGCGTCCGAGAAGTTTGAGTGGTCGGAGGAAGCAGACGCTGCCTTCACACAGCTAAAACAATACCTCACATCACCTCCGGTACTTACTGCTCCCAGAGAAGACGAAACTCTCCTACTTTACATTGCGGCAACCGATCGGGTGGTTTCCACTACAATGGTGGTCGAGCGCGATGAGCCGGGCCACGCCTACAAGGTACAGCGGCCAATTTATTTCATTAGTGAGGTACTCAACGAATCCAAGACCAGGTACCCACAGATTCAGAAACTGCTCTACGCCATACTGATAACATCCCGAAAGTTGAGACATTACTTCGACGGATATCGTGTGGTGGTCATGACCGAGTATCCTTTGGGGGACATCATTCGCAATAAGGATGCGAATGGGCGCATCGTCAAATGGGCAATGGAGCTATGCCCCTTTTCCTTGGAATTTGCAAGCCGTACTACAATCAAGTCTCAGGCACTCGTCGATTTCATCGTCGAGTGGACAGACTTAAGCACGCCTGCCTCTCCGGGATCCGACGAATATTGGACGATGTACTTCGATGGTTCTCTCAACATTGACAGTGCAGGAGCAGGAGTTCTTTTTGTGTCACCATCCAAGGAGCAGCTCCGGTATGTCCTCAGGATTTATTTCCCTGCATCTAATAATGCCGCCGAGTATGAAGCATGCCTGCATGGTCTACGAATTGCGGTTGAGCTTAGAGTTAAACGTCTCTATGTCTACGGAGATTCGGCTCTGGTCATCAACCAACTCAACAAGGACTGGGACACGACCAGTGAAAAGATGGACGCATATTGCAAATCGATAAGAAAGCTGGAAGGCAGGTTCTATGGCATCGAGTACATACACGTGGTCCAGGACAAGAACCAGGCAGCGGATGCGTTGTCAAAGTTAGGATCATCCCGAGCCAAAATCCCACATGGCGTATTTGTCCAAGACCTGCTCACGCCTTCCATTGAAGACGAAGATTCAACGACCGACAAAGTTTCAGACCAGCAATTAGTGGCTACGGTTCCGGCGCCGAGCACAACTGAGCCGCTTCCGACCACTCATGAGCCGGACTGGAGAACACCTTTCATCAAGTACTTAACAGATGGTAGCGGTTATATCGATCGAACAGAAAATGAGCGCCTGATGCATCGTAGTAAGCAGTATCTGCTCGTCGATGGCAAGTTATGGCGCAAAAATGCTAAGGAGGAAATCTTGATGAAGTGCATAACCCAGGAGGAAGGCGAGCATCTCCTAGACCAAATCCACTCTGGCTCCTGTGGCAACCACGCGGCCTCAAGAACACTAGTCGGTAAGGCTTTCCGAGCAGGGTGCTATTGGCCGTCAGCAGTGGCCGACGCAGAGAAGCTAGTCCGCCGCTGTGAGGGTTGTCAGTTCTTCTCCAAGAGAATCCATGTACCAGCACATGAGATCCAGACGATTCCAGCCTCTTGGCCCTTCGCATGCTGGGGACTGGACATGATCGGGCCTTTCAAACCAGCTCCTGGGAAATTTACATGCGTCTTCGTGCTAATTGATAAGTTTTCTAAGTGGATAGAATACATGCCTCTGGTACAGGCATCCTCAGAGAAAGCTGTCACATTCCTCGACCAGGTCATCCACCGTTTCGGCGTGCCCAACAGCATCATTACTGATCTGGGTACTCAGTTCACCGGGAACGCTTTTTGGGACTTCTGCGATGAAAGGAGCATAGTTGTAAAATACGTCTCGGTGGCGCATCCTAGAGCTAATGGACAAGTCGAGCAAGCAAATGGCATGATCTTGGACACATTGAAGAAGAGGGTGTACAGAGAAAACGATAAAGCTCCTGGAAGATGGCTCAAGGAGTTACCAGCCGTGGTCTGGGGCCTCCGAACTCAGCCCAGTCGTAACACCGGCGTCTCACCATACTTTATGGTTTACGGTGCTGAGGCAGTCCTCCCACCAGATATAGCTTTCAGATCAGCACGGGTAGAGAACTTCGATGAAGGCAAGGTCAATGAAGTACGGGAGCTAGAAGTCAACAGCGCAGAGGAGAAAAGGCTTGATTCTTGCGTACGCACGGCCAAATACCTTGCTGTTTTGCGCAGGTACTACAACAAGAACGTTAAAGAGCGTTTCTTCGTGGTCGGGGACTTAGTCCTGAAGTGGAAGATGAACCAGGCTGATGTCCACAAACTCGCAACCCCATGGGAGGGACCCTTCATGATCAAGGAAGTCACACGTCCAACGTCTTACAGGTTAGCTCATCTGGACGGCACGGACGTACCAAACTCATGGCACATCGACAAGCTTAGACGTTTCTATGCTTAACTACTGAGATATGTACTCTACTTGTATTTTCGATTTACTTTACTAAAGCAACTATGATTTCTCCGACCACTCTAATGTGTCACTCTGAATTTTATGGTTATTCTAACTTAAGCCAGTACAAGCCGACCACCACTCCTTCTACGGTTTTCGGAGCAGGCCCTGTCCCCGGTTCCTCCCAACACGTGCACGGGATCCGCTCTCTACGTTGCGGGTGATCGGCAGGTCCCCCCTGGTTTGACTTGTCTGCGTCCACGTGTGCACAGGTCATAGTACCTCACACTCCGACCACATGCCAGACTAGGGCTGCACAAACTTTTCAGGATGACGTGTCGAGCAAAACGGTACAACTAAACAGAACATTAACACGTTCCCACTTAGTTACACCAACAAAAAAAATTCAAGCTTAAGTGCGTTTTGTATAAAACAAACAAGCTTATAATGATATACAGTTACGTTATTACAAGCTTGCCTGAAGAGGCTCAAGTTTACAATAACACAACTATGTCCTCCTTCTACAGCTCTAAGCCTATTACTCGAGATCTGCACCGATAAACGCGCTCCTTCGTTAACAGTGTACACGCCTCTTCGTTGATGGTGTAAGAGGGCCCACACTGACACACCTCAATACAGGTGTCAACCGACTGTTTGCCAGAAAAAAAAAGAAGACAGAATGACGTACTATACCTATTTGCTTTTTTGACCAGACGTGTCAGACTGGACTTGGCAGAAAATAGAGAAAAATAAATACACCAAATAATAGTACAAGCAGCGCACGTGACCGTGGATTTGCCCTGACCACTACTGTGCTCGGGCACTGCCTAGACCACTTTTGTGCTCGGGGACTGCCCAGACCATTCTCTTGCTCGGGGACAACTCCGACCACGGTGACTGCTCCGACCACGGCCGTGCCCGGGGACTGCTCTGACCATTACCATACTCAGGAGTTGCTATGACCACCGCTGTGCTCGGGGACTCTTCCAACCACTTCTTGGAGTTTTGCTCTCCTTGGCTACATATGATTTGTACTCACATACAGTTGAGAGACATTTATTTGGACCTTGCTACAAGGCTCATACTTCGCCTTCCAGCAAGCTCGGGGACTACGTCGGTACGATGCACCTGCCGGTGTATCTTGTTTTGCCTGTACGGCAATTGGATTCTTAACTTTAGTGGAATTTCTTTCTAGACCCTGGCACTACGTGCCTGCGTCACCTACTACCAGGCTCGGGGACTAAGTGGGCACACTTCACCTTGCGGTGAATGTGTTTGTTTAAATCGACCCCTGTGTTTTCAATGATTGTAAGGATTATTAACATGCTCGGGGACTGCCCCGACCACTGCTTGAATAATGGTTCTCCTTGGCTACATGTGATTTATACTCACATACAGTTAAGAGACATTTCTTTAGACCTTGCTACAAGGCTCATACCTCGCCTTCTAGCAAGCTCGGGGACTACATCGGTACGATGCACCTGCCGGTGCATCTTGTATCGCCTGTACGACGGTTGGATTCTCAACTTAACTGGGAATTCTTTTTAGACCCTGGCACCACGTGCCTACGTCACCTACTACCAGGCTTGGGGACTAAGTGGGCACACTTCACCTTGCGGTGAATGTGTTTGTTTTTCGACCCCTACGCCTCTGATGATCAAGGACGCTATGCTTCAAGACCACTTACATTTCTTTTCAGAAATACAAGTGGGCACACTTCTCAGGACAGAAATCTATTTCTTTTTTCTTAAGAGCACCATACATTCTTCGGACAACCTACTTCTCCGGTGATGACGGTGGTCGGAGGCGTCAAGGATTCAAGCCTCACTTATCAGAGAAGGTTAAAATGGCGTGTCACAGCATAATACATGATGCTCGGGGACTAGCTGTGGGGGTATTAACCCCTATACCCTTACGGCTAAGCTTGGGCTGGCCCGGATCGATGGGTTCGGTCCACCCGAAAGACGACGTGCGGCCCGGTTAACCTGATCGGAGTCCCGCACAAGGAATCAAGACGGATTTGGCGACCAAGCAGGATCCTGGTCGGTTAGAATAGGAATCCTTGTCCGGCCACATATGGCAATTGTAACTGACTAGGATTAGTTTCCAGATCTGTAACCCTACCCCCCGGACTATATAAGGCGGGCAGGGAACCCCTCTAAAAACATCTCTCATTGACATATAGCAATACAAATCAGACGCAGGACGTAGGTATTACGCCTTCTTGGCGGCCGAACCTGGATAAAACCTCGTGTCTGTCTTGCGTCACCGTCTTGTTTGGGGCTTGCGCATCTGTCTGCCGATAATCTACTACCTTGGGCATACCCCTAGGTAGACTGCCGACCATATTTCGTCGACACCAAGCAAGAAGTAATCGAAGCTTTCTCTCACGAAATCATGGCTAGGTGGCAATTTTAGGATTTCTGCAAGGAAAACCCGAGAAACAATGAAGAATTCAGACGCACAGTAAAAAGGATGATTACTGCAGAAGAGAAGACATGAGAAAGGTTTCCAGATAGAAACAACCGAGACAACCCAGACAAGCAAAATCATCGAAACCATAGACATCAGGAAAGAAAGCACGGACCAGACAACACCATAGCGGTGACTGACAAATTAAGGAAGTTTTCTAAGCCCAGAAGTTATGACGACATTGAAAACATGCAGTGCATCTGGCACCCTAAATCAAATCATACCATTGGAGAGTGCTACACCTTCAAAGATCATGACATAAGAACAGAAGAAAGACGAACATCCAAAGAAAGAACTTCAGAAAAACTTACCAGGAGTTTCTCCCCAAAAGAAGTCGCAAAGGTCGCAAAGTCTCCCCAGGCAGCGGTCAACTCTGACAACCGATGAGTGGCATCGAATTGTTGCACCACATCATCAGTAGCAAGAGGAGCAGAGGGAGAAGTCGGCCGATGCAGAGAAGGCAAGACCAGGGCCATGTCTTGGGAAGCCTCGGCTAACCCCTCAGATGGATCCACCGCCTTGGCCATGGTCACCGCCGGAGTTAGCAAACCAGCGGCAGTGTGATCACCAGGGAACCCTGTCTCCCTCACAACCACCTCGCCGACCGTACGCTCTGAGTCCTGAGGCTCAGTACACAGGGGCGCACCAAAGGATTGGCAAGAAGTCGACTAAGGGTGAAGGGAAGACGAAGGTCTACAAGATGATAAGGAACTTGACGATAAGAATATGAGTCAGAAAGAGGAAGACAAAAACAAAGAAACATAACGAGGATTCACTTACTCAGCTATCTTCTTCATAAGACCCCCAAGGCTAATAGAAGACCTTTGAGGGGGAACTATGGCAGCAAAAACATCACCACCACTCTGCGATAGGAGTGGCATGGTCGGTACTGGAGCACCAGAAGAACTCAAGCTCAACGACCGCTTACTGCAGGAGAACAAGGCCAAAGTCAGAACAAAAAGAAGCGTTCAAACAACAGAAAAACAAAAAACAACTTACCGACGCGTAATAAGGGGCGCATCATCATCCTCATCTTCCTTAGTCTCCAAAAAGGCCACCATAGTGCCATCTAAAAAAGGAGAAAAGTACTCGGTTATAGGCACAAATAAATAACAAAAAGACAAAACATGATTATATGCTCACCTAGGAGCACGCTAACTATAACTTGAGTACCTGGATGAGTACTCGATGGGCGAGACTTCTTGGGAGCAGGCAAACCAGATGAAGAACAGTCTACTCACCCCCTCTTCACGACACTATGAGGAGCTCGAGGAACTGGACGAGGAACATATTCTTCATATACATCAAGAACTGCGGAAGAAACACCAGGAACAATCATGGAGGTTTGAAACTTACTGGTCAAAGATGTCCTAGCAAGATTCTCCCCAGTCTCCGTAGTGGCAAGGCAATCATCAAGGGGGATTGGATCAAAGAAGTTACGCCTCAATTCCTATAAAAGAATAAAACAACAACACAAGAAAGAATAAGCAAAAGTGGAGACAGCGAAGGAAATACAAAGAGTGCCCGCATAAGGAAAAACAACTCACAGTAGGAGGAGGGTTGTTAGCACAAAACTCAGGGACAACATGCGGGATGACGCTTACTCCCTTCAACAACTTCTGGAGGCGCTCGAGCACCTTCTCATCAGTCAACTCAAGGGCGGGGACCATACGAGAAGGATCCTCCGCCCCAGAGTACTCAAAACCGTAATGTTCTTGCTCTTTCAGAGGTTGAACATGGCGACGAAGAAAACTGGAAATGATCCCAAAGCCGGTCAAGCCTTGCTGTTTCGGAGTACATATCCTCTCAAGAAACGGCTTGATTGCCCGGAGCTCGCCAGTCGTCAAGGGATTCTTTTCCCATCGGTCATTAACCACAGGACCAGAACCAGAATGAACAGCAAGAGGAGGAATCATGTTGGCAGCATAAAACCAGTCAGCAAGCCAATCCCTCATAGAATCAACCAAGTCATAATCAAATAATTTACTTTTAAGACCCTGACGAAACTAAATCCCACACCCACCAAGAACATGGGTGTCATCGCGACGGGGTTGCGGTTTCAGATGGAAGAAGTAACGAAAGAGGGAAAGAGAAGGAGGAATTCCAAGAAAAGTTTCACAAAGATGAACAAAGATAGAAAGATGAAGGACAACATTGGGAGCAAGATGATTCAAGCTAATCCCAAAATAGCCAAGAAAACGATGAAGAAAGGCAGAAGCAGGGAGGCAGAATCTAGCACGGATAAAGGAAACAAAAAGCACAATCTCACCAGGACCTGGAGTTGGGACCCGATGCTGGCCCGGAGCTTTCCATTCAGCAAGCTCCTTTTCCTAAAGTAGGCCATCACTGACAAGCTCACACAACTAATCCTCAGTCATAGTCGGAGCTGGCCAGATCTTCTAAGCAACCCTCATGGCCATGAACTCTTGATTCTCAATCACGGAAAGTGACGCCTCCTCATCGACAAAGGTTGCCTAGGACTTGCTCGCAGACTTCTTCCTACCCATATACTAGAGAAAGCAATAGGGCACTAAGAATCAAGGAGGCTCAGACGGCGGCGCTCAGACGACTGCGGCAATGGCAACGGTGGAGTTTTGAAGGCTAGGGTTTCAAGGCAAAGGAAGGATAGCAAAGAAAAGGAGGACAAAAGGCCTTTAAATAGATTTTACAGCAGTAAAAACGAGGCCCACAAGGCCCGTTTAAGCACGCGACGGTCCATCTCTCACCACAACTGACACAGCTGAAATGACGGACGGCACTCTTCCACTCAACGGTAGAGTTCAACGGGCAGATTTCAGACTTATCTATCAGCACCACGACAGAGTTATCATATTTGCTACAAAAAGAACTCATCAACCATGAAGCAATGAAGGGTTACCTCACAAGGAACACAAAGAACCCAGTACTTACAAAAAGAACTCAGGAATCTCATAAACAATCAGGACAATACAACAGGAAAAAGTATGACAACTCAGAAGACACGACTCTTTTTTCATTACAAATGGCTTCAAAAGATACAAGATTACACATCCTACAACAGCCAATGAACTCGGTACTATGACAAGCAAGGTAGCAAAAAGGAACCCAGACACAACTAGGCTATGAAACGACTACGTGCTCCAAATTGCTACTCGGTAGAACAAACCGCACCCGGCTAAACTGTTTTCTTCAAAGGACGAACGCAGTGCATCCAAGGCAGAAATCAGCAGCATGGCAGGACAACATGGACCAGGGGAGGCCTACAGGCATCTGTCTACCCAAGCCCGACATGATGCAGGATTAGGTGTTGATCTGCACCGAACAGTCATAGGGCAGAAAAGGAGTACCAGCCAAGAACTACTGGATGAAGGAACGAAGCCCACATCACAAGACTTCCTCCAACTACCGCCATGTACCTCCTGGTATATTGCTGCTGCGGGATTAGTCTACCTCTAATCCCTATCACAAGACTTCCTTCAGCTACGACAAGATATACAAGAACTACAAAATATGCCCGGGGGCTGCTCTACTTCACAAACTATCATATTCATGACTACTGAGACTTCAGAACAAGCAACAAAATGCTCAATGAATCGAAACAGCACTCCAGGAGGGTATTTATAGACCAAATAAGCAGTGCACATGGACCAGGAGCACCAATGGAACAAACCTAACAAAGGACATAGTGAAAAGACAGAACTCATTAATGGAGACCAAGGCGTGAAGGAACAGTACTCAAGTATGAGCATATTCGGAAGAATATACCAACACTGTACAACTCATGAACAAACAACATTTACACTCAACCACCACCATACAACTACATCTGACAAACAGCAGACTACCGGAGAATACGACGAGACTCTTTATCCGAGTTCTTTTTGAATAAAAGAACCCGGATATATGCTCGGGGGCTGCAACAGGAAAAGTTTTCAGTTCTTTCAACAACTCAGATTCAAGACCCTCCAACTCTTTGTTCCAAATAGCAAGAGGCTCGGGGGCTACATTCAATGAGTGCACTTTTTTCTTCGAAAAAGCGCACATCACTCAAAAGACTTCTTCAAGACAACAGTTTTCAAACAACAAAGATCCAAGACCCTCCAACTTTTTGTTCTAAATAGCAAGAGGCTTGGGGGCTACACTCAGTGAGTGCACTTTTTTCTTTAAAAAAGCGCACGTCACCAGGAAGACTTCTCCAAGACAGACCACTTCAAGACTTCAAGATAAAAAGAACCCGAACCGAGCTATATCCGAGTTCTTTTTCAAAAAGAACCCGGGTACATGCTCGGGAGGCCTTCGATGAAGAATCAAAGCAATTTCAAGACAAGATCCTCCAGCTCCTTGTTCCAAAAAGCAAGAGGCTCGGGGGCTACACCCAAATGGGAATACTTTTTCAAAAAAGTACACATTACATGAAGATCTCACGAAGCGCTACACGGTTTCACTCAAGAAAGCACTCAGACAACGCTTGTTCCTACTTGGCAAGACCTAAAGAAACAAGACGAGGCTTCTAGAGCTCAACCATGAAGTGCTTGGGGGCTTGTCGGTGCGGGACCCATAGGATACCCCGCAGGGAAGGGGGAAGATCTAGTCTAACTAGGATTCTTCCCATGTAATCTTAGTAGTAGTATTATTCTGTAATCCTACTAGGAACTCTCATTGTAAACCGACTAGGACTCTGGCCTCCTGACTATATGAAGGAGGGCAGGGCTCCTGAGATCGGGACTTTTTTCAGACTTTTACGCACAATCAATCCAACGCAAAGGCTAACGTCGACTGGACGTAGGGCTATTACTCGATCACGGTCGAGGGCCCGAACCAGGATAAATCGACTGTCTCTTGCGTTAACCGTCGAGTTCTGCATACGCTGAAGCCCGAACATACTGCCCCGGGTACCCCCGTGGTAGGCTATCGGTGGTCAAACATAGACAACCACACACTCCTTTTATAGCACCAAGGGCTAAAATAGCCGTTACCCCTTCACTGCGCAAAATGTGCACTGACCGAACGCGCAGGTCATAACGACCGGACGCGACTCTCCTAGCGTCTGGTCACTTACAGAGAGGTTCCAGAGACATTTTTCAGCGATCGAACGCGTCCGGTCATCACTGACCAAACTCTCCGTGTGTCTGGTCACTTCTGGACACGCTAAAAACACTAACCGGACACTATGACCGGACTCGCATGTGCTGACCGGACGCGCAGGTCGCAGAGTCCGGTTATAGACCTTTCAGCGCTAAAACAGCTATAACTCTTAGCTTCGAACTCCGATTTCGATGATCTTGGACATTTTGGAAAGCTTACTCAGAGGGCTACACATTCCACATGCATACTTGATCCAAATCACAATGGATCAAAGCAGTATTCCAATCCAAGGACCATCCTATAGTTCAGGGTACACCGAAAAACCTTTTTCTCTTCTCTAAGTTGATTCACAACAACTCTAACTTATTCTCCTTTGCAAATGTGCCAACACCACCAAGTGTGCACCACCATGTGTATGTGTGTTAGCTTTTTCACAAACATTTTCCAAAGGATTAGTCACTCAACTTGCCACGCCAATCGATCCTAGCGATGATGCAAAGTTAGATCACTAGAGTGGCACTAGATGACCGATATGCAAACAAGTTTGCCCCTCTTGATAGTACGGCCATCTATCCTAAACCCGGTCATCAACTTCTCTACACACCTATGACTGGTGAAATAAAATGCCCTAGGTTATACCTTTGCCTTGCGCATTCCATTCCATCTCCTCCAATGTCGATGCAACACATGCACCAACATGATCAACAATGATATGATCCACTTCATATCATCACGTGATCATATTGGTTCATCGATCTTGACTTCACTTGCTTAAGCTTCACCGCCACGCGGTCCATCACTCCAAAGCCTCCGACTTGCCCTTCATGCTTGCAACCGGTCCATCAAGCCAAGTCTTGTCTTGATCTTCTCCACCTTGATCACATGACTCAATGTCATGTCTCATGTGCAATAAGCTCCTTCATCATCACATGTGTGAGCTTTGCAACATCTCCAAACCATTTTCACCTTCACAGCATATCTTGCTCACACACATGTACTTGTGGACTAATCACCTGTGTATCTCACATAAACACAATTAGTCCACCTTGGGTTGTCACTCAATTACCAAAACCACACAAGGACCTTTCACCCATGCACTTGGGGGTCGGTTTGGAGCTATAGTCACGCTCTTGACTGCTCGAATGAATCAATGTTGATGACCATTAGCTCCTCCTCTTTAGGTACCCTAGTATTGGTCCCCGATAGTAGACCCCGAGCCTATGGAGGAGTAGAATACTCCTTCGGAGGCTTTTCCGAATGGGAGGACTCTGAGGGCCTTGGCCTTCTTTTGTCGCCCACGATGTTTCTTGGGGATGGCAATTCCCTTTCATCGTGATCGAACCCCTCAGGGGTATAGCTATGAGATTTGGTGGGTCAGAAATGTTCTTTCATGATTCTGACCCCTACGGGGGTCTATCGTTCTACGACCGCATGTTCGATCTCCTTATGAGTCCAACTTTTCTTAAGCCCCCGCCCATAGCAGGGGTCTGGTCGAGGGTCGGCTCATCTTTGTGATCGTCTTCCCTCAAGCATTTTTCCAATAAAAATGGAGGGGCTTAGCCGTGCCATGATTTTCCTCTATGGACGAATCATTGTGCTCGGTGAGCTATTAATGGGCTAGTCTGAGTGGGTCCCTAGCATCCCGTTCATGAGGGTCTAGCTTGGGTCAGCTGGTGACCAATTCTAGATTCTTAGCGGTCAATCCATATAGTTCTTAGGTCCATTCGACCGGTCCCGAGGGCTCTCTGCCTTTCTTCGAGGAAAAACCATGGATCGTATCCGACCGAGACCCGAACATGGACCGGGATGCCCGCAGCGCTCATACGCTCAGGTACTAGCCGCTAGTGGGCTCATCCCTTTCCACCCCTCACTCTAAAGGTGCCTAGAGTGTTTGTCGAACCCATCTGTGGGCCAACCTTCGAACTTATAGGCCTAGACGGGCCGTAAGAGCGTTTTCAGCTCTGTATCCCTCTTACCTATGATGGGTTGTGGTCCATTTAGGGAGGTGAAACATCCGGCGTGTCTTCTGAGGGGATGGCCAAAGGTTGCGTGCACACACCCTACAACGATACATGGTGATAGGTCATGACAGATGTGGAGATCTAGGTGGGCGGTTGGTTTCCTCACACCCATCGCCCCTATAAAACCAAAGGGTTAGCCCTCCATATTTCATACGCATGCCTGTATCCTTTCCTCCATAGCCATGCCACCGCCACCAATGCTTAGGTTTCCTGCCTCCCCATCTCCGCCGTCGTTGGGCTCGCATCCATCCGCCCCCACCTCCAATGGATCCATGGTGCCATTCTGACATCACCTTCTAGTGCATGGAGGACCTCATCCACTGCGGTCTTCTCCATGCGCGGACCTCGGCCAAGGAGTGGTTGCTGCCTGGCAATGAGGATTCGCCATCACCACTCGATGGCTACATGGTGTTGTTCGCCCACTTCCATGAGCATGGACTCACGACCCCCACCCACATATTCCTCTAGGGGCTGCTGTACTTCTACAAGATTGAGCTGTAGCATCTCAATCCCAACAGGATCCAGCACATGGTGGCATTCGTCGTGCTGTGCAAAGGATTCCTGGGGATCAACCCCACTTCGACTTGTGGAGGTATTTCTTCGCCATCAACCTCCAGAAGAAGAGAGAGAAGGGCAGTAGGCAGGAGCTACACATGCCGATGGGGTGCGTCAGCATCTAACTTTAGAACAATCGGGTCGGCGAGTACCCATCCATGTGGCTCTCGACATCCAACAAGGGGTGGCACTCATAGTGGTTCTACCTCAAGAATGACACCGCCGCCCCTCTACCGGAGTTCACCGAGCGCCTGATCGAAGAGGCCCCAGAGGACTTGAGGAAGTGGGGAGTCCTAGAGAAGGACAAGAAGAAGATTTGAGACCACATTGCTGCCATCCACATCCTAAAGGAAAATGGCCTGAAAGGGTCAGGCATTATCAGGGCTTACCATGCGAGGAGGGTGGCGCCATTGATGATGCGCGCGCTCCCTCTATATGCGATGGCGCCCAAGGCATCGTTCGACGGAATGACGCTCACCGAGGGAATGCTCCCCAACTCTGAGATCATGCAATGCATCAAGGAGGTGATGGATCCTTTATGGGACGATGTGGGTGCCACCCTTGATTTTGTCTACCCAGTGCCAGTGCATCCTCTGATGCGGCCGAAGCCAGGCTACGTTGTCTTTGTAAGTTTCCCTTTCTCTTGCCTTCTTTTCAATTGATTTCCTAACCCCATGAGACTAACTTTGAGAGGGGCAGGACCAACTGAGGGACCTCATCCTCATGGATCACCCAGTGCCGCTACCGAGGGATTCGATCATGAGGGTGGCGAATCATGCCGAGGGCGAGCGGCTGAGGAAGGTGAAGGAGGACAAGAAGAAGAAGAAGAAGCAGTAGAAGCTGTGGGCGCAGGAACGAGGGGAGGACACTGACAATGATGATGATGATGATGGTAATGAGGTGATGGAGGAAGAAGAAATGGTAGCCGACGATATCGAGTGGGACAACCCGAAGAATGAGGATGCGCTGACAGGCATCGGTTTGTCCTTGTAGGTGCCGGGACCCTTCATGTTCCATGGAGGGGAGGGTATGTCTGGGGAGTCAGTGGAGGTGGGCCATTGTCAGTGTTTTGTATAAGCATCGACAAGTAAATTTATAGTAATACACGTTAGGCTCGGATGGTGCGCTAAAGGACACAAGATTTATACTAGTTCGGGCCGAATGTCCCTACGTCTAGTTTGTTGCTGCTCGTGTTATTAGCACCATGAATGGTTTGTAGTAGGGGGTACAAACGATCGAGAGAGGGACTAGTCCCAAGTCTCTGATGGAAGGGTTGAAAGGAGGTCAAGAGCTTGGTAGCAGCTTGACTGTGTGTGTGTGTGTCTTATGTTGTTCGGTCAAAAGTCCGTCCCTTTGATGGAGGAAGTGCATCCCCTTTTATAGATGATGGGGCTGGCTTTTACAAGGGTGAGGGTTTTAGGATGCATACTCTACTTAGTCTTGTGGCTCATGTCTACCTAGCCTGGTTCCTCATTCTGACGAGTGCGAAGGAAGATAAGCGCCTACAATACTGTCGATGTCTCTATAGAATGTCAGGTTGGTTACAGATCGCTGCCCTGCGCAGGGTATGGGCCACAGTATAGTGGTTTTGACTTATGAGCCTCCCCTAGCCTTGCTCCGCATGCCTTTTGGTTCCTATGAGTCTTCGTCGGAGGGACGCGGGGTCGGGGTCCGGAGTAGCGTCGTGGCCAAGGTCTTCTAACTTGGTGGACCTGAGGGGTCGGGAAGCGGGCGCTGCTCCCTTGGGTTCATAGCATGGTGACGGAATATCCGTCGTTCGTGGAGATAGCAAATCCTTTTCTAGAGCGTAGCGGTTGTCGTATATCTTCGTTGGGTTCTGTGTCCTAGAGTTGAAGGCGGCACCTACAACTCTACAGGGCGAGGAGCATGCACCTATAATACCTTTCGGGCTCTGCGGCACCTGGAAGGGTCTAAAGCACCTGTCCCGCCGTTCCCTAGCAGTACTTTTCCTGCCAGGGCGCAGGGTATGGTCCTTGGAGCCATGGTTGACCCGAACGTCTTGTCTTGCCCTGTACCCATCATCATGAGGGAACATGGAGAAGTTGTCAGGTAAGATGAAACCAGTCTTTAGATATCGAGCAGGGCGAGGCTCATTCCTGGCCGTCGGGTGAAACGGAGACCAATCCCTATCTCTTGGGCAAGACCGACCCCGCCCCTTCGGGGTCGGGCGAGGCGGAATCTATTCCTTAGCCCTCGGGTGAGACCGAGCCCGCCCCAAAGGCGTCGGGCGAGACCTAGCCTGCCCCAAAGGCATTGGGCGAGACGGAGACTAGCCCTAAGCCCTTGGGCGAGACCGTGCCCACCCCAAAGGCATCGGGTAAGACAGAGACTAGCCCTGAGCCCTCGGGCGAGGTAGAGCGACCTCAAAGGCGTCGGGCGAGGCAGAACCAAACTCCTGTCATTTGAGCAAGGGACGCTACGGCGCCCTAATCCATCCAGAAGTTTTTAACGTTCGATGGTTATTGGTTCCACCTTCTGGGGTACCCCGGTATTAGGTCTCCGACAGCCGTTTTGATGATGCCCCCTAGGAACTGACGGAGGCGGGACATACCGTCGGCTTGCCCCAGGAGCCAACAGAGGTAGGTGGCTCTGCCATCATTCCCGAGGTGCCAGCGGAGGCAAGTGGCTTTGCCATCGTGCCCCAACAGCAAGGGTCAGGGGGTTCGCCCCCCAAACGCATCTGCCACCCGATTGCACTGAGGTGAGTTATCAATTCCTCTATTTTTCCCTGTTTTAGTTGGATTTCATCATGACTTATGTTTTTCGTCCCTTACAGCATCGGTAGGCAGTGGAATCCTTTGGCGTTGGCGCCGAAGAAGAGAATCACCCTCCAATTGGGGTGGCGGCTGTCGGCTGGTGTCATGCCCGTTTCGAGCAGGAGCGGCGCTAGTGTGACCACATCGCCGGCCAGTCAAGTGCCGCCCATGGTGGTGCCTATACCCTCAGGGAATGGGTGGATGCGGGTGTTCAAGGGGTGCCTTCGGAGGTCGCAGAGCAGCCAGTGACAGCTACGATGCTGCTGTCGATGGTGGGGTGGACGGGGCTACCGATCGCGCTCGTGGCACCGACCTTTGTGGGCGCGATGCAGCCGGTCATGACCCTGCCGATGTAGGTGGAGGTGGCGGTGGCCATGACAAATGGGTTATAGCTAGGCACAACCGCAGCATTGCCTGAGGCATTGACATGACCCGTGCCATCGACGGCCCAAGCGACGGTGCCTGGCGTGGGCCAGATGGAGGGGGACACGATCGAGGGGTCCTCGGGAGTCATGGTGCTAGGAGAGAGGTTCGCATCCACACCACCGACCCCTTCCATCGCCAGAGGGAGCGTCCCGGCGGGGACATCATGGCGAGAGGGGTCGGTGGCACTTGGGGTCGGTGGGGAGTCATCCCTGACCCTGACGTCGGTGGGCAGCTGCTCACCCGCGCGGGGCGAGCCTCTACTCCATTGGATAGATCTATAGGATCCAGCGTCGACGCTTTTTACCGTTGATGATGCCGCAAAGAGCATGGAGCGGGAGAGCCTCGACGTAGGGATTGCGTCCGTGCTCGAGACCCTAGACCATGCCACGGGCGCATTGCACAACATTGTTGTTCCCTCTAGCCAGGTATTGCTTGGTCTTGCTTCTTGCCCTTTTCTTCCTCTATATACTTTTTGTATCCTGACCATTGTCTCCCTGTAGTCCCTTAGAGCTCGCAGCCGGGGGAAATCTCGATTCCTTCATCAACAGAAGGAAGCCTAGGACCACCTTGTTGAGGAGGCACGACTACACAAGGAGGTGATAGCTCAGCTCATTTCTGCCTAGCAGAGGGTGGTCGAGCTGACTCCCCTCGCCGAGGAGGCAGCCAATCTTTGGTCATGGGTGGCCAAGCCCTGTTAGGATGCTGACGAGAATGAGAAGGCGTTCGAGGCCCTATCGACGAGGTCATGGAAGGATGATGAAGAAGCTGCTAGGGTCAGGAAGGAGCGGTATGAGTTGTTCTAGAAGGATGCCAAAACCCACCAACGGATCCTTGACCTTCTGGGTGAGGTTGAGAAAGAAAGGGATCTAAAGCTGGGGGCTGAGGAGAAGCTCGTGGCCCTAGAGAAAACGGCAAGCCTAGATGCCACAGTGGTCGCTCAGCTATGCAAGGAACAGGATGAGTTGATCCAAACTATGGAGATGCTCTACTCGGAATGTGGCATGGCTCGAGGAGCATGACCAGGCTTTTCGAGAGCATGACTAGGCCTGCTAAGAGCACAATGACTCACAATAGAAGGTTGGCTCGCTCTTGGCCAAGCTCAAAAGGGAGATGACCTAGAATCTGGTGGCCGAGAGCATTTCTGCCAGGCTGGCTAAGAGTGACGAGGTCGTTATCCTGAGCGCCGCCCTCAGAGTGGTCTGCGATGACCTTGAGGTGGTGCGGTCAGAGGGGACCAGCTCGCTCATGGCTCATGCCACCAAGATCAGGGCTCAAGTGTGCCAGCTCAAGAGGAATGCCCTTTGCACCAGGGTCAATCAGTCCTTCGCGATTACTCATTCTCATTATGGGGAGAACATCGATCTAGAGGCAATGAGCCACGGCTACGCACCCAGTTATGAAGTCCACGAGCTAGAGGAGATGGAAGCGGTGGTGGCTCCCCTTTCGCAGGACCTGGCGGACAGGATATAAGGCATAGTTCTCCCCCGGAGGGGCTAGTTAGTTAAATAGGTCGGACAGTCATTTTTGTAAAAAGCGGACAAGTTCCATCCCTTTTGTTTCGTTTGAACAAGTCTGTTCTTTCGTTTCGATTGAACGAATTTGTTCTTTCTCCCCTTTTTATGTGTAAAAAGGGTTAAAGCGCTCCGACCCTTCCTGTTGTTAAGATTATAGAGCTCGAGGTGCGAGCGAGAAACTCTAATCATGCTGGTAAGCAATAGTGCCATAGCCATTGGGGCGTAGGTTTCTTGTAGTCCGACAAGCCTTACTCAGTCGTTCGTTTTCGCAAACCTTGCCTCTAGGTTTTTAACGTGAGAAAGGGGTCAGGCACGACGATTGTTTCAAAAAGGGTATATATACCCTTACTAACCCCCAAGTGAGACCCAACCCCTTGCCGTTGTCGGGGTCGGGTTTCACAAAAGATCGAGGAGACGATAGCGAAACTGGTAGGAGAAAGCGTTTTTTGTTTTAGAAACGCTATTCTTAGTTTTCGTTCGTACCCCCTCCCTAGGATCTAAGCTATCATTCTGCGACCGCGCATTCGGTTTCCTTGCAAGTCCAACTTTCCTCGAGCCCCTACGTGTAGTGGGGGTCCGATCGAGGGTCGGCTTGTCTTTGTGATCGTCACCCCGTCCATGGTTTTTGCAACTGGAGGGCTTGGTCTAATGTCACTTGCCTTCGTGGCTCGAGTGTCATGCACGGTGAGCTCGCTAACGGGTATGTCCAAGTCCAATCCGGGTCCATCGCTCATAACAGGGTCAGAATAGCCCTCATGAGGCATTCCACTGCTCCTTAACCCGCCTCCCGGTAGATGTCTGAGTCGTTCTAGAGACCGATTTGGGTGGCCTGTGTAACAAAACCTTCTAATGTATAAGAGCACAAGTACAATAGCAATCGCCGGGGCGATCAAACCATCATATTTGAGCCCATATAAACCCGATAGTCTAATGAAATCACGAGGGATCTCAAACAAACCAAGATCGTACATGATTCAACATAACCAGTCACATGTTACATCACAGTTCACAAATAGTTCACAGTTTTCTCACATACATTGGAGTTCACATAGTTATTACAATCCAAGTTTAAATAGCGGAAGCAAAGTAGTTTAACATCAACATCACACTTAGTTCAAATACATGCCAGTGCTACGGTCATTCCAGCAAAAGCAGAACAGAGGGAATAACTTAGGAGTACCATGCCCCATGGTTTAGTTCTCATCCACGGCAGGATGAAGGCAGTTCTTACAGTACCCATGGTACATCATGTCATCTGCAACAAGAGGGAATAAACCCTGAGTACAAGAATGTACTCAGCTAGACTTACCCATCATAAACCAGAAATAATATGACACCAAGGAGTATGCAAGGCTTTATCGGTGGAGTTAGCTTGACAACATTTTGCATAAAACACTACAAGGTTTTACCCCCGATGCAATGGCCTAAAAGCGTTGTAATATACCAAAAATGGTTGTGAAAGACAAAATTGCAACAGAAAATTTTCGTTGGCAGGCGTTGCCATAGTAACCATGGGGAAAGGTTTGCCCAACAACTCTCTTTGGTGTTGCAATAGATTTTCCCCTATTGCAACACCAGAAATACCTATTGCCACGAACCCAAAGTGTGGCAATAGGTGCACTAGCAACGATATTTGGTGTTGGAATAGACCTTATTGCCATGCATCAATAACATTGCAATAGATGAACTCTCTATTGCCACGCTATCTCGGTGGTTGCTATAGGTGGAACCGTGTATTGCCACAATAAATATTTGGTTGCTAGAGGTAGCCTTTCTATTACAACGATCAATACTGGTTGCTATAGGTGGAACCGTCTTTTGCCATGATAAATATTTGATTGCTAGAGGTAGCCTCTCTATTGCAACACTAAACAATGTGGTTGCTATAGGTGCATCCGTCTATTGCCATGGTAAATGTTTGGTTGCTAGATGTTGCCTCTCTATTGCAACGATCAATACTGGTTGCTATTGTTGGACCCTCTATTGCCACGCTAACTATTGTGTTGCTACAGTTTGGAGACTCTATTGCAACGCCCACTATTCCGTTGGTTTGATGTTTTTTATAACACCATTTGTTTGTTGCTATATCATATATTGCAACGCCAAATTATTTTGTCGATAGTCCATATTGCAACGCTTTGTTTGCTTCAAACAATAATTGCATGCCTAACAATATATGATGAAAGAAGCATTTAGACATCCATTAATCCAAAATATGCTTTGTTCGTACAACTCATTAATGAAACCACATCCAATGTTGAACTTAGTTGATAACACACACACAACAACTGAAACACATAAGGTATTTGACGCATAGTAGCTACTTTGAATAGTTCAAAATATAATAAGCTATGTGTAGCACTGTAGCAAAGGTTCGCTTGACATTGACCGTCCATCGGTTGTGCACTCCACTCAAACTCTATCTTGTTCCTAAAACAATCATTAACATTGGTATATTCAGCAAACAGAAACTTAGTATTTAGCTAGGTATCATTTCACTCTACAGTAACAGGAACTAGCCAACTAAATCTGATTCAGAAATATTCATAGGTAGTGGAGTCAAAAATCCCCTGTGCTTTGCCAGCTTGTTGGTTCCTTTTGGATAATGCTCGTTTCTTAGCCGCAACATCCCTCAGTGCTTTAGTAGTAGTAAAACTAACTGTCGTATCCCCGCCTTTGTTTTGGCTAGTTTGAGTCTTATTCGCAGCACTATTTCTAGTTGCCCGACCATTACTTGTACCTGCCACTGTTGTAGCTATGAGTAGTGTTTGTGGTGGGATGCTATCTTGGTTTTCCTGCAAATCACTAGATGGAGGGAAAATTATGCCTCATACTAAGGACTATCACATGACAACATTAAACACTCTTCAGTTCTCAAACTACCAGCTGATGTGATATTTCTTCACTTTCTGTTTTTACATTTTCTTCATCCATTTTTGTTGTAGCAGCAACCTCTGCATTTTGTCCCCCATCTTTGTTAGCCTGCATATCAATTTTGGTCAGAAAAATCATGAGTGGAGTTTGAAACTACGAAAATGATGCATGGTTTGTAGCCAACTATTACCTGTTGTATTGATGCTTGTACATGTGTTGCTTGCATCATTGCCATAAACTCTTGCCTAAGAGCTTCTCTATCAGCCTCCCTTGCCTTCAACATTTCTTCCATCTGACCCAACTATTAATAAACAGCTTCATAGTGTAGTGGTATGTAATTTCCCTCCAATTAGAGAGGTTACACGTTCGAAGCTTGGTTGGCACAATTTTTTTTTGGTTGAGTCTTTTTTTGCTAGTTCAAACTCAAGGTTGGTTGGTTCACTCTACGCTCTTGGGTCCAAGGGTGTGGGTTCAAGCATCCTTGTGTTCATGATTTTTTTCCTTTTCAGATTTCCAGATTTAAGACATGTAGAAAATCAAAATAAATATTATTGCCCCTATTTCACAAAGAAAAATGTATTATTACATATGTGAACCACATGATCGTTCGCAAAAAAAAATATTATTCCATATTGGACTCATTACATAAAGAAAATATATTATTACATATAGGCCCCAAATGCTAGCAGATTGTTACACCATTAGTTGGTGGAAGTAGTTCAGACTAGAGGGGCCTCTGTTGATCCCAATAAAGAACAAAAGATGACGCATATACAGAAATTAGAAATTATCCCAATTCAAAGAAAAAAGAAAAATAAATCAGAGACCGTCATCTATATGGAATGTGCTTAAAAATCCGGTACAAGCAAAATCTAGGTTATAGTGATTATATCTTAAGATTCTGTAAGATTCTATTCGGGTGATTATAGTGATAAAGATTATTTCTAACAGTTAGGTTCTGAAAGTGGAGTACAATTCTCTGATAGCAAATAGAGAGAACAACAATGAGAACCAACACTGCAGACTTCTACCATCAGTGAAAATATAGAGGAAGCGACCAGTCTATCGACACCCCAACACTCTCCCATACATACATGTATCAAAGGCTTGCTCTCCGATACACACATACATGCACCGAAGGGAATGTTGGACCATACCTAGGTGTGATAATGGTAACTATATTTCAAACCATAGAGAATGTTGGACCAACATAGCCTAAAAAAGCCTAAAGGTTGCATATGACCAACTTAAAAAAAATGGCTCCACATTTGCTAAAATCAACCAACCATGAAACAATAATGAACCTGTTAAGGTTTCTTTTCGCAATAAATTGCATACGTAACAATGCTGTAACTACTCAAAACTGGTTCAAAATATTTTGACAATTGAACTAGCCATCTTGCTAGGCTTCCATGTTCCAATGAAACCTAGAAAATTTCTGAGCTGGGTACCCAGACTTATTCTGAATTTAGAGAGTCAAAATGGTTACCTCAGCCTGGTACATATGTTCCAATTAGTTTGTTTACTTAGAATAGAGCCTAGCCAAAACCAATGTTTAAGACCATAGGTGTATTGCATCAAATTAGTAAATTTAGAAATACTGCTACACTCACGGAATGACAAGAAAGTAGTCTGGTAACAGGCCGAACTGGCCAAGAGAAACAAAAGGCCTATTTAAAAAATGTCTGATCTTCCTATGTGCTTGATCCTCATCATTCTCAAGATGAGCCAAGGAGATGTCAAATACTCCATGCTTTGGACCATTAGAGGAAATTCGAAAACAAAAGGAAGAATTTGAGATAAAAGTCGTCCTTACATATGAGAAGCAGCCCTGATTGGCACGTGAGACATTAAATTCTGAAAAAATCCAAACAAAGGAAGCTTATAGCCCTCATCACCAAATTATGTCAATCATATGAATAATGAATCAGAAAACATAACCATACATAAGACATCGAGATGATCTTCATTTAAATGCCTAACAGTTCAATATTGATGCTCCAATAACTTATGTTTACACAAAAAAAATCTAACCACATCTAGATCACAGGTATTCTAACAATCCTACAGATCAAATACACATGCATACTGAATCACCCATACCGCTAGAAACTCATGCCTGCGTGCCAGTGAAAACATCTTTGGCCTTCCTTTTACACCAAGATGATACAGTAGTAGGAGTACGATTCCCCAATGATAGAGCAAGCAAGAGAAGATGAACATGCATACCTTGGTGGCCAGTGTCCTGACCAGCAGAGTCTTGCCTATGTTGTGAACGCTGAACCCTGATAGGCCCTGAGGTCATACCAGTGTTTGTTGGCTAAAGAATCCACACTGCTAGGCAAGACATGCACAAAGAAACGGATCAACACTGGCCAGAGGACGCAAAAAAAACGATTTCTACATAACCGAAAAGGAAAGGCCTGGTGCTTGGCCGCTAGAGACCACGGTGCCAGAGCCGCTCGCCGTAGATCCGCCATGGCTGGACGCCCCATCATTCGCGGTGCATAAGATCCCCTCCGTCGTCACCAGCTCCTCACGCCTGCGCCCACCACTTGCTCCGTCGGTCACCAGTGCCATGTGCCGCAGCAGTGACTATGGCCAGAATCTAGATCCCGATCTAAAAAAGCACGTTAGGCGGAGGAGCCGGGAGGTGTGTGTGTCAAGCAGCGAGGGCCGATGAGCAGTAGCGACGGCGGTGTAGAGAAGAGAAAGGAGAGAGGAAGATATCAAGAGGGAGAGAGAGTGCTAGGCCTGGGCTAGGTCGAACTGTCGAGTAACCTGCAAAACTCTGCTGGGTAGATTGGCGCTCGTTTCAATTTTTTTCCGGGTCAGAAGCGGGAGTTATCCCGCCTATTTTTTCCCGACTCAAACAATTTATTTTTTTGCTATTATATATTGTTAAAAAATGTCAGCAACTAATAAAATATACTAAAATTTTAAAACATCAAATGGTTGAAGTTGATTTATACCTTAGCAGTTTGTGTGCTCTTCAAATATGTTTTATGATCGCAAGCACTTTTTTCTATTTTTAGCATGAAACTTTACCATACCCTTGATTCAATATTTGTTTGTGTAAATTATTCAATTTTCATTTGGTAACAATATAATCTTTTAGAAATAAAGTGTATTTATGTCTATTTATTGGAATTATGTGATTTGGACTACAAGTGGTTCAAAACTAAAGTAATCCTAATGAAAGGCATAGATCTATTTAAATTCTAGATATTTATTTATATTATTTCCCAAAAATAATTAATTTTACAATGAACAATTTTTTTCATACCATGCTACATTTGCCATTTAAAATCTGAAAACTTCAAATAGAATTTTGGGATAATAAATGATTTAAAATAGAAAAGTCATCGAGGTCTATAACTTTTGTTTTGGTCATTTCTCTATTTGACTTTGTTTGAACAATTTAAAATTTAAATTTTAAAATATGAGA
Organism: Miscanthus floridulus; assembly: GCF_019320115.1. Lineage (NCBI taxonomy): Eukaryota > Viridiplantae > Streptophyta > Magnoliopsida > Poales > Poaceae > Miscanthus > Miscanthus floridulus. The sequence continues at coordinate 77,815,713 of NC_089588.1, forward strand.
ACTTCAAACAAAATTTTGGGACATTAAATGATTTTAAATGAAAAAGTTGTCAACAACATAGTTGGAGAACTCATCGAGATATAGAACTTTTGTTTTTATCATTTCTCCATCTAACGAGCAGGGCAATGATCGAGGTGGAAGGACAGAGTGTAGAGGTTGATGAATGGGCTCTGATGCTGGCATGGAGTGTCCTTGCATCATGGCATGATGTGCGACTGGCAGCTGGACAACACCTGACTCTCATGAAAAGAAGAGGAGATGGGAAGACAAATCACGTATTTGCACGAACAAATCTCATCAAAAGAAGGTGATTCTATAATAACTTCAGAAAATAATTATTTTCACAGACAACTTCATGGTGTAGTGGTATGTCACTTTGCTCGAAATGTAGAGGTTTCAACTTCAAACCTTGCTTGGCACGATATTTTTTGGCTGAGCATTAATTTTTGTTCTTTTTCGTTCTTTTCATCCTTCTTGATGTGCGTGTTTCTATATATTTACAGGACAACAACTATTTCAACAAGCAACTTCATATTGTAGTGGTATGTCACTTTGCTCTAAGTAAGTAGATCTCAAGTTCAAATCTTGCCTGACACAATTGATTTTGTATTTTTTGGCTAATGGTAATTTTTTTGTTCTTTTTCGTTCTTTATTTCTGTCTTGATGAGGTGTAACTTCCTATATATTCAGTAAACGGCGACTATTAATAAACAACTTCATAGTGTAGTGATATATAATTTCCCTCCAGTTAGAGAGGTTACAGGTTCGAAGCTTGGTTGTCACAATTTTTTTTGGTTGAGTCTTTTTTTGCTAGTTCAAACTCAAGGTTGATTGGTTCACTCTACGCTCTTGGGTCCAAGGGTGTGGGTTCAAGCATCCTTGTGTTCATGATTTTTTCCTTTTCAGATTTCCAGATTTAACACACGTAGAAAATTAAAATAAATATTATTGCCCCTATTTCACAAAGGAAAATATATTATTACATATGTGACTCACATGATCGTTCGCAAAAAAAAAATTCCATATTGGACTTATTACATAAAGAAAATATATTGTTACATATAGGCCATAGATGTTAGCAGATTGTCACTCGAATCCTTGTTTTCTGACATTGTCATAGAAGATGCGGATGGTTATCGTCCTTGTTGACATATGAAGTGAATTAGCCATCTTCATCATGTAAACAAGTAATATAAAGGCGGCTTAATGTCGAGCACACCTTAGTAGCCCAGTGGTAGATGAGTGTTTGCTTGTACTTTAGTTCCTGGGATCAAATCCTCTGTGGAACATTTTTTTGTCAATAGAATACATTATTCAGAAATGCGTGAAGCATTTTGTCTGTTGCAACCATTTTTGGTATATTGCAACACTTTTAGGCCGTTGCATCAGGGGTAGTCTAGTGCATGGAGCATTTTGTATGTTGCAACCAATTTTATATATTGCAACACTTTTAGGCCGTTGCATCAGCGGTAGCCTATAGCAACACAAAAAAACCGTGGCAATATTAACATGATATTGCGACCATTTATGATTGTAGTTGCAATAAGTTCTTAACAATTGCAATGCCACAAACAATTATTACAACCCTAGAAAACCATGGCAATATGAACATACTATTGCATCCATTCGGAAATCTTGTTGAAATAACCACCCTAGCAATTGCAACACCATGGAACATTATTGCAACCCATAATAACCATGGCAATAGTTACAAGCAAAAGCAACCAAATCCAATATAGTTGCAATAACACCAAGTAATTGCAATGAAAACCATTACTATTGCAACTCAAAAATACCATTGCAATAATGCCAACTAATTGCAACACAATTCTTAAATGGTTGCAGTAGCACAAGACTGTTGCAACGACAAACCACACATATTCCAACAGATTTAGTCCGTTGCATATAGGTACATATTGCAACCATTTTTTGAAAAGGTTACAATACGACCCACCTATGGCAACCAAATTAGTGGTGTTGCAATCATGTGGCGTGGCATTAGAGGTAGAACCTTGTAGTGAAAGCTTAAGTAACATAACTGGGAGATTTAGTACTTCTAGCATTAATTTGAATACCTATTCAATTAAGCATGTCTAGATTAACACATGTACTAGAGCAATCACTTGATTATGCTAACAAGCATTAGTAACCATATCCGGTTATAAGAATAATTTGAGCATCATCATAACCATCCAGTATCCATTAAGTTACTGTACATTGCCACTGCTCAGTCAAGTTCTCACTATCTGAGAGAGACGACGATTCGAATTGATTCCTACCCATCTAGGGAATTATTCCTAACACAAACCCATACTTCTCCTGTGGGGGTCACATTGGGTCACCTTTGGTACAACTCAGGAACCAACTTCGTGGGTCCGATTAGTGCCGCACCCTCAGAGATTCTACCAATCTGCTAGGAAGATCAGGACTCGAACCCACCCTTGGACTTACGCCATTGGATCTCCACACATCCTTACTGCCTCTAGTGTGCGCACTTTCACTTACCGAGGCCCGGCCTAAATTGAGCTACTCGGCTTCACGGTCGGAACGACTTATCCTGCCAACTAAGTGCTAGGCATGCGTTCAACATGACATGAGGACGTACAACGAATCGGTCCTTAACCAACATAGACGGGGATAAATAGGCACCAAGACCTCCATGCCTTATGCTTCTCTATCACAATACCACCCGGTCTCCTTTTTATTCATCAACACATGGTTATTTCTACGATAGCAATTATAGCCAACCATGATCAGTTATCTACCTATATGTTTCAGGTGACCGAAAATCACCTGACTTCTACCAGACTAAGAAAGGCTAAGAATATATTTGATCCTAGACCTACCAAGGATTCAAGATATATTTATCTGGATAAGGATAATATATGCAGCAAGTGTTTCCAATCAACTCTTATAACCTAATGCATCAAACATAAAGGACGCAAGTGATATTTGTAAAAACATAGGAGGCATATAATGCTTCGGGGCTTGCCTTTCAAGAATGAGGAAGGTTGGTGGTCAGGATACTCAGGGAGATCTTCTACGTTGACTCCTCCTTCCGCTTGAGCTTCCTGCTCCGGGGCTGCCTGTTGATCCTGCTGATGCTCGGGTTCAAACTCGAGAAGCATCACTCCTTTGGGGGAACCTATTGCATGCATATGCACAAATGAGTACCATGAATGCATAAGAGATGAGATGATATGATAAATTGTGTATGCATGAGCATGGTTATCCGCAAGGTGTATGATAAGTTCAACACTAGTTGACCAAGTAGATGTATAACTTTCTGCTAGTTGATTTTTACTGAGTAGGTGCATATCTCTCCTATAATATAAGAAACATACACTCACCAAGTTATAGCAACCTAGATAAAGTTGTTCATCATTAGTAAGAGGCCTAGAACCGGCATCTAACAACTAATCTCAATTAGCCTAAGCAGCTACACAAGCATCACATAAGACAAACAACTATACTTGACTTAGTCATTTTCTGCTGTAAACAACAGCTACTTAATTTGGTTATATCTAGAGTTCTACTCAACCAAACACTATGATATTGGACTTTCTAGAAATCTTATAAAACTTCCTACAACTTTCATTTAATCACCAAAAGGTGATTCAACAATTATCCTAGTCAAAATAGGTAAACCTCCCAGGTCTGTCCAGGAATTTCTAGAGAATAAGCATTTCTAGAGACCAACTTCTAATAGCTATAACTCTCAAACTATTTGTCCTATAGCCATGAAAATTTGACACAAGTAATATAAGTAAGTTATCTACAACTTTGTTATTGACAATATTCACAGAAAACATCGTTTTACCCATGCAATTTACTTCACAACCGAAACTATCCAAACAATCACTAAAATTGAATTATAGAGCAATTAATATTTCACTGCATATAAGCAATTAAATTTGGGCATAACCAATGGTACCAACAGTTCATAGGCATCATATACACTCTAGAAAACATGATGGTCAATGGTCAAGCCCAGGTAATTTATTTAAATGCATTTATTAATTTATTTGGACACTAAGGTCAAATAAGGAAAATATATCAAAGGTGCACCATAAATTCTGATAAAATTACAATAGCCGACTTATGCTCCCAGAAGTCTACTGTACAAATTTCATACCATTTGGATAAACATAGCCATCTCTACAAAAATGACAAGTTGCATAGGCTTATTTTAGCAAAAATAGTTTAGCCTAGTGAAAAGTGTCAAACAACAGATTTCATATTTTTCTTACATGCATCCTAGTACCATAACACTGTGTAAAAATTTGCATGATCATTAGTTATGTATTTTTACCTCATTTATTTTTCACTAGAAACTAGCAATTATTTAAGTGTCGACAAAATATCGTCGGCAGTCCTCCGAGGGGTATCCCACGAAGGTAGATTGATCAGCAGAGAAGCGTGAGATCAAGAACAAGAAGGCAACAGAGACACACAAGTTAGATAGGTTCAGGCCGTCAGTGTGACGTAATACCCTACTCCTGTGGTCTGTTGGTTTGTATTAGCTATCGTATGATATTGCGTGTGTTCAGAGGGGGTCCCTGCCCACCTTATATAGTTTGGGGAGCATGGTTACAAGTTGGTTAGATCTGAGAGATAACCGAAAAGTAATAACTGATTACCGAAATCTTGGAATTATACATATCCTAACAGATCTCGTAGTATCTTCAAGATATCTTCCCGGTGTCTTGCGGGAGGCGCCGAGCAGAGTAGTGCCCCACAAGGCTTTGTCTTGTGGGCTAGTCCCATGTGGTCTGCCATGGGTATCCGGGGTCGTATCCCCCACAGCTAGTCCTCGAGCGCCTTGTACCCATTGTGCAACGCTATCTTGAGCTTGTCCGAGCAGGTGCGAACAACATCGAGCCGTCAAACTCGTGGTCCGACCACCGCGATGAGTTGCCGAGCAGTTGCCGAGCAGCGTAAACTATCGCCGAGCAATGTAACCCAAGTACGGCTTGCCATAAGGGTGTAAGGAGCTCAACTTCAGAATCGAAAATTTCTTCGCAGTGGACCAAGTGTGCCCACTTAGAGTCCGACCACGAGGAAAGGAAATAGTCTTCTTCAGTTTCCTGAGGCGAGGAGTCTTCTAGAAAAAAGCAAACACATTCACCACGAGGTGACGTGTGCCCACTTAGTCCCTGAGCCTGACAGTAGATGACATAGTCATGTGGTGCCAGTGCCCAAAGTAGAAAAAATAGAAGACCAGCCGAGCAGGCAGCCAGTCCCCGGGCGTAGCCCTGACGAGCACATTCACCGCAAGGTGAAATGTGCCCACTTAGTCCCCAAGCCTGACAGTAGGTGACATGGTCACATGGTGTCTGGGTCAGAAACAACAGTCAACTTGGAGAACAATAGAATCGCAGAGAAAACACCAGAGTAATGGCTATACAATAGTAATTACTGAGCTGTAACAGTCAACGAAGATGTCGATGAATATTCGGCGAGTAATAACCAATTGCAGCGATAAATCAGCAACGCGGTCCGGGGCTGTGCGAATGCCCAAGTAACGGCCCACCTTCAGTTGTGGAGAATTCAGAGAAGCGCAAAGTGCGGGAATGGTTTCCCAAAAACCCTCGAATGCGAAAAGGTGGGGAGAGTGCTTTATAACTGTGCCATCGCACCCCACGCTCATACCTTTGCCCCTTTGCCATTTCATCTTCCTCCTCAGCCCTCGCCCTTCCAGATTCACATCCATACTTGCTTCCGCCACCAAACCCTAGCTAGATCTGAGAGATGGCGCTGAAGAAGGGAGCTGCGAAGCCGAAGAAAACAACCCCAAGAAGACGAGTGCCGAAGTCAGGCGTGATGAAGAGTGGGTGCTGTCACGGACCGGAGAGGCGGAGCACAATAGATTAGTGGAGGCTGAAGTCCTTCCAGACCATGTTACTGCTGGATGGCGGCCAACCCTCGATGAGCACTTCCTAATGCCCCACACTGATGAAGCAGTGGTGTTTGAGGATTATTTTTGTCGAGGATTGGGATTCCCTATTCATCCTTTTCTGAGGGATTTGTTGGAGTTCTAGATGGTTAGTTTGTGCAATCTGCACCCAAACACCATTTTGCATATTTCAATCTTCATCCATTTCTGTGAGGCGTTTCTTGGAATCCTTCCCCATTTCAACCTCTTTCGCCACCTGTTCTAGCTGAAGAAAAGAGGCGGCGGCGGTTCCAAGGTGGTCGGCGGAGTGTACCTTCAGCTGCACGATGGAATGGCTGGCGAGTACCTGACTATACCGCTGAACACATCGCTGAAAGGGTGGAACACCAGGTGGTTTTATATGAAACAAATCCACTCTGCCGTCCACTACGATGCCGACCATGTCCCAGAGAGCCAGAGAAGCTGGTCGGAGATGCCAAGCAACACGGATATGGAGCAAGTGAGGGAGCTCCTTGGCTTGATTAAGGGCGTGAAGACCAGCGGTGGATTGGTGGCGGCGAGCTTCATAGTGCACCGTGTCCAACCCAATAAGGAGAGAGCCCATCCTGCCTTTGAATTCAAGGGGGAGACCGATGGTACCCAGGAGAGGCCGGAGATGCTGTCGAGGGACGTTGTGGAACAGCGGGCTGCAGAGCTATTCGCTCTGTTTGCCTCATTCAGCATGTCAGGGTATATGAAGCCCTTTAACTACAAGAATCTACCTCCTTAGGTAAATATCTCAATCGTATGTTCCTGATGCTTTTTACCCTTTGTCATTTCCGAGCATTGGATTGATTCACTTATACGAAGATCCACTCGCAGGATAGGGCAGTGTACTTCTCAGGCATGCCGAGGAGCGAATGGCCGAAGGGAGTAGACGCCCGGCCACCGCCGTAGCCTGAGGAGGTAGCAGTCAGCATCTCGTCGGAGAGTCCATCCCTGATGTCAGAGAAAGTCTAGGGGAAGAGGGCAGCAGCAGACGAACCGGCTTGGAAAAAGAGAAAGACGGCGGGTGCCGCTCCCATCAAACCAAGTGGCATCTCGCTTGGCAGAGACTGACCTACTCAGACATGGAGTGCAGTCATGTTCGAGTGGTCAGATGATGACGAGGCTCCGATGGCTCCTCCACCGAGCACTAAAGCGCCTCCGCGCAACACGTGCATGGAGGTACGATCAAAGAGAAGTGAAGAAGTCCCCGAGCAGCAGACAAGGAGAGTCCTCGAACAGCAGGCGACGGGAGTCCCCGAGCAGCAGGCAACGGGGGCCTCCACGCAGTAGGCGATGGGAGTCCCCGACCAGCAGGCGGAGGAAGTCCTAGAGCGACGGGCAGACCAGAGGCCGATGGTTAAAGAGGTGGCACCTCCATCCCAGAGCACAGAAGTCAACCCCACGGTCATGCCCGGATGCTCGGGTAGGCATCACCGGTTCAAGAAATTGTACCGACAGACCAAAGCGTAAGTATCCTTGCCTTAGAGTTACTTTGTTGTCTTTTCTAGCTTTTTTGGCGCATGACAAGAAGATCTAATGTAGTGCGAAGCAGAAAAGGTGCCAGTAGACCCCTTGCCGGAGTCCCTAGTTGCTCGGCGGCCTGTGGAGGAGTCAACCACTGCTACTGGTGGACTTGGCGGTGGCGAGAGGTTGGCTGACGGGCCAGCGATGGTGCCAGAAGTGATGGTGGAAACCGTCGGATCTTCAGGGGTAGAGGCTAGAGCTGCTGATGCTGCACCAACGTTCGGCGCGGAGAGGCCTGCGGTGCCGGCAGAGCAGACGGCGCTGCCTAAGGCATCGGAGGGCATGGTCGGACACGCTATCCGGCCACCAAGCCCCTAGGTGGTGCATCTAGGTGCAATGGGGGAGGACGAGGTGGAAGAGATTGAGCGTGCTGAACCTTGACCCCAATCTATCTAAATCCTCCACAAGCGCAGCGACAAGGTGGTGGTTGTCGAGGAGGAGGACACCACCAAGGAGATGAGGAGACTGAAGTCCACTGTTAATAGCATGATGAAACAAATCAAGGTTAGAACTACATCTAGACAGCTTGTGTTTGATGTTGGAGATCGGAATTCATCATTATCATTGTGCATTTGCAGGGGATAACTCGGACTGCCGAGCAGCGGCACCAGCTAATAAAGAGTATGGAGCCCCTCACTGAGGAGAACAAAAACTCAAAGCGGTGATGAACCTCGCAGAGAGAAACATCCAGAGGGCCCAGCGCGAGCGAGACTTTGCAGAGTCCAACACGCGGGACCTGGAACACCAGAAGGGCATCCTATCAGAACAGCTAGCGACCACGTTCGAGCAGCTACGGAGCAAGTCTGAGTAGCTGGCCACTGTCTCTGAGCAACTAACAAGTGCTTCCAAGCAGTTGGAGCAGCTATGGAAACTCTCCGAGCAGAAGAAAGGTATGTCATATCGGCGAATGTGCTTTGTATTGCTGAGTAGCTATATCTTTGGTGATGACTATTGTGCTTGTAGAGCAAGATGCGGAGCTTGGCCAGCTGCGCTAGGCCCTTGAACAACTCTGAGAGGAGAAGGCAAAGGAGTCAGAGCGAGCGGACAAACTGGCCAAGGAGCTAAAAGGTGAATACTTCCTGGCCGGAGTTACTGCTGAAGTGGTTTTCTTGTTTGATGGAACCTTATAATGCTTGCAGGCTACCATCATAAAGTCAAGGCATGGCGGCAGGAACTGGCCTGGGCGCCATACATCATGATACCTTGCTCACTTGATCTACACAGAACACCTCAACTACAACCTTCCCTGACACCTAGCTTCCCACACACGCCATGTAGGAGCGTGGACGCTCCTATAGAGCAAGTAACACACATGCCCCTTATACTGGCAGGGCGAAACACCGGTACACACTACCGGAAACCCTTAGTTTCCTGAGTGCAATAATCTTTGTTGAGTGCATTATGTCAGACACTCGGCAAAGAAGCTCTTTACCGAGTGCTACCACAAAAACACTCGTCAAAATAATTGCACTTGGCAAAAGAGGTAAAAAACACTCGACAAAGTTTGACACTCGGCAAACAAGAACAAAAACACTCGGCAAAGTCCACATCCGTTAGTACGTGTTAGTCACCTCCGGACTCTCACACACACTACTACAAACTCCAAACAAACTAGTACAAATGATGATGATCATGGTAACTGGAGTATGTTCTGATGGATCACATCCTCCAGTCAACCGGCCACCTCCTCAGCCCCCGTCATCTCCTGCACAACTACAAGTTGTGCTGCTGCTGTGAGCACCAGGCCACTGTCTAGGGAGGTCGGCGTGTGCACTGCCTAGATATGCTGATCTGTCATCGGTGCATCATAGGACCTAATGTACGCCTCCATAGCCTGCTCCCCAACTGGCTCCGCTGGGCCAACTGTTAGTTTGATCTCCAACGATTGGCCCAACGGCGAATCGGACCCCTTGACTGTGTCCTGATCGGGGATGCTTAATCGACCACTGGCCGGTGGACCCCTGTCACACAGCGCTATAAGTAAAGAGAAAGGTGGGGGCTATGGCACGCAAAACAAGGTTCACCACCACCACTAACCCACCAAAGAAACCCTAGAAGGCCCCATCTGATCGTGGGCGTGCTGCAGTGATGGGAAGCACCGCGGGATGCGTCGCTGTCCTTAGGACTCCACCGCGCCTACGCTGCTACAACAATGATACCCCTAAGCAAAGAAATAGCTAAATTCCTAGACTTTTTAAAGTTCTAATAGGAAAATAGCATGGTCAGTCTCAAAGATATTAAGGTGGTGCTTAAAGCGCCATATGAGATTTGAACGGCTTAAACCCAAAATAAGATATTCAAAGATACACTATCTTTAGAAAAGATGGGAAGATCTGGGGGAGCATGGTATGTAGAGGTATGTAGAGACCTAAGACTTGAAGAGAAGCGGGACTACGTGCCCACTTTAGTGATTCAAAATAACAAATTTCTCAATACCTATTGATGTTGTATGACTTATACAACACCTATTGTTGGCTCTTCGAAGAAGATGAATAATGTAAATAAGGATCTTGTGATACAGGAGCCTGTAGAATCTATTGCCTCTTGGCAATGAAGGGCAACAACAGCCCCATATGAAAGTGCCAGTAGCTGAGGCCCTAGAAGGTCTCAAAGAATTAGTAAACTAGTTTTCTGATGACTATGAAGTCTATGTTAGTAAAGAAATTCAAATATAGGGTTATCCCACCTCATTTGAAGAAGCCATGAGAAGCGTTTACTCGCTTAAATGGCAAGAAGCTATAAAAGTTGAAATGAATTCGATGAATACCAACGATGTTTGGGACTTAGAAGTAATTCCTAATGAAGCCAAAACAGTAGTCAGTTAATGGGTCTACAAGACAAAATGTGACTCTAAAGGGAATGTAGAAAGATATAAAGCATGACATGTGGCAATATGCTTTACGCAAAGAGAATGAAAAGATTACAATGAGAGTTTTCTCTCTAGTCTTATGTAAGGATTCTTTTAGAATCATAATGGTGTTAATGGCACATCTTGATTTAGAGTTACATCAGATGGATGTAAAGATGACATTCCTCAATGAGGATTTATATGAAAATGATTACATGGCACAACCCAAAAGGTTTTGTCATGGAAGAAAAGAACATATGGGATGTAGGCCTCTTAAAATCCATTTATGGATTAAAAGTAAGTCTCTACAAAGTAGTGTTTGAAGTTGATGAAAGGATAAGAAAGTTTAGGTTTTAAAGAAAATGAGAAGGACAGTAGCGTTTATGCGAAGTTCAAGAATGGAAGATTCATTTTCCACATCCTGTGAATAGATGACATTCTACTCACTAGTAGTGATGTTAATCTGTCATTGGAGAAGAAGTTTTGTCCTCAAGTTTTAATGTGAATGATCTTGGTGAAGCTTCCTTGGTTCTAGGAATCGAAATTCACCGAGATAGATAAAAATGGGGTATTAGAACTATCGCAAAGGCATACATAGAAAACATTCTAAAGAAATAAAGTATGCATGCGAGTAAACCTACGCTTGCTCCTATAATCAAGGGTAATAGATTTGGGAACTTTAAGTGTATTAGGAACCGATATGAGATCGATCAAAAGAATATGGTTCCATATGCTTCAGCTGTTGGAAGCTTGATGTGTGTACAAGTACAAGTAAGAACTTACCCTGACGTAGTTTATGTATCTGGGGTATTTTGGCAGAAGTCTAGTTCAGATATAGATCACTAGAATTGAGTTGACAATGTCTTGTATTTTTGCAAAGTATCATAGGCCTCATGTTGAGTAAGAAAGAATAAGTACTCTCAAATAGTTGAGGGTTCAAAAAGTTAAGTCTTGGCGAGATGTGTAGTGAAATCCACAGCAGTTGCTAACACTCGCAGTTGGAGTATTATTGTGGAAAAGCGCCAAAGAAATAGTTGTGGTGTCATCAGTGATGCATACCATAGTATAGCTTGTCATGAGCCTTAAGGAATAGGCAAAAGGAGTTTAAGGGAATTTGTACCTAGATTTAAAAATGGTAGACAACAGCAACAACCATTTAAAGTAAGTTAACTCCTAAGACAACAAGTCAAGTGTGCTGCGAAACACATTGGCACTAAGATATATGTTGTAAAGGAGAAAATCCAGAATCATTTTGAAAGCATTGAGCACATAAGTACCGAGTAAGTACTTGTGGATCCGCCTATCAAGGCTAACCACCTAGTGTGTTCAGAGAACACACAGTCAACATGGGTTTATGGGAAAGCCTATGATTTCTAGATAATAAGGGCCTAGTTGAGTATCTGTTTCAAAACAAAGAGGTGTATTGTAGCTGTTAAATCTAATGGCAACTGACCGTGATGATGAGGCACGCTCTATGCACTAATCTGTGATGGAATGGAAACAAGATAAAGTAAGTAAGTTAAGTTTAAGTCATAAGGTGAGATCAAGGGGAGAATGCTAGTTTGATCTCCAACGATTGGTCCAACGGCCAATCAGACCCCTTGACCGCGTCCTGATCGGGGACGCTTAACCGACCACTGGTCGGCGGCCCCCTGTCACACAATGCTATAAGTAAAGAGAAAGGTGGGGGCCAGGGCACATGACACAAGGTTCACCACCGCCACTAACCCACCAAAGAAACCCAAGAAGGCCCCATCCGATCGCGGGCGCGCTATAGTGATGGGAAGCATCGCCGGACATGTCGTCGTCCTCAGGACTCCACCGCGCCTCCACTACTACAACACCAGTGGCCACATCACTGCGACGCCATGGCCGCAACTGCCCTAGGGTGAGGTACATCACCAAGTTTCCCCATCTAAGTCAAGTTTACCCGTTAGATCTGCACCTAGAGGTTTAGAAATTCCAATCACCAACCACCTCGAAGGCCTTGATGAGGCAGTGGGTGGCCCTCTTGGAGACTGGCACCGAGTTGGTCAGCACCTGCTACCTGGTGCTCCTCCAGGTCGGCTCCTTACTTGCAGTCTTGCTCAGCCTAGTCTTCCCCTTGGTCTTGCCGGTCTCAGGCACCTACAGCAGCGGCTGCTCACATGGCACAGAGATGCTCTCTACAATGCTGTTCCTATGCTCCTCAAGCATCATGTCTGCCACCTGCTCAGTGATTGTCGTCTCTCTCAGCTGACCCCCAATCTCCTCAGATAAGTGCACTCTAGGATCGAAGTGCACTACATTGTTATAGCCAAGCACCATCGCCTCCTCATTCAGATCAGCCACCTTGCCCCAGAGGGTGGAAACCGGGGTGTAGTCAGGCGAGCCAGGGGTCTCCTTTGGTGGGAGTGGTGGCAGGGAGAAGGATAGGGGCCTGCACACCATCTTGTGTCACATTGTCGAGGCCTCACCGAGCATGGGATCCTAGCCCATTGTTGCCCCCTCTGCCACGACTCCACCAATGTCATCACAGCATAGTCCCTTGTAAAACTCCATCATTGGGTCTGGGTGCAACACTGGCGGGGATGGTGCACCACCCGCGACATGCAGCACACCTGAGAGCAGAGTTGAGCCTAGGTCATCGATCATCGGGGCTGCCTCTATCTCATCGTCATTGCCATTGCACCTCTCCTGTCCGGATACTCTGAGAGGTGACCATGAGCGGCAACGCTCCCAGTCCATGTCCTCCCTATGTGGGTGTCCCGAGCTCTAGGCGAGCCCCAAACCCTCCGCGCACTGCCTCTACCACGATCCCCATCCATAGGCACCTCCTGATCACCAGCGTCCCTGCGCCTATATGCCAATGGGGAGCGAGTGCACTCCTTGCTGCCACCAGCACTGGTGCTTCCTTTGACCCGACGCAGAATATCGAATCCCTACCGCCCGCGCTCCAGAATCCCCCGGGATGGCCCCCTAGGATCATGACCATTGTCGTCACCCTAGTCAGGGTGGCACCGCTGGTGCTGCAGCAGCAGAGCATGGCATGGCTATGCGCAGGCTCTCAGACGGTGGCCGTTGATGACCCCCAGCACCCAGTCCATGTAATCAAAGATCTAGGGGTACTCCTCTGATTCAGATGACCTAGAGGATGGGTGCCCGCTCTAGGCTAAGCTCGGTGCACAATCACGCGGGGGGACTCCAGTCTTCAATCCAATCTAGGTGGATGATGAGGTTGTGAGATTGCCCCCTAGGAGGAGGGGCCACCTCCCTGTTCTACTGTAGCAGGCCACCCAGATCGGGGGACTGCCCTACCCTATCGAAAAGATGGTCAACCGCTTGGTGCTATGGAGGAAGTCTGGGTTCCACATCCAGGCCTAGCAGAAGAAGATGTTAGCGGTGTCCTGCCTGAATGTGGCATACTTGATCTTGTCGAAGAGGCAGTCATCTCCCAGCATGCACCGGGCGACCTGGGGGTTCCAGGCATGAATCAACACATTCTCGATGGTGACCCACACATGGTACCACCAGGTGATGTCGCTCCTGTGCTGTGTCTCGATCCATGGTAGGATGTCAAAGTGGATCCTGCGGACACATAGGATGCCTGCCTGAACCACCATGTCACGCTACGGCGGGTAGTCGAAGAGGACCATGAAGTGCTCTAGACGGTGGCGTGTGACCCTGGCCTCATAGCAAGGGATGCGGATCCTACTACTGAAGGCCAGAGGCACCTCGCCCATGGTGATGTTGAGGTACTTGATGTCAGCCCGGGTGACCAGGAGGATCGCCCTAGAATGAAACTTGTCGACCTCGTTGGCCATGGTGGCAAATGAGATCACCATAGCAGCACCCTCCCCCTAGAGGTTCTCCACCATCCCAGGAAAGTAGGCCATGTCTCCCTCCCCACCACTCTACGTGGCCTGACCCCCCTCAGCAGCACCAGCTTCGTTGATAAGCGAGAAGATGAGAAGGCTGTGGATGGAAGGAGGTTGTTGCTTAGTGAAGGAAATCCTAGAGTGGATGCTAGGTGTCGGCACGAAATTTCATCCCATGCCGAGGGCACATGAGCAAGCCAGAACGGTCCGCTCGATGGAGCTAGAGATCCACCTAGCTTCAGTGTAGGGATGGTCAATCCTGCGCACTCCTCCCTAGATGTGCCAGTCAATTTGACCCTACAATTGATAAGGAGAGAAAGCTAATCAGTAATTTAAGGCAGAGCATGTTGGTGTTGCCAGACAGTCCTGAATGTGTGGCTCTAAGAGTTGATATGGAAGGAAATCGACTAAATAGTCGATTTGAGCATGCTTATAAAGATAAATCAATTAAAGCTCATGGAAGGTAAATCGGTTATCGCTCAGGATAGATCTCGTTATTTAGATAAACACTAGACAATGGCAAGAGGATGTCAACGATGATTAGTTTATACTAAGCCAATGACTGTAAGTAACCGAATCCCTTTTGTATAAATGAAACAGCTCATCGTCATTTAACCATTTAATAAAAATAAATCTAATGAACATATTAGATCTCATCTATCGCTGTGACCAGTGGGGCATGAAACAGAATCATGCAGGCCATAGAAACAACAATAGATTCGATGACCCTAACTTATTACCAATATTAGTAGGGCATGAGGCAGAATCATGTAGTCCATAATACAATAATAAGATCATGGGGCTAACACATCTTTCAACCTATCTTTACTTCAACAATCTCGTGACGTGGACTGTTCGTGAAAGCACTCAATATCGGCTAAAATAGTCGATTCAGGCATAGCGCACAGTTAAGGTCATACCCTATCAGGAACAGATCTACCAAGTAATGATCCCCACTCCATAGTGCTAACAGTGGGGTATGAGGCAGAATCACATAAGTCGTGATAATGGGCCATGGAACGATTTTCGCTAGCCAACAGATCTACACAAGACGAAACATGCCTTAACTACACAATATGTGCGATCAAGATTGACATAAAACGGCCAATAAAATGTAACCCATTGTTTAAGATGAAGATTAGATCAATTTTAGACTAACAAACGATGTATTAAGAAGGATATAAGGCTGATCTAGATCAATTACAATCGGACGAAGCGATATTGCTGTAATTAAATAAATAATGGAAGCAATAAGCAATATCGGTAGCTTAATGAATCTATCCGAAGGAACGCCACCCTTAGATAGAGCCAATAACTTGACCTTAATCTAGTTTGAGAAGTGGAGGTCAACCGGATCGATGTAGCTATACTTGAACTAGAAAAGAGTCGATAACTAGCTTATACCAGAGTCGCAGTGGGGGTTGACCAGATTGATGCAGCCGTACGAATAGAAGTATAAGCCATGATGGTACTTATAGACAAGCTGTGGAGGTCGACTGGATCGATGCAGCCGTACTTGTTGAAGAACTCGCTGAGATCTACTCTACTCCTACTCCTAAGGGGTGGCCGAAGCCAAGAAAAGTAACTTGTATTTGATTGATTGTGTGTCCTTTACAATAGCCAGGGTCCAATATTTATACCCGGAGCCGACGCATGATTCCTACCTAAGCACGATTCATCACAATTTTTGGCCCCAGAGAAAACATTCTAAAATTAAGATAACTTGGACTCTAATCTTTCCCTTTTTGCAGAGTCCAACATGCCTTGTCCTGGCGCCGATCGTAGCCTTTGTCGTTATCTGCCGGCGCTATCTAAAGAAAGCCGATTTTAGTGTTGCATTCGAATCAGCTGATACTGACCTACATGCAATAGATTCTTTGATGACATGATCTTGGGAGCTTTCGAGTTCCTACGATTTTTCTTCCAAATTTTGGTGTAAAAACATGCCCCCCAATTTTGGGATAAAAGTAATTTTATTCCAAAATTATCATGTATGTATCCCCGATAGGTCCGTAGTCATGGGTAGAGAATCTTGACCTAGGGTCTACTATTTTGTCATCGTCTATGTCAGTTCATGAGCCCATGCTTCAAAACTTTTGTGAGAGCATCATTGCTTCACGGGCACTCGAATTCATCTTTCCACGACGGCTATAAAATGTCTATCCGACCTTGGCGAGAGCAACTCAACAATCCAGCTATGTTTCTCCTCTATCTGTTCCCTCAAGTGCTTCTGACTCCGCTGGACCCTCCATGGTCTATCCTTTTGTTATGAAGATCTTGAGCAGTTTGAAGAATTCTTGTGCATAGGGTGATTGTGTTGCTCATTCTAGCGCCTTGTCGAGCAAGAGGATCAACCACTGCAGTTAGAAGAATTCTTGTGATATCACCTAAGTCTTCTCTCCATGCTTGCAGAGCTGTTCTAGTGTTTGCAAGGGCTAAAATGTGTGGACACCTTCCCCTTGTTTGCTCTACCAAACGTCCACCGGGAAAGCCACAGGCTTCTTTCCCACAGTTTCCTATTACCAAGAAATCAGCTGGGCATCTGTTAGGCGGGCAGCCTTTCCCCTTCTCCTGGCATAATTTCATCAACGGGCCGATGTGACTTGGTTCATGATGACTTTTGGCCTTGTGGGGACCCGGACTTCCTTGAATCCAAAGAAGCCTTGGTGGGTTGATCTCTGGTCAATGTAAACTCTTCGTATCCATTCCACGATATCTTGTAATTTGGGAAAGCAATAAGTCCGAATCTGTTATCTCTTCATTATCTGTCCCCTGAATTTCTGGAGTGTTGGCCCATTTCCATATCTGATTTCAATCTCACACCCCTAGAGAAATCTATCTTCTCAGCCTTCCCTGGCTATATATACGGGCTACGACTGTGGATCGAAAAACAAACCGCTTTGTCTCAAACCTTCTATGTCTTTAGTATAGTTCCTGCTTTTCCGTAGGTTTGAGATAATGGAGAACAGCAAGAGGTCTGCTGAGGAGGCTCTCAATGGATCTGCATCATTGCGCCAACGCCTCCATCGCCAAGAGGGCGCAACTTGGGGTGCTACCATCATTCTGGAGTAGAGGGCTAACACTGCCCAGCCTTTGGGGTCATCTTCAGCACCAATCTGCCACCAGCTCCCCCACTATCCGAGGAGGCAGATCAATAATGACAATCTACTGGCCTCCATTGATCGGACTGACCAGAATCTAGCCAGCTGCCTCTCTCTTGTAGAATCGGCTTTGGCCATGATTCAAGGCCGATCACCCCTTGAGGCCAGCTTGGTGGGGGAAAGGTTGGCTAGGGCTAAACCAGAATCATAGGTGAGACGTCTACCATAATTTCTGTCTTCTTAATTTTGCCTTCAAGATTTCTGATCATTCTTTCCTTCAATCTTTTAGATCTAACTGCTCAGTTGGAGAGTCTTTGATCAGCTACAGATCACGCGGTGGGATTTGTCAATGCCAGGGGCGCCATTCTGGTGGTTCATTTGCATGACATCCTGAATCATATCTGGGAGGTCACTCTTCATGGCATTCATCATGGTGCTGCCATGGCGCTGGCCGCTGCACAAGCCCGCTCTGGCCACAATCTTTGACTTCTTCCCCATGGTTTTTCGGATGCGGCGTATCCTAGGGAGCATGAGCGCTTGGTTGAGGACTTCCTTAGCGCCGCCAACTCTATAGCCTTCAACACCTAGGCCGATGATATAGTAAGCAAAGTGTTTTCCGACCCGTAGCTTGTAATAGGCGATATTTAGCAGACGATTTCCTTATATTGAGTGATTTTCCTTTGTTTCGTATTTCATATTATACGCATCACTTTGTTCGTGTTTGCTTTGCTCCTATAGGCGATACACATTGTACCGGCTCTTACCCCTTCGGGTTTATTTTTGCACTAGAGGCGATACCTTTCCAATATCGGCTATTGGAGCTGACGACCAAACAAATCGGTTATTAAGTATTGAACCAAATGCTAGGGTAATATTTCTTTAAATATTTCCCATTGATTGCTTGGTAAAATTCTTCCTCTCCTCTTAGTGTTTCCAAAATATAAGCATTACTAGGCGCACAACGTTTGATCCGATAAGGTCCTTCCCAGTTAGGTGACCATTTGCCAAATTTACTGTCCTTCCACCTGATCGGCAATTTCACTTTCCAAACCAAGTCTCCTTCAAAAAATTGCTTAACCTTGACCTTTTTATTGTAATATTTTGCAATCCTCAGTTTATTGGCTTCAATATTTTCAAGAGCACGCAACCGAAGGCAACTCAAGTCTTCTAAGTCATCTATCATAAGATTCTTGTAGACTTCGGCTGACAAGTCATTTTGCAATGTAACACGCCTCGATCCAATCTGAACTTTCCAAGGAAGAACTGCATTATGGCCATACACAAGTTCATAAGGCGATGTTTTAATTGATCCATGACAAGCCATCCTATATGCCCATAGTGCCTCATTAAGCATTGAATGCCATTTCCTTGGCTGTTCTTCAATCTTTTTCTTGATTAGCTTAATCATAATCTGATTGGACGCCTTTGCCAAGCCATTAGCCTGAGCATAGTAAGGAGAAGAATTTAGTAGCTTGATTCCCATACTGGCAGTAAAATCTCCAAACTCCTCTGATGTGAACATTGTCTCCTGATCGATAGTTATAGTTTGAGGAATCCCAAAACTATACACAATGTGCTCCTTGACAAAATCAACCATGTTCTTTGAGGTTACCGTCTTCAAAGGAATTGCCTCAACCCATTTAGTGAAGTAATCTGTTGCTACCAATACGAACTTATGTCCTTTGCTTGAGGGCAGAAAAATCTGGCCAATTAAATCAATTCCCTAATCTCAAAACAGCCATGGCTTGATTATTGGATTCATGGCTGATGTAGGCGACTTCTGGATATTACCAAAATGTTGACAATCCTAGCACCCTTTGTAATATTCAAAACAGTCTTCCAATATTATTGGCCAGAAATATCCAGTTATGCGAATAATCCACTTTATCTTATAAGCCGATTGATGAGCTCCACATATCCCTTCATGCACCTCACCCATCAACACTTTAGCTTCCTCTTGATTTAGGCATTTGAGTAATACTGCATCGACTATTTTGTAATACAGCTGATCATTCAGTAAAACATACTTAGTCAATTTATACCTTAGCTTTCTGGTAACTTTCTATGATGGATTTCTAAGGTAGACGGCTATTTCAACTCTCCAATCTTCATTCAAGGCTTCACTACTCAAGACTTCTCGAAACACTCGATATCCTGACGCACTTTGAGCTAGACGATTAGCCTCTTGGTTTTGTGCTCTCGGAATATGTTGGAAAGAGACATGCAGAAATTCTTTGAGTAACTTTTGG
The DNA here is from genome assembly GCF_019320115.1 of Miscanthus floridulus. Classification (NCBI taxonomy): domain Eukaryota; kingdom Viridiplantae; phylum Streptophyta; class Magnoliopsida; order Poales; family Poaceae; genus Miscanthus; species Miscanthus floridulus. Next base: position 77,835,215 of record NC_089588.1, read on the forward strand.
CACTCATCATAGTATCTATTCAAAGTATCTTCTTTGCACTCATATAAGCCGATCAACTAATTAATAATTAATTGCGAATCTCCAAATACTTCAATAGCTTCGGCCTTTACTTCGTGAAGAAGTTGAAGTCCCTTAGGAACAGCTTCATACTCCGCTTGGTTGTTGGTAATCACTGGTTCAGTTGGAAGAGCAAACTCAAAACTTGCCCCCGAGGTGAAACAATAACAATACCAATGCCACCACCTTGCTTACATGATGATCCATCAAAGAATAACATCCAAGGCATCGGCTCTATATAACCAATGCTTGACTTATGATGCTGGGTGACAAAATCGGCCATTATTTGTCCTTTGACTGCTTTAGCCGATTCGTACTTCAAGTCAAATTCCGATAATGCGAGAATCCACTTTCCCACTCTCCCATTCAGTATTGGCATTGATAACATGTGCTTAATCATATCAGCCTTAGAAACAACTGTACACTTGGCCGATAATAAGTAATGTCGCAACTTAGTGCAAGAGAAATATAAGCACAAGCATAACTTTTCGGTGGGAGAATATCTTGTCTCTGGATCCAATAGTCTTCTACTAAGATAGAAAACAACTCTCTCTTTTCCTTCAAATTCTTGCATCAAGGCCGATCCAATCGTCTTGTCATCAGCCGATATGTACAACTTAAAAGGCTTACCTTGCTGAGGAGGTACTAGCACAGGTGGACACTTCATGTATTCTTTTATTTCTTTAAACGCCTTTTGTTGTATGTCACCTCACTTGAATTCTTGATCATTCTTCAACTTCAACAAGGGAGAAAACGACATAATCCTTTCCGACAAATTTGAAATGAATCTTCTGATGAAATTAATCTTACCAAGCAAAGATTGCAACTCTGTCTTATTAGTCGGGGGAACTGCCTCATCAATTGCTTTTACGCTTTTCTGACCAACTTCGATTCCTCTCTCGTGGACCATAAATCCCAAGAATTGTCCAGCTGACACTCCAAAAGCACACTTATTAGGATTCATCTTTAGACCATGTTTTCTTGTGCATTCCAGAGTTTCTCGCAAATCAGCTAGGTGCTCTTTGTACCCTTTGGATTTTATCATCACATCATTGATGTAGATTTCAACAATCCTGCAGATCAACTTATGAAAAATATAATTCATCTCCCTTTGATAAGTTGCACTAGCATTCTTCAGACCAAAGGTCATCACAACCCATTCAAATAAACCAATTGTGCTGGGGCACCTAAAAGCGGTCTTTGCTATGTCTTCCTCAGCCATGAAAATTTGGTTGTACACTGCATTGCCGTCCATGAAGCTAATAACCTTGTGCCCGGCTGCTGCATCTACCAACATATCAGCTATCGGCATCGGATAACCATATTTGGGTGTGGCTTTGTTCAGATCCCTGAAATAGATGCAAATTCTTAATTTTTCATTTTTCTTATACACAGGGACAACATTCGATATCCACTCTACATATCGGCATGGTTGGATAAACTTTGCCTCTAGTAACCTTTCAGTCCCCTTTTTGATATCATCAAGCACGTCCGGGTTGAATCTCCTTGGAGCCTATTTGTACGACCGATATCTAGGTTTGATTGGCAACCGATGTTCGACAATTGACCGGTCTAGACTAGGCATCTCATAGTACTCCTAAGCAAAATAGTCTTTAAATTCTTTTAACAAATCAACTAACTCTCGTTTATACTCAGGGTCCAACTTGGCACTTACATACATCGGCCTAGGTCTATCTCTAGAACCAATATCTACTTCTTCTAATTCATCAGCCGACGTGAAACTATGTCCTAGTTTACCATCTGTGCCATCTATTGGATTATCCATTAAGAAAAATTTTCAAAGCTAACTGCTTGGATCGGCTATTGGCTTTCATCGTTGATTCTAATGAAGCCCCTTCTCATAACTTGCTAGAAAAGCATTCAAAATCTCCTAGTTCCCAAAAGACTGGATCGGCTGTTGCGATGCTCATAGATTCATCAGCGCGAACCAACTCGACATCATCTCCATGCCATTGAATCAAACACTGATACATGGTCGATGGTACACAACAGTTCACATGAATCCTGTCGGTACAGAAAGTGACCAACTAGTGAATATTTGTAGTTTTGCTGTACGTTGTGATCGGATGTGGCCTAGCACTCAATGACACAGGGTTTATACTAGTTCAGGCAACATGCCCTATGTCCAGTGTGGGTCGGTCGACGACTTTATTCCTGAACCCAGGTGCTCGAAGTCTGTAGTGGGGTTACAAACGGTAGGGAGAGAGATGGGGTGTCCGGTCGGTCCGGTCAGAAGGGCCGAGATCGACTGGAGCTAAGCTATGAGCTAGGTGTTCAAGTGTGCGAGGTGTGAGCCTGGCGGTTTTGTGGTTGTCTTGGAGTCACAGATTAGCCCAAGAAGCAACAATTTGGAACTGATTGGACCTAATTTGAACTGACTGGAACTCTCTTGGATTGGAGGGAGCGCATCCCCTTTTATAGAAGAAGAGGATGGCTTTACAAGTAAAAGGAAAGAAGGTACGTCGGTTATTGAGTCTTGTTGCCTATGTCGTCGAGTACAATAAGATGGTAGGCGCCCACAACACTGTTGATGTACTGTAGAATTGTTAGAGGCATGTGGGAGGTTGAGCCGCTTTCTTCAGAACTAGAGGACGTCGGTACCTGCAAAATGCTGTCTCGCCGACTGGAGACATGGTTTTACCACGTTCACTGGTATGGTGAATTCCGGCGCCCATAACACTGTTGATGCCTAGAGGCCCATGGGGGTCTTACCGTATGGGTGTTTTGACCGGTGCCTACAACACTGTAGAGGCAAATGTTGGCGCCTACAATACTGTTTGTGGCAGGGCAGTTGTAAAGTACTATTTCGCAGGGTATGGTCCTTGGTGCTGTGGTTTGACTTGTGAGCTTTGTCTTGCCTTTCTTCGCACGCCTTCGGGTTCCTTTTGAGTGGGCGTCCCAGGTAGGAGGGCCCCTAGTTGGCTCTGGTGCGCCAGTTGGAGAATAGCGGTGGGTAGGGTTTTCTATGAACCCCGGTCGAAGACACGAGGTCAGAGTCGGAGGTGATCCTCAGGCCAGGCTTTTCCGAGCGAAGGCCGTGCGGAGGCGGACGGGGCCTGATACTGGTGCTCCGATCGGAGAGGCCATTCGGAGCTGGCCTGAGCCTAAGCTAGTGCTCCGGTCGGAAGGATGGGCCGAAGGCGGCCAGGGCCCGAAGCGAGTGCTCTGGTCTATTGAATTTAGACTCTCGGGCCAGTCCAGAAGAAAAAGGCCGTCCTCCTAGGCTGAGCCCTAGCGTGGAAGCCGGTCTCTGAGGGACCCCGGGTTTATGAACTCAACAAATCCAATCATAGCCAAGGAGCAAACTGTACGACCCTTTTTCATCAATGACGAAGAACGTGGTGAGTAGAGTCTTACTCCCGATTGTTAGTTCGACGTTTATTGCCCCCCCGGGTCTTAGACGCATTACCCCTGAAGTCTTTAAGCATCATGTTGGTTTCAATCAGATCTCCTGGTCCCTTGCCAAGCTTACGAAAAGTGGCATAAGACATGAGATTGATAGAAGCACCTCCGTCCACTAACATCTTGTTCATCGACTTTCCATCAACCAAACCTTTTACATATAAAGCCTTTAGGCGCCGATGCTTGATTGGTATATCAAATATTGCTTGATGTATAACCATTAACTTGGCAACCATCTCCTCATACTCTGATTCATCGAAATCCAAATAAACTTCTTGATCTTCCATAGCTATGAACTCTGATGGCAATAGAAAAGCTATTTGAATATTAGCCGATGGTTGCTTTCTATCGACTGTTTGCTTAGCACGCCACACTTGAGGTTTACCGGATGCCTAAGCCTGTTCCAACTCTTTATTCCTTAGGCGTTGTACCCTTTTCTTCTGGCTTCTTGTCAAACCTCCTAGACACCATTGGCCTTCCTGCTGAACATATTCTCTTTTGTTGCCTTCATCTTCATAATCAGCCCAATCTTGATCGACAACTCTTTTTCCTAGCCGATTATGAATACTTCCATTTTTTAAGCGTCGATCCATGTTATTATGGTGATATGCATCTTGAGCATGGATAGACCAGCGGTTGGCTTGAGATTGCCTAAACTCCCAATACTGATCGCTGCACTCTGGATAGTTACTCCAGGTAGGCAACTTCAAACCTTCGTTCCAGCAATGTCTGAAGAAAGGACAATTCCAATGTAATTCAGTTTGCTTTCTTTCATACCTCTCTTTTTCTTGTTGATGCTGGTATTCTTGCTTTTCCAACCAACGCTGATAATCCTTTTCCTTCTAACGCTGCCATTTATTCAATAGAATTCACGATGTAACTCGTGGCTTTGTCGCCCCTTCCTTCGAAGTTTCTCCCTGCTCATATCGGCTCTTTTGCTTGTCGCGACGTCTTTTAATTTCCCTGTATTCGTCTGCCGATATTTGCATCTTGGGATCGACTGTTCTAGCTTCTCTTGATTTGGTTGATGTTAGGACCTTAGTCCTTCCTTTGAGCAGCCTAGCATCAACCATGTTTTGATCATCTGGGAAAGGATTATCATCAACTTTCATCTTCCGAGACATATAAAATTTGAGCCTTCCTTGCTGAATAGCCCTCTGTATATGCTACCGGAAAATTCTGCATTCATTAGTGGAATGAGAAGTAGTGTTATGGAACTTGTAGAACTTCTTATTCTTCAACTGATCAGGGGGAAACATAACATGATTATCGGGCAACTTGATCTGTCCCTTTTTAAGCAAGAAATCGAAGAGCTTGTCTAATTTTGTGACATCAAAGTCATAGCTCTCCTCGACTCCTCTTCACCAAGGATTTGGCACCATTACTGTCTTTTTGCCCTAATTCCATACAGCCGCAGCAACCTCTTCCTCTTCCTCTTCCTCTTCATCTTCATAGCCATCATCGACTGAGTATGGGTTATAAGCTTCGGCCACTGTGGTACTCTTCTAGAATCGGGTATCTCTACGCATACTTTGGAATTGGCTATTGAGCGCTGCCACTCATTGAGCCAATTGACCCAAGTTGTCAAATTCTTATCCCAACAATTTCTCTTGCCATATTGGTAGCATTCCTTGAACGGCTAAATCAGCTAGTTGATCATCAGCCAAGTTTAATGAGAAGCATAAGTTCCTAGTCTATCGGAACCTCTAGTGAAACTCAGTGCCCGATTCATTAGTCTTCTGCCTTATAGTTGTCAGATCGGTAATCTTCTTTTCTCCAGTCCTAGTATAAAAATATGTATGAAATTTCTTTTCTAGATCAACCCAATTGGCAATGGAATTGACTGGCAGTGATGAAAACCAAGTGAAGGCTGGCCCTGATAGGGACAAGGAGAAGAAACAGACTCGATGGGCCTCTTCAACTGATGCTTCACCCAACTATGTAAGATACCAACTGACATGTTCTATTGTGCTCGTGCTATCTTGGCCAGTGAACTTAGTAAACTCTGGAACCCTATAATTTGTAGGAAGAGCGACCATATCATACCATTCTAGATATGGGAGTTTGTATGAATAGGTCAACCCTTTTCGCTTCAGACCGAACTGATTCTTTATCATCTCGGTCACCTTTAGCAACAACTCCTTAGCATATGAATTTGGATTTCTCTGTACTTGCTGACCCATCTGTGGATTGAAATCCCATGTGCCCTGATCCCCTGGATTTGGAATCATGTGAATGGTGTTATAATCTGTGTCATAATGATACCCCTGTGGAATCTCTATCTGCTAGGTCTTTTGCTGGTTTGTTGCTTGAAGTCTCTGATTGTAGACATGAGGATCTATATCTCTACGGATCCTTTGAATTGATGGTGCTATTTTTTGAGCCGACGACGGTATGTGGCCTGATATGCCAAAATTAATCACCTGGTTTTGACCTTGCCCCACCGGCTGTTGCACATGCTGCACTGACAATCCAGGATTATACTGTGTCTGATTCATAGTAGTACCTTGAGCTTGTTCAGATGAACTCTGAACTGCCTAGACATCATCATTACCAGCTGGTGCTGCTTCTTGATGACTAGTACCGACTTGGTTAGTCCCTTGGGTCGACAGATGTGGAATGTTGTAATAAGCCAGCCCAACTTGACCAATTGGAAACCCATGAATTGCCTCTTTCATGGTGTTGTGGAATGTGTCCAAGAAAGCTTCATTATGGCTTGATATGGCATCACGAATAGATTTGTTTATAGCTTCTGTGAAGAAATGCCTGTCTTCAGCTTCATCTATATCTGACTGCCCGTGCAATAGAACTCTTGGTAGTGGATATTTCTCAACAATTGTGTTGTCATGTGTTTTGGTGTAGGACAACAAACGCTTGTTCTAAAACTCTTCTACTGCTTTGCTGATGACACCTTTATCTCCATCAGGTAGGTCTTCGTAATGTACCATAAAGATGTCGTTGTTGTTGTAAACCACTATGACGATTGTGGGGTCCCACCGGGCGTGCCACGAACGTGTGTCGGCATGAAATTTCATCCTATGCCGAGGGCACACGAGCAAGTCGGAAGGGTCCACTCGATGGAGCTGGAGATCTGCCAAGCTTTAGCGCAGGGATGGTCGATCCTGCGCACTCTTCCCGAGACGTGTCAGTCAATTTGACCCTGCAATTAACAAGGAGAGAAAGCTAATTAGTAATTTAAGGCATAAAATGCCGGTGTGGCCAGACAGTCCCGAATGTGTGACTTTGAGAGTCGATATGGAAGGAAATCGACTAAATAGTCAATTCCAACATGCTTATAAAGATACAATCAATTAAAGCTCATGGAAGGTAAATCGGTTATCGCTCAGGATAGATCTTGTTATTTAGACAAACATTAGACAATGGCAAGAGGATGTCAACAATGATTAGTTTATACTAAGCCAATGACTGTAAGTAACCGAATCCCTTTTGTATAAATGAAACAGCTCATCGTCATTTAACCATTTAATAAAAATAAATCTAATGAACATATTAGATCTCATCTATCGCTGTGACTAGCGGGGCATGAGACAGAATCATGCAGGCCGTAGAAACAACAATAGATTCGATGACCCTAACTTATTACCAATATCAGTGGGGCATGAGGCAGAATCATGTAGTCCGTAATACAATAATAAGATCATGGGGCTAACACATCTTTCAACCTATCTTTACTTCAACGGTCTCGTGATGTGTACTGTTTGTGAAAGCACTCGATATTGGCTAAAACAGCCGATTCAGGCATAGCGCACAGTTAAGGTCATACCCTATCAGGAACCGATCTACCAAGTAACGATCCCCACTCCATGGTGCTAACAGTGGGATTTGAGGCAGAATCACACAGGCCATGATAATGGGCTATGTAACGGTTTTCGCTAGCCAACAGATCTACTCAAGACGAAACATGCCTTAACCGCACACTATGCGCGATCAAGATTGACATAAAACGGCCGATAAAACGTAACCCATCGTTTAAGATGCAGATTAGATCAATTTCAGACTAACAAACGATGGATTAAGAAGGATATAATGCCAATCTAGATCAATCCCAATCGGGCGAAGGGATATTGCTATAATTAAATAAATAATGGAAGCAATAAGCAATATCGGTAACTTAATAATTCTATCCAAAGGAACGCCACTCTTAGATAGAGCTGATAACTTGACCTTAATCTAGTTCGAGCAGTGGAGGTCGACCGGATCGATGCAACCCTACTTGAACTAGACAAGAGTCGATAACTAGCTTATACCAGAGTCGCAGTGGCGGTCGACCGGATCGATGCAGCCGTACGAACAGAAGTATAAGCCATGACGGTACTTATAGACAAGTAGTGGAGGTCGACCGGATTGATACAGCCGTACTTATTGAAGAACTCATCGAGATCTACTCTACTCCTACTCCTAAGGGCTGGCCAGAGCTAAAAAAGAAAGTAACTTGTATTTTATTGACTGTGTGTCTTTTACAATAGCCGGGATCCAATATTTATACCCTAAGGATACGCATGATTCCTACCTAAGCAAGATTCATCACAATTTTTGGCCCTAGAGAAAATATTCTGAAATTAAGATAACTTGGACTCTAATCTTTCCCTTTTTGTAGAGTCCAACATGCCTTGTCCTGGCGCCGATCGTAGCCTTTGTCGTTATCTGCCGACGCTATTTGAAGAAAGCCGATTCTAGTGTTGCATTCGAATTAGCTGACACTGACCTGCACGCAATAGATTTCTTGATGATATGATCTTGGGAGCTTTCAAGTTCCTATGATTCTTCTTCTAAATTTTGGTGTAAACACTAGGCTTAGGGAAACAGAGTCTGGATTGGATACTAGGACGTTTAGCCGCTTCTTTCTTCTCCGGACAGTTACGGGCAAGATGGCCAAAACGCCAACAAGCTAAGCAATGGAGTGGGTCACAACTGTTCGCTAACTTGTGGTCGCTACCAAGACACCTGAAGCACCTTCCAGCGAACGTGTTCTTATAGCCCGCCGGTGGCCCCGGCCTACCCCAGATAAGCATCGTGCCATTGAAGGCCGAGGACGAAGACGGGAAGGAGCGCCCACTCCTCTGGAATCTCAAAGTCCCTGCTTGCCATTTTGGTTGTGCATAAGGTCGAGCAGACGCCGGGCGAGGAGGAGTACGGGCAGCGTCGCAATAAGTCATCCTGATCGCCGAGACTTGAATGGGAGCGTTCGGCGCCTCAGGGCGATACAACGCAGAGGCCGGCGCGTGAGAGTGAGGACGGAAATGGTTAACCTGATGCCCGCCGGACAGTCACGTACCCTGGAAGCCCGGTGGCATGCCCTCAGTAGCTGCTGCAGTAGATGTCGCCGCGTTCTACCCATCCCCATCAGCTGCTGGTGCGCCGGTAGCAGCAGCCATAGTAAAGGAGGCGGCGGCCGACGCGTCTCCATCAGCGCCCGCGGACGAGACACCACCCTCCGGCCGCACCTCTGGACACACCGATCTCCGTCATTGCTCTTTCCCACTTTAGCGGTAATGCCAGGGCATGCGCCACCCGCCTCAGCTGAAGTAAGTCGCTTCATTTCGCTCGAATCCAGCGGAGTAAAGACCATAGTTTTGGTTTTCGGTGTAAGCAAAAATACCAGAGGGGGCTGGTAAGACCGGTAGGCCGATTTTCAGCTGAAATTTCGCTAATACCGGTCCAATAGCGGTTAAAGTTTGGCCAAATTTTAATCAAAATTTACAATATCATTCAATACTGGTCAAAACCGGCCAAAACCGGCCAATAACGGAGGGGACCCGTAGGACTGATATTGACCGGTTTTTGGCGGTTTTCGGCCAGTATTGAGAACTATGGTAAAGACGCTCCCCATGCCTGGCTAGGAACCTGATGCCCCGCCATCGATGGCCTTCCCCTTCTGGTTGGCCTGTAGGCCTGGGAACACCAACTCCGTGACTTCAATCGTAGCTGCAGCGATACCGATTTGACTGAAGGCCCCATCCTCGTCGTGTATGGAGCCCCAGTCGAGCTGCTCTAGTGCAGCCTCCTCGCCCGTGAGCTCGTCCTCCGAGGCGGCGACCGCGGCCGTGGACCTAACCTCAGCATGCCCAGATCTAGCCAGCCCGAACGGGCAACCCTGGGCGGGCAAGGTGGTGCCTAGCTGGGTCACTGCTGGAGAGGTATTAGGCGGGGTCGGGGGGTTTGGTTTTGGGCTTGGGCTGGTGGCCGGCGGCGCCAAAGCAGGCGCCGGTGGTGAGGGGTGGGGGACTCTCGCTCATAAGGTTGTAGACTCATCGTCCAAAGCAGTTAAGAGTCACTGTGATGTTTATATTTGTAATAAAAATAGTATTTCATGGTCGTCTGTCTGCAACTTTTTCTAAATAAACTATGGACAAGAAAAATGCTTAATTTTTGGTGCAATCACCAGGTATCTGGCGATCTCTCTATAAAAAAGCCCCCTGGGTAAACAAGCCCAGCTATGATCATTGAATTCAGTATCATCAGTAAACTGAACTACGCCGTAGCCAAGGGAAGCTCTACGCCCACTACGTTGTCGCTGCAGTGATGGCTCACGCTCATGGCCACCACGAGGAGCTGCTGCAGGCGAAGTCTCCACCATGGGTGGCCCTAGTGCCTTCTGTCCTGCTCGTCTGTCCTCTTCTCGTCCTCCTCGTGTGCCGCCGCTTTGGAACGACGACCACTACAAGTGCTAGAGAACAGCTGCTGAGCAGGCTGCCTTCGCCTCCAAGTGGGCTCCCCATCATTGGCCACCTGCACTGTCGGGTTCATAAACTCAGGGTCCCCAATGGACCTATTTCCCTACAAAAACTCAGCTCAGCAGATGGCGTAGTGACAACGCGCGCCTTCCGGGACGGCCCAGATACATAATGACAGGTCGAGAGAATGATCCGGTCCCCGATAGGAAGGCCTGGCCAAGGTGGGGACACAGTCCGACTCCAACCTCCTTTTTCGACCGGGGATACGCCGGACCTCTACTCACGGCTCTTCCTGACCGACACGGTCGGGGCCGATTGGGAACGACTGACCGAGGACGCCCGCTCGGTAAGGGCCCGGGGATCAGACGGAGCAAATAAGGTAAGACACTCAAGTCCAACCACAATACCGAGGACTGTACCCTGCCATACCCTGCGCACCTGCAGGACGGTGCCACCAGGCCATGTCAGATGGGCACTATGCAACCTTCCAGGCGTGTTAGAACACAAACAGTATTGTAGGCACCAGCGTTTGCCATACCAGGCGAACACGGTAGAGCCTGCCACATGCATCTGGGCATAAACAGTATTGTGGGCCCCAACGACCGTCTCATACCCGAAAGCGTGGGCAACAAGACTAGGTAGCACACATATACATTCTCTCTCTTTCTCTGACTTGTAAAGTCATCCCCTTTGACTATAAAAGGGGATGAGCTCTCTCCTAAAAAGCTCTCTCTGGCTCTCCTAAAAAAAGATAAGCTAGACGATTCGAGCAATCGATGACCTGAGAACTTGAATAGCTCAATAGCTCCAGAACTCAAAAGCTACACAGAGCATAAGCTCCAATACTTAGCGCACGTTAGAGCCCCCGTCACTCTTGGCCCTTCAGTTCAGAGTCCGACCGGGCCTTTAACATCCCCCTTCTTATTCCTACTCGTTTGTAACTCCACAGCAAACTTCGAGCACCTGGGCTCAGGAATAAAGTCACTGACCGACTAAAACTGGACATAGGGCATGTTGCCTGAACCAGTATAAATCCTGTGTCATTGAGTGCTAGGCCACATCCGATCACAATGCACGGCAAAACTACAAATATTTACTTGTTGGTTACTTTTTGCACCGACAGTTGGCACCGTCCGTGGGGAGGACGCCATGTGTTCATGCTTTTGGTCATCGGATGACCCACCTTTCCACCATCTTCATCATGGTGGGCTCGAGTGATACGATTCGCTTCGGCTCACTAGAGTTCCCTATGCTCCCACCTGTTGGGATGTGGGTTCCTCCCATCTTTGTGCCAGTCCAGACCTTCCTCTTCGGGAGTCTAGACTTCGTCACTGACTGGCTCAGCGTACTCTGCCTCCACGAGGAGGCACTCATCCCGGCGTCCACTGGAGTAGGAGCGGCCTCCACCAGCCTTGGGCCACCTGATGACCTCAACGTTGAAACCCTCGTGCTTCACCTTGAACCCATGCTGGGCTCAAACTCCACAGTGAGTATCATATATGTTGTTCTTTACTCATTATTTAACACCTTTCGCTGACTCTCCGGAGGGACCCCGTTGTCCCACTGCGACTGCCGTGTGACTGGTTCCCCTACGACTTCGCATCCCCTAGGGGACACGAACATGAGGGGGCTCTGAAGGATGTTGACGTCGCCCCTCTCACATCCAAATTCATGGGAATGGCGGGCTATGCTCCCGCCTCCTTTGATGACCTCATAGATGACGAGGTCAAAAGCGACGGCTCTACCATCGGTGACGTCGTGGCACCTAGCCACCCTCTGTCCCTGGAGTGCGCTATGGCAGATGCCCCGGGATAGCCACCGTGGTAGCGGAATCTCTATAGACTCACACCCCTCTAGACCCTCGTGCAAAGGCCCACACACGTGTGTAGGAGCACAGCGAGGGGTTATGATAAAGGCGGTAGAGTTAGCTGCCGCCTGTGCTGGTGCGCTCGGTGCAGCACGCTATGCCACGTGCATGTAACCCGGCGAGTGGCTCTTGGGGTTGCGCCTGCCAGGTCTAGCATAACATCCTAGATGGAGGGAATGATCCCCCATAATTTGCTCGGGCTGGCCAGAACATCGTTGTTGCGGCGATGCTTCTGCATGGCCTTCCCATGCCTACCAACCCCTAGGAATAGGCAATCCACCAGAACCTCCGGGCGCTGGTGGAAACCGTCGCCGTTCAATAGGCGGAGAGCTCCGCGTCGCGACACCGGCTCGTGGCTTCTTGCCCAACCAGGGAAATAGGGCCGCACCAGTTGAATCGCTCCATCCACTCACCACTACAGTTGCTGGGCGTGGGGCAGGAGGCCGCGGCTGCACCACAGCTCGACCCGGTGCCCGCTCCACACCGACCACCTATGCACGAATGGCTCAAGCCAAACCATGACGCTCGTAGTGTCATCAACAATCGACACCATGCCCGGCATGATGATGACGTCCATCAAGTGGTGGCGAGAGTAGGCGGCATGGGCCCCGGCCTGACCATCAAGGAGTGTGGGGACATGCATCCGAGGCATGGTGGCCGACCAAACAAATGGAGCCCTAGCCTGAATGGCCTAGGGCCACGGGGCTTTGATCACTACATCCAGAGATTGTCGTTCCCACAACGCTTCCGACCACCCACCAATATCGCTAGATACACTGGGGAAATGAACCCCAGTATATGGCTTGAAGACTTCTGGCTCGCCTGTCGAGCTGGAGGAGTGGATGATTACCACTTCATCATTCAGTTTCTCCCCATCTGCATGGGGGAGCATGTTCGAGCATGGCTCGAATTCCTCCTGACCAACAGCATCCATGACTGGGCGAATCTCAAGAGGGTCTTCGTTGGAAATTTCCAAGGGACATATGTCCATCCTAGGAATTCATGGGAGCTCAAGAGCTACCAGCAGGAGCCTAACGAGTCCCTATGGGATTACATGTGTAGGTTATCAAAGCGGTGCAACTCCCTTCCTGATGTCGTCAACCATGACATCATTAGCATGTTCCTGTCTAGGACAACCTATGAGTCCTTGATCCACAAGCTCGGCTGTCTAAAGCCCTGTACCACCTGCGACCTGCTCGACATCGCCATGAACCGCGCCTTTGGCGAGGAGGCGGTCGGGGCGGTCTTCAGCGGCTGTTGGGATAGGGGCAAGGCCAAGCGTGAGGACCAAGGTGAGGGCCCCACCACACAAAAGGGCAAGAAGAACAAGAAGGATCGGCGCCGACTAGCCAACCTAGCTTTGGTCGCCACAGCCGATAGTGCAGGTAAGCAACCCCAGCAAGGCTAGCCCAACCACTTCAACAATCGCATGGAGATTCCATGCACCAACCACTTCTACCCCATCAAGCACTTCTACAAGGACTGCGAGCTCCTCAAGCGCTTTCTGCGATAGGCCGGCAAGCCGAAGGTAGGGAAGGGCAAGGAAAAGGCGGCCAAGAAAGGAGGCATGGCGGGCAAGGATGATGACAGCTTCCCTGACCCCGTGGAATGCCTCATGATCTTTGGGGGATCCGACACCATCCACTCCAAGTGCTAGCACAAGGTATGCTAGAGAGAGGCATGTCCCGCCAAGTCGGCCGTCTCTTCTTTCCTTAGCTAGTCAGACTCTCCGATCACTTTTAATTAGAGAGACCATCCTTCCCACATCGCCCGAATGGGTCGCTACCCGCTCGTCGTCGACCTCATCGTCTGCAAGAAGTGCCTCACCAAGGTGCTGATGGACGGAGGCAGCGGCCTCAACATTCTTTATGTCGACACCCTCGATGCCATGTGCATCCCCTAGTCGGAGCTCCGCCCAGTGAGCTCTCCCTTCCATGGTGTTATCCCAGGGACATAGGTGTACCCACTCAGGCAGATCGACCTGCCCGTCATGTTTGGCGACCGAGCTAACTTCTGCTCTGAGGTCTTCACCTTCTAGGTGGTGGACTTTCTAGAGTCCTACCATGCCATCTTGGGGCGGCCATGCTACACCAAGTTCATGGTGATCCCCAACTACACCTACCTCAAGTTGAAGATGCTGAGACCGAACGGCGTCATCACCATCGGTAGCACCTTTTTGCACGCCTACACGTGCAACCGCGAGCATTATGAGCTCGCCACGACCGTCATCAACTCCACCGATCTCCCGGAGCTTGGGAATTTGTTGACTCCAGTAGTCCCAGATTGCAATGAGTCGACCTCCTCTAGTGCCTTCCACTCGACTGAGGAAACCAAGGTGGTGGGGATCGACCCCGCCGACCTAACCAAGATGGTGCGGATCAGGAACAAGCTCCCGGCCAAATAGGAAAGCAAGCTCGCCGACTTTCTACATGTCAATCACAATGTCTTCGCGTGGAAACCTTCTAACATGTCGGGCATACCAAGGGAGGTCACTAAGCATGCATTACGCCTCATCCCGGGCTCGAAGCCCGCCAAGCAACGCTTGCGTCGCTTTGACGACAAGAGGAGCAGGGCCATAGGCGAGGAGATCGCCAAACTCCTAGCAGCCGGGTTCATCAAAGAGGTATACCACTCCGACTGGCTAGCTAATAATATTCTTGTGAAAAAGAAGATCAGGAAATGGAGAATGTGTGTTGATTATACTGGCCTCAACAAGGCGTGTCCAAAGGACCATTTTCCTATGCCACACATAGACTAGATAGTCGACTCCACCTCAGGATGCAAAATCCTCTCCTTTCTGGATGCCTACTCAGGCTACCACCAGATCACAATGAAAGAGTCCGACCAGGTCATGACTTCATTCATCACCCCATATAATTCATACTGCTATGTAACAATGCCTTTCGGTCTAAAGAACGCCGACGCCACCTATCAACGGTGCATGCAGCGATGCTTCGCTGACCAAATCGACCCGCCCGACCAGCCTAACCAAGTCGAGCGGCCAAAACTAATAATCGCCGTCTATGTAGATGACGTAGTGGTGAAAATGGCTCAAGCTAGCGACCTGATCCCAAATTTGGCCACAACATTTGCAAACCTCCAAAGGTTCAATATCAAATTGAATCCCAAAAAATGTGTTTTTGGGGTTCCGAAAGGGAAGCTCCTTGGATACATCGTATCTAAGCACGGCATCAAAGCCAACCCCGAAAAAATCACAGCCATCTCCAACATGGGCCCTATACGCAATGTCAAGGGCGTACAGAGGCTCACCGGCTGTTTGTCCGCCCAAAGTCGGTTCATCTCCTAACTAGGGGAATGGGGGATGCCTCTCTATAAACTTCTCAGGAAGATAGATGCATTCATCTGGATAGAGGAGGCACAATAGGCTTTGGAAAGCCTCAAAGCATCACTGACATCGGCCCCAGTGCTCGTCACTCCTGAACGGGGAGAACCCCTCCTCCTCTACATCGTGGCAAACAACCACATTGTGAGTGCCGCCCTCATCGTCGAAAGGGAGGAGCCGGGATGCCCCTGAAGGTTTAATGACCGGTGTACTTCATTGGTGAGGTACTCACCGACGCTAAGGCTCGATACCCCTAGGTGCAGAAGCTTCTGTACGCCATGCTGATGGTGACCCGAAAGCTCCTGCACTACTTCATCGACCATGAGGTCATGGTCGTCACCTTGTACCCGTTGAGAGACATCATCCGCAACCACAATGTCATGTGACGAATCTCTAAGTGGGCTCTTGAGCTCATGGGTCACGACATCAGGTATGTCCCTCACACCACTATCAAGTCTAAGGCTCCCAACCCTAGACGTCACCCACGAGTACTGGACAATGTACTTCGATGGGTTGGTTACAGCTCCAAGCTCGGAGGCTGGAGTGGTTCTGATCTCCCTAGATGGGAGCAAGCTCCGCTATGCGATCTGTCTCCATTTTTTGGCCTCAAACAATGCCACGGAGTATGAGGCCCTCATCAACAGACTGTGCATCGCTGTCGAGCTCGGCGCTACATGGTTGTACATCCATGGCGACTCTGAGTTGGTCATCGACCAAGTCATGAAGGAGTCCTCCTACAAGAGCCTTCTCATGGCAGCATACTACCAGGAGGTGTGCAAGCTCGAGGACAAATTTCGAGGGATCAAACTGCATCATGTCCCCCGAAAGGACAATGATGCCGCCGATTTCCTCGCAAAATTGTCTGCTAGGTGGGTTTCGTCTCTAGATGGGGTCTTCATCAATGATCTCCACGAGCCATCTACCCACGTTCTGGAGGATCTATTCTAGATACACTCTAACACCAATCTGGCACTCGGGGGCTCCAACCTCCCGACATGCCCCGACCCCGACCAAGTGCTTGGGGGCTCTAACCTTGGCGCCTCCATGGTGGCACTCGATCAGGCTGACTGGAGAGCACCACTACTCGCCTACCTCCTCAAGGAGGTTCTCTGACTAGAAAGGACTGAAGTGTGATGAATCACTTGATGTGTCAAGACGTTCGTCGCCATCGGTGATGAACTTTACAAGCGAAGTTTGTCGGGAGTACTCATGAAGTGCATCCTAACCGACCAAGGGAAACAACTCTTCCTTGAGGTCCATGCTGGAATCTATGGCCATCATGTGACCCCAAGGTCACTAGTTGGGAAAGCCTTTCATCAAGGTTTTTACTGGCCCACTGCACTACGAGATATAGAGGAGGTTGTCCGTAGGTGTGAAGGATGCCAGTTTTATGCTCAGCAAACACATCTGCCGGCACAAGAGCTTTAGACCATCCCCATCACCTGGCCATTTGTGGTATGGGGCCTCGACATGGTCGGACCCCTCAAAAAGGCCCCGAGCGGCTTCACTCACCCGCTCGTAGCGGTGGATAAATTCACCAAGTGGATAGAGGCGAAGCCCATCACCAATATCCGCTTGGAAGAGGTGGTCAAGTTCTTCCTCAACATCATCTATTGATTTGGTGTTCCAAACTGTATCATCACCAAGCATGGAACAAACTTCACCGGGAAGAAGTTCCTGGACTTCTATGATGGATATGGCATCAGGATTGATTGGGCCTCGATCGGGCACCCACGTACCAACGGTCAAGTCGAGCGGGCCAATGGCATGGTCCTCCAAGGACTCAAGCCCCGCATCTTTGATCGACTCAAGAAGTATGTCGGGCGATGGGTTGCAGAGGTTCTAGTGATCTTCTAGAGCCTAAGAACGATGCCAAACTGGTCCACAGGGTTCACCCCTTTCTTCCTCACATACGGAGCCGAAGAAGTGTTGCCCTCCGACCAGGATCACGGTCCCCCGAGAGTATAGGCCTTCGACCAAGACCGAGCCATGGAGGCTCAACAAGATGCAGTCGACCTGCTCGATGAGGCTCATGAGACAACCATCATCTGCTTCACTCGTTACCAGCAAACTCTCTGTAGGTACCATGAAAGAAAAGTCACAGGGAGGATCCTCAAGGTCGGTGACCTTGTACTCCAAAGGACCTAGTCAACCAAAGAGAAACATAAACTCTCTCCACCATGGGAAGGACCCTACACGATGACCGAGGTGATCCAGCTGGGCTCCTACCGGTTGAAGGATGACAATGGCAACGTTCTCACCAACACATGGAACATCGAACAGTTCTGTCATTTCTTTCCTTAAAACTCGATCTCACCCTTCTCTTTCCATTCAACATTTGCTCCTATAGCACCCCAGCCCGAGCACTCTCGGCCTGGGTCTCTTGGGGGCTCCACGGGGGTGCAATACCACCTGGCCTCCTGTTTTACTATCATATAGTAATACTTTTCGCCTAAACAAAAGGGCGTCGCCCAAACGAAAGGGCATTACGTTCCTTTGATTACCTTACGTAACTTGCGTTTTAACCTCCCGACCGATCACACCCCACCACAACCTATGGTTACAAGAAGCTGAGCCTAACGGGCCACGCCCGGGTTCTTAAGGTTGCAGCCTATAGGTCAATGGGCAGGTGCAAAAAAGAAAGGATAAAAAACAAAGCTACGCTAGGGTAAAAACAAGGGAGGATGGGACAAGCTTCCCCTCACGAGTGATTTCATCACAAAACGAACTTAGAATATTCATGAATGTAAAGCTGTTCACACAGGGGCTCCCCCACGAACTCATCTCTTACATGAACTGACTATTTCTACTTTAAACTCTATTATGGCCCCCCGATGGCATCGGCTGATAGTACGGTCGACAAGGACGAAGGCAGCTCGCTTCCGATCAGGACAACATTCGGCTCTATTGGGGTCAGATGATGCTTGCCTCTAACCCGGTCTCCACTCCCTCCATAGGATGGACGACATCTTCCTGGCACATGTCTTCAGCCATGGACGAACGGTGAGCCTCCATCACCCACTGTGCAGTGACCTGCTTGGCAACCATCTGTGCATGTGGCACCAAACTCTCCCCCAGCGCATGGATTTCGTCTACGCTCCACCCATCGGTGTATCCTTTGTAGATGGCCGGAAAGTCCAGATCAGGGTGATGGATCGCCACCAAGGTCAGCACCCCCGTCATTCTGTAGAACATGCCATCAGAGATGAGCGCCCGAACTTCATTCGGGGCCTCTGCTAGCTAGACGATGGGCGTACTGGTGCTCGATCCCGACCTGAACACCTCGGAGATGACCACCTGCGCGATGTTGCGAATCTGGTCGAGCTCCCCCTCAAAAGCGCGTCGCTCCTCAAGGGACTAGGCTAGCGCCTCTGTGCCCCAACCGACCACCGCTTTGATTGTCTCTAGCTCTTGCTCTAGAGAGCCGATCTTTCCACCCAATTCTAGAAAAAGACAACAAATTTAGAGGCAAAAGAAAGGAAAAATCAAGGCATCAACCGAGGACATAATACATATGTACCAAGGCAGGCGCTTTCGAGAATGGAGAGCCATCCTCTTGCTGGGTCACCCTATCGAGCAGTCAAGTGTTCTGTAACACCCCTGGTGTTAGGCTTGCATAATTACACTTGCATTTCATGAACATGAGCATCATTCATCCATTCATGAGCTTATAACACACGAAACATGTTATCGAAACATTGCAACATACTCTATATCTCATGAAGTGTTGTTTTTATGAAATGAATAGTGTGCAACACCCAAGTGCAACATGTGCAACTCACTTTAGTGGAACATAGCTAGTTAGTACGATGCAACAAGATCATGAAACATGTGAAACATGACTAGGAAACGAAAGTGACATTTCAATTGTTTTTCATCGTTCCAGTGCATTCAGTGCTTGATTCTTGTGTGACCAATGTGTGGTATGGCTAAATATATTTTTAAACACCTTAGCTATGCTTAGAAAGTCATTAGGAACAATGTTCATGTTGACCATTTTTGCCTAATCAAGTTTTCAGATAGTGGTTTGACTTGTTTTGACCCCTAGACTCTTTGGTTTGACTGTTTAAAAAGTGCAACTTAGTGTCTATGCATGCCTGAACAATCTAAAGCAAAGTTGTAGAAAATT
Organism: Miscanthus floridulus; assembly: GCF_019320115.1. Classification (NCBI taxonomy): domain Eukaryota; kingdom Viridiplantae; phylum Streptophyta; class Magnoliopsida; order Poales; family Poaceae; genus Miscanthus; species Miscanthus floridulus. Next base: position 77,854,729 of record NC_089588.1, read on the forward strand.
TTATAAGGATCAAAAGTTGTTTTATGACCAACTCATGAAAATGTGCACAACATGCTCTAAATGGACCCACAAGTCAGATTTGTGGTGCTGACTCAACACTTAGAATTTTCTAAGTCCTAAATGCAATTTCAGTTTGTTTGGGCCAACTTTGGCTTGATGTAACTCCTGATTCATGGGGAATTAGACTATGATCCTTGAATAGAAGTTAAAGATGGAAGGTAGGGCTACAACTTTCATGTTCATTGCTTCCACTTATACGGCACGGTTTAGGAGATATCATCGTTGAACTTCGCATGTCAGTCGATGCCGTTGTAATATGAAACGCGAGCTTCAGACCGGTCATGGCCGACCGAGGTCAGATGACGGCCACCGCGTGTTCGCCACGCGCTCAGCTCGCCCTGACCACGCCGCGCACTGGCTGGCTTGAAGTGGAGCGCGCCCTGCTGCCCTCCGCACGCGCTCTGCCCTCATTCACTCCTCCATTGCCTTCCCCATTCACAGCCGAAGCGCAGCAGCGCACCGCCGACGCCATCGGCTCCGCCGAGCTCGCTCGAGCTCGCCGTGGCACCACAGCCACCACCATCCCACCCGTAGCTCCGCTATCGCCTCACGGACCTCGTCAGCACCCTCATGGAGCCAGCCAAGCTTTAGGTGAGCGGCATTGCCGAACCGTGCACCACCGCAACATGGCCGCCATGGTCGCCGCCGGTGATCTCACGTGGTCCCGCCCGACCGCTTCACTGTAGCCAGTAGCCGTAGCGTAGGAAGGTCCGTCTTGTTCACTAAAAGCTTACGCGCGCCTTGTCTGGCCACCAAACACCGAGGTTCGCTGGAGCGCCACCGTGCACCATGGCCGAGCCGCCGTGGGCCGTGGCCGACGTCCCTGGAGTCCGCTAGAGCTTAGGGTTAGTAGGTCATTTGACGCGGTAGGTCATGGCGAGCATGGAGGTACCCTCCGTGTCGCCGGTGAAGCCGCCGCCGGTGAGCTATGCCGTCTTCCACGCCATCGAAGCCGCCTCCCCTATTCTGTTTCGCTGACACGTGGGCCCGTCCAACATGCGGGGCCCAGCTGACAGTGACCGTGTATCCCAAAAGATAGCTCATTTATGCTGATTTGAATGTTGTTTTGCAAAATTTATATCTCCAGTTTTGTAGATCTAAATTGTGTGATTCAATTTTTGTTAGACTCATAGTTAGGTCTAGTATTTAAGAAAAATATGTCTTGAGCACATTGTATAGAAATTTTGGATGAATTAAATAGGAACTTGAAAGGTGTTTTTGAATGCATGCAAACTTGTTTGAAATATATCTTGAGTTTCTGTGGTCCAAAAATTATGAAATTTTGTGGGTATGCTAGTCTTGCTTAGTAGAAGCTCTGGTAAAAATTTGAGAGTCGTTGCATGTATGGTTTTTGAGTTATAGATTTTCCTTTTATAATTGATTAATACTTGTGTGAATTTTCATAATTTTTCTATAGATCCAGTAAAGGTAAAAATTGGTGAGTGCTATTACAATGCTAGAATGATACTAGGAAAAATGTGAAATCTGTTGCTTGACACTTTTAACTAAGATTTCCTATTTTATGCCTTTTTAAGCAATTATGCCTTGTCATTTTTGTGTAGGCTATTTTACTTATCTAAATGCCATGAAAATTTTATGGTAGTCTAGTTAGAGTAGTACTAGGCTACTGTAATTTTCTCAGATTTTTATGAACACTAGAAATGTATGTTGCTGTTGTAGCCCGAGTTTAAAATAAAATAAAAATATCTTCCTTAATGCGAGTTAGTAATAATGTTCACTTTGGTGTATCTTTGAAGCATCTTAGTTGCCATGGTGATTTGCATGTTAGTACAGTGGTTTTCGTAGTAGATAGTAGTACATATTCTTGGATGATGTTGACTACCTTGTAGAAGAACTTTGCTACGACTATGTCCAATGAAGTTAAACATGCTCATCCACATTTCATGCATCCTGATCATTTCATGTCATCTCTCCGATGCACCTATGCATTAGCACTTATACATCTACATCATACAGGATCGTAGGAGGAGTTGCTAGTAGCAGTTTAGGAAGAGCAGACCGGGACAGATCCACAAGAAGTCCAGGCACAGGAGGTGCCAGAGGAAGAGGAGCAAGGAGAGGACTTGCCCGAGTGCATGGATCATCAACCTAGTTCGTTCGAACGAGGCAAGCCCCAGAGCATTCTAAGTCTCCTACTTTATGAAAGCAATTCTTTCTATATATATGAGTTTATATATTATTGCATTAAGTTGTAGGAGTTGATTGAAACCGTTGATGCATTTATTACTATCCTTGCCTACCTTATTACCTTTTACCCTATTAGGTCAGGATCGAATAACTGCTTAGCCTTACTTAGACTGGTAGCGATCGGTGATACCCGGTCACCTACATTATAGGTGGTTACTGGAAGAAATTGGCTATGGAAAGAATGATATCATGGAATTAACCATATGTGATGGAAAATTGGAGACCAGACGGAAAAGTTGGAGGCAACCAGACAGGGTTCTGGGGTGCTATTAGTTTCCATCTGTGTCGATTAAGGACCGATCGTTGCTCGTCCCTCGTGTCATGTTGAACGCATGCCTCACATTTAGCTAGCCGAATAAAGTACCTTTCGACCGCGAAGCTAGTGGCACTATTCAGGCCGGGATCTACACGAGTGCGCGTATTGGTGCTGATGGGGGTATGACAGGGGCGTGAAGAGTGAGCCCAAGGGCAGGTGAGACCTAATTCCTGGCAGTCGGGCGGTCCCCGGGTACTACGGCTCCAGATTATCCCGCGGCTACCTGGAAAGTGTCATTGGTGATCTAAGCTACCCTGGCAGGGGAAGCATGGTTTGTGTGAGGAATAAATCACCAGCTGGTTAGGAATCGATTCAAATCGCCATCGTTCTCTGGATAGTGAACACTTGACTCGAGCTACGGCATCATAGTAATGATGAGGAGACACTAATGGTTATCTGGAGGATATGAGCTGTGCAAAATCTAAATTGGTAACTGGATGTTATTGGTTGATCAAGTGATTGCTATAGTACAGGTGCTTACCTAGATGAATAGATTATAATAAAGATGATGCAAAGTATTTGAAATGATGTCTTTATGATAGCTTATGCTTTTCGCAAACAAGTCAGCTAGCCCACTAAAGAAAGCCTTGCATAATCCTTGGTGTCGCTTTATTTTGGTTTAAGACGGGTAAGTCTAGCTGAGTACCTTCTCATACTAAGGGCGTTGTTCCCATTGTTGTTGCAGATGGTCAAATGTACTACGACTATTGCATTAACTGCCTGTACCCGGTGATGGGTGACAACTAGGACCAAGGGCAATGGTCACTCCATATTTCTCATCTTATGCTTTTGTTGGAGACGACTACCTACTGGCACTGTATCTGAACTAAAAGTGTGTGTGTGGCTTTAAAACTATTTACTTTCGCTATTTCAGTTGAACTTGGTTTGTAATAACTTTATGTTCTAAACTCTGATGTATCTACTATCGTTGTGAACTTTATGTAACGTGTGACGGTACTTGCTAAACTTGTGTGATCTTGGTTTGTATGTCGATTGGATTGAAATCCTTCATGGTTTCACGGACTACCGGGTTATACGGGCTTAAGTTTGCTAAATTATATGCTTCGGCGGAAGATTTTCTTACTTAATCTCGTATAATTGGTCGGTTCTGTTACAGCTGGTATCAGAGAAAGGTTTAGCAGTTTACTGTTCATAAGTGTTTTTAAAACAAAAGGGTTTTGTGTTACAAAACTAATTATGAACTTATAGTATATAGGTGTTTCAACCTTTAATTTAAAACTTAATAGTGTGCCAGTGGTCATATCCTTTATTCTCAGTTAAGGACTCTAGGTGGCTTATTTAAGTACTAACTTGGGGGGTCTTTGCATCATATTTCTATTTCGTCGCTCATACGACGTGCTATTGTATGAGTGCCATTCACTTGAATGGTAATGTATGGATCCATTGCCTCTACGCCTCGGTAAGTGAGAGTTGTGAGAGCATGATTGGATACACTATCGATCTAGGGAAGTGCTTATATGATGCCAGATTATTTACATGCCATACGCGTGTTTGTATGAAGGTATCCAATGTGTGGGGAAAATTCCGTCCTGTGGTGACGATGCCGTCGATAGGACGATGGTTCGGGTAGTTGCTACCGTTGTACGCGTATCTGGGAATACATGTAAAACGAGTAGATTACTTTACTGCTTCCATGCATAAATTTAATAATGTCAGGGCTTGGGCTGAAGTGGATCTTTTGTAGGTACATAACAACGCTATTGTGTAGTACATATTAGCTACGTTATGAGAGATCATTGTATGCCACCGTCTATGCCGCTAGCCATTTTTATTTTCCTAAGTTTGTGAGAACGTACGGAATGTGCATGCATCATGTTGTTACATATCATTCATGGCATTGTTCCTCCCCTTATAAGTTGATTATCTCATTTGGATAAAAATGACAACTTAACCTTGTTCTCACGTGGGTGATAAAACAAAATTTTGCTATAGATGGCCCGCATGAAGCAGACTGCCCGTAAGTCCACCGGAGGAAGAGCACCTCGATGTCAGTTGGCCCTGAGGGAGCACCGCACCATGGACACCTTCTTGAGCGAGTTTGGCATGCCGACCTTGCTTTGGAGAGTGCTCCATGATGTGGGGTACCCAGAGGGTCAAGAGGCGGTGTACTCTTGGAATGAGAGCCAGTTAGCAGAGGATGGACTCGTAGTGGTAGAGATCACTATTCCTGCTCTTGGTGATGCTCCAGAGTGAGACGGTTGGCACTTGGAGTTTGAGGGTCGCACTCCAGTTGAGGGTGCAGAGGGAGCAGCTTTTCGTGTCATCCGGGACATCATGAGCAGATTTCCCAGTGAGCTTGCAGTAGCTCTAGCTGGCACCTTTCCTAGGGATGATCCTCGTGATGCTATTTGGGTTCAGCCTTAGGGAAGTGCTTTGGTCAGAGGTCCAGATGAGGGACAGGCTAGCGACAACCATGCTATGAGTGCTATGTTTGCCGCTATCAGAGCGTACCAGGGTCTTGAGTGTACCTACTGGACTTTGACTGGCTTGCGTGGTGATGATAAGCTCAAGGCAAGAAAGCAAAAGAAGCAGCAGGCACGTGCTATAGATAGTTTGCAGGAGCAGTTGGCTGATATGAGCTTACAGCGGAACCAGGCGGTAGAGAGAGGTGATAGAGCTATGCAGCGGGTGCATACGTTGACTCAGGCCAACAACAATGCAGACCGCATGATTGGACAGCTGGTTCAGGAAAAGGAATGAAGCCTGGAACATAGGGAACCTTCTGCGACAAAGGGTCGATGAGCTAGAGGAGTACAACATCAACCTGCACGAGGAGTTTCACGCACTCTACAATGGGGTTGGCCCATATGCTCCTCCAGACGCCGCTGGCTTGGACATCGACGAGGACAAGCCTATAGTTTCACCTAGGGGCGATGGTGACGTCTCCGACCCCGACGACGGCCCCGAGGAGTAGGCTAGTGGCCTTGCGCTAGTGCTTAGGTCCTATCACGATAACCTTTCTTTTGTCGGCATGTAACCTAATGTATCTTGCTTCGAACTTATGAGACTTGGCATGTGATTAGAACTTGGTTAGTAATGCGATCTCTGAACTCATAAAAGTCCAGTGTATGTATGCTGGCAATTTGGTTGTAATGGACGCGATGTGTGCGCTTAAGTAATCTAATTAGTGATGTTGTGTTAATTTGGATGACTTATTGTGCCTCTGTTTTATTGTATGAATTTATTCTCTCTAGTAAATTCAGTATGGCATAATTTTTCATTCACCTAAAGTGTCTACGACATCGCCTAATAATTACTGTTGCTGAAATATGTAGATGCCGAACACTCGCCGCACCGTGTATGATGCTGCTGAGGCAGGTGGTAGTGCTGCTGGGAATGAGAACCGTGAACCACCACCACCTCCTCCTCCACCGTACACCACGAAATAGTTCTTCGCACAGTTCCTTGGAAGTCAACACAACATGGAGGGCATGCAGCAGAACATGGAGGCTGCATTACGCCATATTGCTGACAACACCCGCCGTGGGTTAAACCCAGGTGGACATGAAGCGAATCAGCATAGTAGTTTCAAGGACTTTATGGACACCAGACCACCAATTTTCAAAGAAGCTACAGAGCCATTGGATGCAGAAGAGTGGATAAACACCATGGAAGATAAGTTTCGTGTTCTGAGGATGACAGAAGTATTGAAAACTGAGTATGCAGCTCATCAGCTACAAGGCCCTGCGGGAATGTGGTGGAAGCACCACCGCACCACTTTTCCCACATTACTTGGAGGGAATTCACTGAAGCTTTTCATGGAACATACATTCCCCCTGGGTTGACAGAAATGAAGTTTGGAGAGTTTCTCGCACTGACTCAAGGCACCAAGTCTATGACACAGTATCTACATGCATTTAACAATCTGAGTCGCTATGCCTCTGACATGGTGAATACCGATGCCAAAAAGATTGCTAGTTTCAAGAGAGGTCTAAATCCCAAGATGATGAAGCACGTGCGTACCAGCACAAGAACTAGTTTCAATGACTTTGTTAGTGACTGCTTAAAGCAAGAGAAGAACAACAATGTATATGCTACTTCCAAGACTCGCAAGAGAGCTTTTGAGTCAGGTTCGTCCCAGCCAAGGGCCCCGATGGCAAACCGTTCTGCATATCGTTCGCCTACCCCTGGTGCAAGGTTCAGGCCACCCCAACGGAGGAATCAGAATGCCCAGCAACCTCAGAGGAATCAGAAGCCATTCAAGATGGCGGTGCCACAAGCCAAGACTGGACAAGGCAATTCATCTAGAGCTACTACTCAGGTAAGAGGACCGTGTTACAACTGCAATCAATCTAGGCACTTTGCGAAGTTTTGCCCATATCCCAAGAAGCCACAGAATCAGTACCAAGCTCGTGTGCACCACACCACCATTGATGACATCCCGGAAGGAGAACCCATGACAGCCGGTATGTTTTCTATCAACAATCATCCTGCAGTCGTTTTGTTTGATTCTGGATCATCTCATTCATTCATAAGTCAAGCATTTGCAAGAAAGTATGAGCAAAAGATAGTTGAATTGGAATGTGCTTATCGGATCAGTTCAGCTAGGGCTGATCTGTTAACTAATCAGATAATCCGGGGAGTAACCCTATGTATAGCAAATAGGCAGTATAAGCTTAACTTGATAGTTATGCCAGGGCTAGTTCTAGATGTGATTATAGGAATGAACTGGATGACTAAGATGGGTGTAGTAATTGATGTTGGGGGAAGAAGCATTTCTCTCAAAGAACCTGTTGGAGAAGGTATATTTCAAGTAACCTTACCCCAAAAAATAGATCTGCCAGTACAACTTGTGCAGTCCAAACTACTCTTCTGGCCAAGATTCCAGTAGTGTGTGAGTTTCCGGACGTGTTTCCAGATGAGTTACCCGGTCTTCCACCGGACAGAGATGTTGAGTTCGCCATTGAGTTAATCCCTGGAACACCGCCGATCTCAAGAAGGCCTAATCGGATGCCTCCAAATGAATTAGCCGAGTTGAAGAAGCAACTCAATGATCTGTTGGCTAAGGGTTTGATTCATCCCAGTTCATCGGAATGGGGATGTCCCGCACTGTTCATGAAGAAGAAGAAGGATAACTCCTTATGGATGTGCGTGGACTACCGGCCACTGAATGCGGTGACAATTAAAAACAAGTATCCTTTACCTCGGATTGATATCTTGTTTGATCAATTGTCAAAAGCCAAAGTGCTCTCCAAGATAGATTTGAGATCAGGGTACCATCAGATCAAGATTAGACCACAAGATATACCCAAAACTGCGTTCTCCACCAGATATGGTTTGTACGAGTATCTTGTCATGTCCTTTGGTTTGACAAATGCTCCTGCATACTTTATGTATCTGATGAATTCGGTCTTTATGCTGGAATTGGATCAATTCGTGATTGTGTTCATTGATGACATTCTGATATACTCTGAGAACGAACAGGATCATGCCGAGCACCTAAGGGTTGTCTTGACTAGACTCAGAGATCACTAGTTGTATGCTAAGTTTAGTAAATGTGAGTACTGGCTGAAGACAGTTCCTTTTCTTGGTCATGTGTTATCTGAGAATGGAATCTCAGTGGATCCTAGTAAAATACAAGAGGTTATGGACTGGAAGGCACCAAGCACAGTTCATGAGGTTCGAAGTTTTCTTGGATTAGCCGGTTACTGTCGTCGTTTTATCTCGAACTTCTCAAAGATTGCCAAGCCGATGACAAGTTTGCTACAAAAGGACCATAAGTTCGCTTGGATAGAGGAGTGTGAGGCAGCTTTCTGCACCTTGCAGAAATTGCTAACCACTGCTCCTATTCTGGCGCAACCAGACATAGAGAAGCCATTTGATGTATTTTGCGATGCATCAAAGAATGGTTTAGGATGTGTCCTGATGCAAGATGGGAGAGTTATTGCTTATGCCTCACGTCAGTTGAAGAAGCATGAGGTTAACTATCCTACACATGATTTAGAGCTTGCGGCTGTTGTGCATGCTCTAAAGATTTGGAGACACTACTTGCTTGGAAATGTGTGCAATATCTTTACAGATCATAAGAGTCTCAAGTACATATTTACTCAGTCTGAGTTGAATATGTGACAAAGAAGATGGTTAGAGTTGATAAAGGATTATAATCTGAATGTGCACTATCATCCGGGAAAGGCAAATGTAGTAGCAGATGCCTTAAGTATGAAGTCACATTCTCTTGCTGTGCAACCATTGTTTGAGGATGGGTTCAATTTGTTACATCCTGCTGTGTTGCATAATATCTAGGTTAGCTGTACCTTGGAGAGCAAGATCATTGAGGGTTAGAAAATAGATAAGGGAATATTCTATATCAAGGAGAAAATGAGGGAAGAACTGATTAAGCACTTTAGAGTGGATGAACAAGGAGTGTTATGGTTTAAGGACCGTTTGGTTGTACTGAAAGATCGAGAGCTCAAGCACAAATTGATGGATGAAGCTCATCACTCTAAGTTGTCTATCCACCCTAGAAGTAACAAAATGTACCAAGAATTGAGACCTCATTATTGGTGGACGAAAATGAAGAAGGAGATTGCAGCTTATGTTGCTCGTTGCGACATGTGTTGTAGAGTGAAAGCTCTTCACATGAGACCCGCAGGAATGTTGCAACCTTTATCAATACCAGATTGGAAATGGGATGATATAAGTATAGATTTTGTCACCGGATTCCCTACCACACCAAAGGGGAATGATTCGATTTGGGTAATGGTAGATCGCCTTACCAAATCAGCTCATTTTCTACCAGTCAAAACAACATTTCGACCACCTCAGTATGCTGAGAAGTACATTGCAGAGATTGTCCAATTACATGGTATACCAAAGACTATCGTGTCTGACCGTGGGTCACAGTTTATCACTCATTTTTGAGAGCATCTTCATAAAGGATTGGGTACTAGCTTGATTCATAGTATAGCGTACCACCCACAGACAGATGGGCAGACAGAGCGAGTTAATGCTGTTCTAGAAGATATGCTTAGAGCTTGTGTATTATCATCCAAGGGTTCATGGGAATCATGGTTACCTTTGGCAGAGTTCGCTTACAACAACAGTTACCAAGAAAGTATCAAGATGGCTCCATTTGAAGCACTGTATCGCAGGAAATGTAGGACACCATTGAATTGGGTCGAGCCTGGAGAGAGAAGGTTTTACGGAATTGATTTTGTTGATGAGGCTGAGAAAAAGGTCCATATTATCCAACAAAACATGAAAGCGGCACAATCACGCCAGAAGAGCTATGCCGATAAGAGGAGACCTCTTGAGTTTGAAGTAGGTGACTACGTTTATCTGAAGGTTACTCCAATGAAGAAAGTACGAAGGTTTGGAGTAAAGAGAAAACTTGCACCTAGATTTGTAGGACCGTACAAGATCATAGAAAAGAAGGGTCCCGTGGCTTATAAGTTATAGTTACCAGAAGCGATGGGTTCGATCTTTCCCGTCTTCCATGTATCACAGTTGAAGAAGTAATTGCGTATTCCGGAAGAGAGAATAGAACCTCAGAGTATTCAGCTCAAATTAGACTTGGAATACCATGAGCAACCGGTTCGAGTTTTGGACACTAAGGACCGAGTCACTCAGAATAAAGTGGTGAGAACATATAAGATACAGTGGAGTCATCACGATGATGGTGATGCGACATGGGAAACAGGAGAATATCTTCAAAACACTTATAAGGATTTTTATAACAAATGGTTCATAACTCAAAATCTCAGGACGAGATTCTTATAAGGGGGGAGGGCTGTAACACCCCTGGTGTTAGGCTTGCATAATTACACTTGCATTTCATGAACATGAGCATCATTCATCCATTCATGAGCTTATAACACACGAAACATGTTATCAAAACATTGCAACATACTCTATATCTCATGAAGTGTTGTTTTTATGAAATGAATAGTGTGCAACACCCAAGTGCAACATGTGCAACTCACTTTAGTGGAACATAGCTAGTTAGTACGATGCAACAAGATCATGAAACATGTGAAACATGACTAGGAAACGAAAGTGACATTTCAATTGTTTTTCATCGTTCCAGTGCATTCAGTGCTTGATTCTTGTGTGACCAATGTGTGGTATGGCTAAATATATTTTTAAAAACCTTAGCTATGCTTAGAAAGTCATTAGGAACAATGTTCATGTTGACCATTTTTGCCTAATCAAGTTTTCAGATAGTGGTTTGACTTGTTTTGACCCCTAGACTCTTTGGTTTGACTGTTTAAAAAGTGCAACTTAGAGTCTATGCATGCCTGAACAATCTAAAGCAAAGTTGTAGAAAATTTTGTAAGGATCAAAAGTTGTTTTATGACCAACTCATGAAAATGTGCACAACATGCTCTAAATGGTCCCACAAGTCAGATTTGTGGTGCTGACTCAACACTTAGAATTTTCTAAGTCCTAAATGCAATTTTAGTTTGTTTGGGCCAACTTTGGCTTGATGTAACTCCTGATTCATGGGGAATTAGACTATGATCCTTGAATAGAAGTTAAAGATGGAAGGTAGGGCTACAACTTTCATGTTCATTGCTTCCACTTATAACGCATGGTTTAGGAGATAATCATCGTTGAACTTCGCCTGTCAGTCGATGCCGTTGTAATCTGAAACGCGAGCTTCAGACCGGTCATGGCCGACCGAGGTCAGATGACGGCCGCCGCGTGTTCGCCACACGCTCGGCTCGCCCTGACCACGCCGTGCGCTAGCTGGCTTGAAGTGGAGCGCGCCCTGCTGCCCTCCGCACGCGCTCTGCCCTCATTCACTCCTTCGTTGCCTTCCCCATTCATAGCCGAAGCGCAGCAGCGCACCGCCGACGCCATCGGCTCCGCTGAGCTCGCTCGAGCTCGCCGTGGCACCACAGCCACCACCATCCCACCCGTAGCTCCACTATCGCCTCACGGACCTCATCAGCGCCCTCATGGAGCCAGCCAAGCTTTAGGTGAGCGGCATTGCCGAACCGTGCACCACCACGACATGGTCGCCTTGGTCGCCGCCGGTGATCTCACGCGGTCCCGCCCGACCGCTTCACCGTAGCCAGTAGCCGTAGCGTAGGAAGGTCCGTCTTGTTCACTGAAAGCTTACGCGCGCCTTGTCTGGCCACCAAACGCTGGGGTTCGCTGGAGCACCACCGTGCACCATGGCCGAGCCGCCATGGGCCATGGCCGACGTCCCTGGAGTCCGCTAGAGCTTAGTGTTAGTAGGTCATTTGACGCGGTAGGTCATGGCGAGCATGGAGGTACCCTCCGCGTCGCCGGTGAAGCCACCGCCGGTGAGCTACATCGTCTTCCGCGCCGTCGAAGCCGCCTCCCCTATTCTGTTTCGCTGACACGCGGGCCCGTCCGACATGCGGGGCCCAGCTGACAGTGACCGTGTATCCCAAAAGATAGCTCATTTATGCTGATTTGAATGTTGTTTTGCAAAATTTATATCTCCAGTTTTGTAGATCTAAATTGTGTGATTCAATTTTTGTTAGACTCACAGTTAGGTCTAGTATTTAAGAAAAATATGTCTTGAGCACATTGTATAGAAATTTTGGATGAATTAAATAGGAACTTGAAAGGTGTTTTTGAATGCATGCAAACTTGTTTGAATTATATCTTGAGTTTCTATGGTCCAAAAATTATGAAATTTTGTGGGTATGCTAGTCTTGCTTAGTAGAAGCTCTGGTAAAAATTTGAGAGTCATTGCATGTATGGTTTTTGAGTTATAGATTTTCCTTTTATAATTGATTAATACTTGTGTGAATTTTCATAATTTTTCTATAGATCCAGTAAAGGTAAAAATTGGTGAGTGCTATTACTATGCTAGAATGATACTAGTAAAAATGTGAAATCTATTGCTTGACACTTTTAACTAAGGTTTCCTATTTTATGCCTTTTTAAGCAATTATGCCTTGTCATTTTTGTGTAGGCTATTTTACTTATCTAAATGCCATGAAAATTTTATGGTAGTCTAGTTAGAGTAGTACTAGGCTACTGTAATTTTCTCAGATTTTTATGAACACCAAAAATGTATGTTGCTGTTGTAGCCTGAGTTTAAAATAAAATAAAAATATCTTCCTTAATGCGAGTTAGTAATAATGTTCACTTTGGTGTATCTTTGAAGCATCTTAGTTGCCATGGTGATTTGGCATGTTAGTACAGTGGTTTTCGTAGTAGATAGTAGTACATGTTCTTGGATGATGTTGACTACCTTGTAGAAGAACTTTGCTACGACTATGTCCAATGATGTTAAACATGCTCATCCACATTTCATGCATCCTGATCATTTCATGTCATCTCTCCGATGCACCTATGCATTAGCACTTATACATCTACATCATACAGAATCGTAGGAGGAGTTGCTAGTAGCAGTTTAGGAAGAGCAGACCGGGACAGATCCACAAGAAGTCCAGGCACAGGAGATGCCTGAGGAAGAGGAGCAAGGAGAGGTCTTGCCCGAGTGCATGGATCATCAACCTAGTTCGTTCGAACGAGGCAAGCCCCAGAGCATTCTAAGTCTCCTACTTTATGAAAGCAATTCTTTCTATATATATGAGTTTATATATTGTTGCATTAAGTTGTAGGAGTTGATTGAAACCGTTGATGCATTTATTACTATCCTTGCCTACCTTATTACCTTTTACCCTGTTAGGTCAGGATTGAATAACTGCTTAGCCTTGCTTAGACCGGTAGCGATCGGTGATACCCGATCACCTACATTATAGGTGGTTACTAGAAGAAATTGGCTATGGAAAGAATGATATCCTGGAATTAACCATATGTGATAGAAAATTGGAGACCAGACGGAAAAGTTGGAGGCAACCAGACAGGGTTCTGGGGTGCTGTTAGTTTCTGTCTGTGTCGATTATGGACCGATCATTGCTCGTCCCTCGTGTCATGTTGAATGCATGCCTCACATTTAGCTGGCCGAATAAAGTACCTTTCGACCGCGAAGCTAGTGGCACTATTCGGGCCGGGATCTACATGAGTGCGCGTATTGGTGCTGATGGGGGTATGACAGGGGCGCAAAGAGTGAGCCCAAGGGCAGGTGAGACTTGATTCCTGGCAGTCGGGCGGTCCCTGGGTAGTGTGGCTCCAGATTATCCTGTGGCTACCTGGAAAGTGTCATTGGTGATCTGAGCTACCCTGGCAGGGGAAGCATGGTTTGTGTGAGGAATAAATCACCAGCTGGTGAGGAATCGATTCGAATCGCCATCGTTCACTGGATAGTGAACACTTGACTCGAGCTATGGCATCGTAGTAATGATGAGGAGACACTAATGGTTATCTGGAGGATATGAGCTATGCTAAATCTAAATTGGTAACTAGATGTTATTGGTTGATCAAGTGATTGCTATAGTACAGGTGCTTACCTAGACGAATAGGTTATAATAAAGATGATGCAAAGTATTTAAAATGATGTCTTCATGATAGCTTATGCTTTTCGCAAACAAGTCAGCTAGCCCACTAAAGAAAGCCTTGCATAATCCTTGGTGTCGCTTTATTTTGGTTTAAGACGGGTAAGTCTAGCTGAGTACCTTCTCGTACTCAGGGCGTTGTTCCCATTGTTGTTGCAGATGGTCAAATGTACTACGGCTATTGCATTAACTGCCTATACCCGGCGATGGGTGACAACTAGGACCAAGGGCAATGGTCACTCCGTATTTCTCATCTGATGCTTTTGTTGGAGACGACTACCTACTGGCACTGTATCTGAACTAAAAGTGTGTGTGGCTTTAAAACTATTTACTTCCGCTATTTCAGTTGAACTTGGTTTGTAATAACTTTATGTTCTAAACTCTGATGTATCTACTGTCGTTGTGAACTTTATGTAACGTGTGACGGTACTTGCTAAACTTGTACGATCTTGGTTTGTATGTCGATTGGTTTGAAAACATTCGTGGTTTCACGGACTACCAGGTTATACGGGCTTAAGTTTGCTAAATTATCTGCTTTGGCGGAAGATTTTCTTACTTAATCTCGTATAATTGGTCGGTTCTGTTACAAGTTTGACTCCTCTACCCTAAGAATCTGCCCCTGGAGCGCAAGCACTTCTTGTTCGGTGTCCAACCGGGCCTTTCACTCTGCCTCCAGAGCCTCCAAGGACTTCTGAAGCACCGCCTCGGTCTCTGCCAAGGAGACCTTCACCGCGTCAAGTTCCCCCTCGGCAGCAGTCACCCGCTCGACCGCACGTAGCTCTGCCACCCATGATCTTGTCGCCTCGACCACCCAGTCTTGGGACTCATGGTGGGCGGACTCCAGCTAGTACCTGAGCTCGTCAACCTGTCGTGATGCTGTTGCTTCCTGCTCCATCCGATCTTGCTCCTCCCAAAGAAATTGGGACTTATGGATCGACATCATCTCTAGATCCTATGAGATAAGAAGCAAGCATGCTGAGACAACCATTGAAAGGTCAAGGAGTCAAGGACAACACCAAAAACATAGAGAACTTACCTCTACAACATGTGGTAGGTTGACTATCATGGCCTGATGGACAAGCTCAACCCTCTCCAAGGCCTCCTTAAGCCTCGCCTTGGTAAGGGCAAGATCGAACTCCATCGATAGTCCTCTCTCCCCGAGCAGGTGCTAGAGCTTCACCTCCTCCTCATCACGAAGGATGAACCAGGCCTTTCTCGGCTCACCGGGGCAAGGCCACACCAGCTCGTGGGTCACCCCTAACCCGCTAGAAGATCCATCCATCACAGTACCATGCGATGACCGGATCATCACCAGCTCTTGGGACGGCGGCAAGACCGGCGGCTCCACCCTGGTGTCTTCCTTGGTGGAGAAGAGGATGTCCACCGCTAGGACTCCATGGCTCGCCAGTGGATATAGTACCTTCGGCCTAGCCGCGGTTCCTCTCAACCCCTCCAGCTCTGACCAGGCGAGCAAAGCATGTGCTCCTCCGCTAGGCGAGGCAAGGAGCCCAGTTTCCATCCTCTCCTCCTCCACAATTGTTAGGGGAGGGACCACAAGAGTCACCACCGACCCAACCTCCGTCATCACCACGGGGATTGCCGCCATCACAGCCACCGCCGCTACCACCATTCTTGCGACCAACCAGGAAGACACAACCCCCAATAGGGAAGGTCGTGCCACCACCAACCTACTTCCCCCACTACTCGTCGCGACCCACTATAGGCTAGGTCTCCACTCTTCTCACATGGGAGGTGGGGAGATTCCCAGTCTCGCCAGCTTTAGCCACTATCAAACAAGCATAGGTTAGTCACACTCAAAAACTCAACTATGAGAACAAAAAGAAGCATGAATGCATACCTAGACGAAAGCAGTAGAGCCCTGAAGCCCCGACCGGCTGACGATGAGCCAACTAGACGAGGATCACTCATGGGTCGCGACCCGTGCCCCTCGCATTGGCCAAGGGAGGGGCTGACCCAGCCGGTCCCCGATCGGCCCACGAATGGCCGCGACCACCAGCTCATGGCGAAACCACCAGAGCAACTGGCAGGGCATCCCCCCATTGGGGGTCACACACACACATCGACCCTAAAGATGTAGGGGAATGATCACGTCCCCCCTAACTAACTGGTGTGCTCTGCCACACTCAGAGCAGGGGGGCACAAAGCCGAAGATGCCTCCAAAGGGCGCGGCGACGGCGCCTGCATCGCCTCTTGTTTGAGGGTAGTGTCTTCGCTCGCAGCGTGCTTCCTCAACTCAGGAACATCACCGCATGTCTCCACAACATGCCCACCGCCAATGGATGCAGCTGCGGGCTCACGGTGCTCCACCGAGGTCACAACAGCGCCCCTAACTCCTTCGTCCTCTGAGGCACTTGTGTTGCCACCCATCTCCATGGGCTCCTCGGACTCGAGATCTGCCTCCATGTTACTCTGGCTATTGCCCTCCCGGACCCATTGGTTGATCTCCTTCTTCTTATCGAACCTCCTCTGGTCCTTTTTAGCTTTTTTCTTCTTCTTGGCAAGCGCCGCCCCCCTCTGGGTAGCTTGCCGAGCCGCGCTTTCTGGCCCTCTTGGAATATGCGGCCGGGATTTATAGCCCGTGAGTCCCTTCAAAATAGGCAACTCAGAATCAATCAAAACATCAAAACAAGAAGGAAAATGTCACAAAAAGGGGGCATACTAAATTGGATAGCTTCGTGGCATGAAGGGGACCGGGCGTCCCTTTGTGGGAGTCTTTATCCCTCAACTGCAGCACCCGATCGAGACAACTCCCAACTTCATCATTTGGCAGCCCCTCTGGAGATGCGCGGTCGGGATCCATTGGGCCGGAGTATTCCTAGATCAGCCACTTCTCTATGCTAATGGGGTGACCGGACATTGGAAGAAGGTATGGAAGACCCACAACTCATCGAGGCCGTGCTGATCAAGCCACTAAAGCTCCGTCTCGATAACCCCCAACTTGTTCTATCGATCGGTAGGACCCTATAAGAAAAATGGACCCTAGGCCCATTTACTTTGGATTTTGGTGTTTGATGACCAACACGACCAAATTAGACTAATGAATTTGCAAGTAATTGTTTTGTAGTTCAATAGGGTGCAAGACGTGACTTGGACGAAGGCGACATGATGATCCCACGATCAACACCATAAGCAAGACCCTAGAAGCACAAGAGAAGACCCAAGATATCAAGCACAGTCCAAGCACGACGATGGGAACCAAGCTGGAAGCAAGATCACGAAGAAACGAGCTCGGCAGAGGTGACCGGACGCGGCCATTATAGGGACCAGACGCGTCCGATCAGTTGCTCAGCAACAACAAGTGTCAGCAGCTGTGACCGAACGCTGAGCGAAGTAGTGACCGAACGCACCGATGACACTGTTCTCCATCACGGCAATGTTTTCCGTGTGACTGGACGCAACAGCACTAGACAACCGAACGCACAAACTACAGTGCCCGATCGAGTCTAAAGAGGTTCTAGGGTGGCACCAGCATGACCGGATGTGTCCGATCAAGTGAGACCAGACTCGGCCTAGAGTCCGATCAACGCGTGTGCTATAACGGTCGGGACGACCGGATGCGTCCGATCAGGGCGACAGCAGCGTCCGGTCAATAGCAGAAAGCTGGGTTTCGCCCCCAATGGCTACTTTCTTGGTGGGGCTTATAAATAGACCCCCAACCGGCCATTTGAGATGAGGAAAGTTGAGGAAACATATCATGGGTGTTGATACACCATTTTAGTGATCTCAATTTGCATAGTGCTTAGTGATACATTCGATGATTAGTGTAGGTGCTTTGCAAAGTGCTTAGGTTAGTTAGACCACCGCTTATGCGCTTGCTCTAGGTTTAGGACTAGTGTTTAGTGAGGTTTGCATACCTCTTACCACTCGGTGCTTGTGTGCACCATTGTTGTACATCATAGGGGCTTGTAGTCTTGCGAGACCACACCAACCATGTTTGTGGTGTGGCCACCACCATGTACCGGAGGGAACAAGGCCCGCGGCATTTCGGTCGAATGCTTGATAGTGAAGACGGTGGGGAGTGGTCTGGAAGAGGCTTGCCAGAAGGTATAACGGAGACCCACTTGTGCATGGGGAAGGCCCGGGGCTATCCACAGAGTTACCCGACTGGGAGCTTGGCCCTTGCGAGGGATTCCTGGCGAGGGGCTCCAACGAGGACTAGGGGGAAGCCTATGCGCTTCTTGATACCTTGGTAAAAATATTAGAGTCGTCAATTGGAGTTTGCATATCTCTACCTTACTCTTTAGCTTTCGCATTTACATTGCAATCTTGGTTTGTGCTTTACTTTCCTAGCTTAGTGATAGGCTAGTTGATAGGTTTGGAACCTAGGTTGCATAACTCCTTTTTGCGGTAGAGATAGCAACACACTAGCAAAACTGTAGTTGCACATTTAGATTACTTTCTTACATAGGTTTTGACTAGGTAGAAAAAGAGGCCATAGTTTAGAGTTAGAGTTTTAAGTTGCCTAATTCACTCCCCCCTCTTAGGCGTCTCAGTCCCTTACAAGTGGTATCAAAGCCAGGTTGGCTCAATTTGGACCTTTGGCTTCAGCGCCGTTGAGCCGACGCTATTTAGAGTGGTTGGGATGAATACCTCTAGGCCTCTGCACTTTGACAGCACAAACTTCCCCTACTATAAAGCTAGAATGGCTTGTCACCTTGAGGCGGTAGATTTGGGTGTTTGGAGAGTCACTCGTGATGGGATGAAACCCATTAAGAATCCTGATAAACCCACAAAGAGTGAAGAAAAGAAATTTATTTCAATGCTAGAGCTAAAAATTGCTTGTTTGAATCTTTTAGCATGGATGTGTTTAACCAAGTGTTCACTTTAAATACGGCACATGAAATTTGGTTAAAACTCCAAGAGCTCCATGACAGCGCAACTAATGTCCGTGAGCAAAAACATTGTCTAGCTAAACAAAATTATGATTCCTTTAAAATGAATGATGATGAGCTTGTTCATGATATGTATTCTCGTTTGAATCTAATTATCAATGACCTCCATTCAATAGGATTAACGAAGCTAGATGATGTGGACATCGTGAGGAAGATAATCTCCATGCTACCACAAAAGAAATATACAAGCATCATCACCATCATTCACAACATGGAGGACTTGAGCACCATGACCCCGGCCATAGTCATTGGTAAGATAGTGGCATTTGAAATGTCACGGAAGATGGGTCAAGAAGAAGCCTCGTCATCAAGCAAAGGCAAATCTCTCACATGTAGTGAGAAAAATAAGATGAAGGGCAAGCAAGTTGAGACAAGTTCAAGCTCAAGCTCCTCAAGTGAAGAAGAAGAAGATGAGTATGAAGATGATGAAGAATCAAGTGATGATGATCAATCTTCCTCCTCCACCTCCGACCTTGATGAAGAATCAATCAAACTTATCAATAAGGTGGAGAGGATGATCCAAAGGCTCAATGTCAAGGGTGTGCCCATCCAAATTCAAGATTTCATTTTCACCAATCAGAGAAATGAGCAAAGGAAGAAAGGATGCTATGGATGCGGTGAGTTGGGGCACTTTGTGGAAGTTTGTCCAAACAAGCCCATGCCCAAGACATGCAAGGACAAAGCCCTCACATCAATAAGGTCATGGTATGATTCTTCAAGTGAAGAAGAAGACCATCACAAGAGGCGAGGGAACAAGCACTCATCATCAAGCACTTCACGAGTGTGCCTTCTGGCAAGAGGTAACAAAAAGTCTATCCCTAGTGATAGTGACAATAATAGTGATAGTGATGATGAGCTACCTTCTTTTGAGCAACTTGTGCAAGAAAATCTTAAATATGCTAAAAGTTGCACTAGTCAACAAAAGAAGTTAAAAATGTTGCAAGAAAAGCTAGATAGTTCACAAGAAGCATATAAAACCATGCTCAAACAATATGAGACATTTGCTAATCTCAATATTGAACTATCTACTAAAATTGAGCAACTTGAGGCTATTGCAACAACAAATGCATGCACAATCAATGATGAGCAACTTGTAAAGAAAAATAAAAAATTAAAAGAAAAGTTAGCTAGCTCACAAGATGCCTATAAAAGTTTGCTTGCTAAAATAGAAACCATGTGCAAACATTGTGATGAGCTAACTAATAAAGTTGCTAAGTTTGAAGCCGTCGATACTACCCTAGCGGGGCATCTAAAAAGAAAATTTCAATTTTTGATATGCCTAAAAAGGATGCCTCTACTTCTTGCAATGATTTATGTTTAGACTCACCCTTGTGCAACCAAATTTGTGTTGAGAAAGTTGTAGATACCTGCACACAAGAGGTCACAATGGGGAATGAGCAACTCAAGCAAGAAGTGGCTTGCCTTACCAAGGACTTGACTCAAGTAAAAGGTGAAATAGAGCAAGCCCAACTTCATCAAGATAACACCGTCAAGGGAGTGAAGAAGCTTGATGAAGGACAAGCCATGGTTTGCTATGTATGCCACAAGGAAGTCCATAAGTCATATGAGTGCAAGGTGAAGAATGGGAGAGGAGCTAAGAAGAAAGAGAAAAACAAAAAGGAAACACGCAAGCTCTCCAACACCTACACCTACAAGGTGGACAAAAAGGCCTCCACACCTTATCTCTTGAAGAAGAAGAAAAATGACAAGGTGGTGGCCATCAAGGTGAACAAGCAAGCCAACAATGGGGCCAAACGCATTTGGGTGCCAAAGGAGATCATTTCCAATATGAAGAGCACCAAGAAGGTTTGGATCCCGAAAGGGAAGTGAGAAGTCCGATGGACTTCGGGGAATTTGGAGACTTGACAAAGTATGGGTGCATTTCATGGGGTGTATCATTATGGACAAGGTAATTGCCAAGTGGGTTAGTGAATACTATAGACCCAAATTCCCCTTCCCATGTTATGTAACTAGATTTAATTTCTTGCAATTTCAATTAGCATCTAGTTCCTTTTTATGCCTAGGTTTGCATTTGCATGTTTAATCTTTTGTCTTGATACACTAGGTATATCTTATGGTATGCTTGCTCGGTTTCACTCTTAACCCTTGGAGCAAACCTACATGGTTTAAATTGTTTAGGAACACGGCTCATAGCTTGTTTTACAATTGTTCATCTAATATGTGCCAAAGTCTAAATTGTAGATAATTTCTCCCGAATATCACTTTCAAAAATGATTCTCACATTCATGTGATGTCATCTTTCAAGTGGTATTTTTTATTCCAAATCAATGTGCATGTCTCCTACAAGTATTCCATACTTGTGTGCACAAAATTAGGGAGAGGTTAATCTACAAGTTGGATGCTTTGAGACTAACACCTTTTCAAGCTTATCATGTGTGTAGTAGTCTCATTACAAGGAAAATGGAGTCCCTAGAGTTAAGCATCATATTTCAAATATCCACCACCTATTGCAAGTGGTATTATTCAAATTGGTTTCCACATATGGTATTTCTAAACCAATATCATCATGTTGATTTCACTTTGGTATTTATATGCTTTCTCCATGCATTATATAGATTAAACTCCCTTAAGCATTAGTTTGCCAATTATGCATAAACTACATTCTCCATCATATGTATGCATCTATTTAGGGGGAGCTTAGTCTATGTAATGTGAGAGTCAAATTTTGTAACCTATTCCACTCCACATACAAAAGATCATAAAGTTTGACCCTCCCTTGTGCTACTAATGTCTTCCTTTTTGGTGTTTGATTCCAAAGGGGGAGAATTTGTAGGACCAAAAGCAAGCCCGATCATAAAAAATTACAAGTGGTAATGGTCTGAGAAAGGGAGTATAGTGGATTATAGAGTTAGGGGGAGGCTTAAATCCATAATGCCATATGGGGACATTTGCAAGGGCAAGATAAGTTTCCAAAGATGTTTACATGTGGTATCTTTAAGCATCATATAGCCTTGCCCTTTGAATTGCATCCTAGCAAGTAGATAGTTTTTAAATTCCAAAATTTTTATTATTTGCTTGTTTTGGACGTGTTGTCATCAATCACCAAAAAGGGGGAGATTGTAATAAAATTGACCCTAGGCCCATTTACTTTGGATTTTGGTGTTTGATGACCAACATGACCAAATTGGACTAATGAATTTGCAAGTAATTGTTTTGTAGTTCAATAGGGTGCAAGACGTGACTTGGACCAAGGCGACATGATGATCCCACGATCAACACCATAAGCAAGACCCTAGAAGCATAAGAGAAGACCCAAGATATCAAGCATAGTCCAAGTACAAATATGGGAACCAAGCCAGACGCAAGATCGCGAAGAAACGAGCTCGGCAGAGGTGACCGAACGCGGCCATTATAGGGACCGAACGCGTCCGATTAGTTGCTTGGAAATAGCAGGCGTCAGCAACTATGACCGGATGCTGAGTGAAGCAGTGACCGGACACACTTATGACACTGTTCTTCATCATGACAATGTTTTCAGCATGACCCCGGACACAGCGTCACTAGACGATAGGACGCACAAAGTAAAGCATATGATCGAGTCCAAAGAGGTTCCAGAGCGGCACTAGCGTGACCGGACATGTCCGATCGAGTGAGACCGGACTCGGTCCAGAGTCCGATTAACGTGTGCGCTCTAACGGTCGGGACGACCAGATGCATCTGGTCAGGATGACAGCAACGTCCGGTCAGTAGCAGAAAGCTAGGTTTCGCCCCCAACGGCTACTTTCTCGGTGGGGCTTATAAATAGACCCCCAATCGGCCATTTGAGATGAGGAGAGTTGAATAAACATATCAAGGGTGTTGATTAGGGATGAAAACGGATTAGATACGGACGGATATCACCGATATTACATTTGTTTTCATATTTCTGTCCGGATTCGAATTCGAATACGGATAGTGTCAACTATGTCAGATAGGATACGATTAGATATCGACATCATAAATATGCGATTTGAGTATTCGGATATGGATATGGTATCGGATGTTGGATATCCAAACTCGAATACAGACATATCTCAACCCCTCTAAACGGATTCGGTATCGAATACGGTCGGAAAATATCCATACCGTTTTCATCCCTAGTGTTGATACACCATTTTAGTGATCTCCATTTGCATAGTGCTTTGCAAAAGTGCTTAGGTTAGTTAGACCACCGCTGATGCGCTTGCTCTAGGTCTAGGCCTAGTGTTTAGTGAGGTTTGCATACCTCTTACCAGTCGGTACTTGCGCACACCATTGTTGTAAATCAGAGGGGCTTGTAATCTTGTGAGATCACACCAACCACATTTGTGGTGTGGCCGCCACCTTGTACTGGAGGGAACAAGGCCCGCGGCAGTTCGGCCGGAAGCTTGATAGTGAAGACGGCGATGAGCGGTCTGGAGAGGCTTGCCGGAAGGCACACCGAAGACCCACTAGCGCATAGGGAAGGCCCAGGGCTATCCACGGAGTTACCCGACCCAGAGCTTGGCCCTTGCGAGGGATTCCTTACGAGGGGCTCCAACGAGGACTAGGGGAAGCTTGCGCGCTTCTCGATACCTCGTAAAGTGCTTACGCAGTTCAACAGTGTTAGCCTTTTGAGCCTTCATTAGCCCATGTTATGTTTGCTGAGTACGACATGTGCTCACACTTGCTATTTCCACACCCCAGACTTTAGAAAGTTGCTCTGAAGATTGATTGAGTTACGAAGGAGTTTCCAGAAGACGGATAGAAGTGCTTGGCGTATGTACCCCCAGTCAGCCGTCCCTTGTGATGTTGGAGCCCAAAGAAAATATTAGTAACCGTTCCGCTATACTCTGATGTAAGTGCTAATTATAAGTATGTTTCTGCTATATAACATTGATTTTGATATCCTCTATTCTATTGTTGTATGTGTGGACTTCATGCGCACACATATGACGAATTTGGTTTTGTTTTTAAAACCGGGTGTGACATAGTCAAACTTTAAATCATTTGACTTCTCAAAAAGTGAGGATTTTTGCATCATTTTGAGGATAGACAGACTATTGATCATTCACATAATCACATACATGGAACATAAACTGATTTCATTACCATGGGACACCTATATGCACAGGGATTTTATTTTTCCTTGATTATTTAAATTAACTAATTGGTTTATGTATTCTAAAAGAAACCGGGTTGAGATTTTTTTGAGGTCCTACCTCCTAGCAGGTACAAGTATCATAGAAGACCCTAGTTACCAAAATTTTGTACACAAAAATAACAAATTGTGTACATAGTTGTCAACGAGATTGAATATGCCACACTGATGCCTAACACTAAAAGAACAATCTCATTGCCTTAAGTCAATGACTTAAAACCCAGTGAGCAGGGCCCGCCACAAGAAACCCCGCTAGCTTAAGTTTGGATATTACAATATATCGAAGATCCAGTCTGGATAGAGCTAATGTTTTCTAGAAGCAAAATTAATTGAGGGCCGAACAACTGGCGTGCACACACCATATCTTTCCTATATAAGATGGTAAAGGCCATGACTCCCATGTGCAGAGCTAAGGTTTTCTACTTTAGAGGAAATCAGTTCTATCAGCAGGAGAGAATGGAGATTTCACTAATAGTTCCATATGCAGCTCTATGTGCTGTTACGCTGATGATGGGATGGTTAGTACACTTGGTTCCATGGGCTTACCTATCATTGGTGAGACCATGGAGTTCTTCAAGATGAGTGCCTCCTTGGACATTCCAAATTTCTACAAACAAAGAATGCAGAGGTGAGTTTATAGATCCGTACTTTTAATGCTCTCTAATTTTGTTATCATTGGCACCAGGCCCTTCTGTATGCACTTTTATCAACTGAATAATAATTTTAAGTTATCAACCCAATAAGTGTCTGCTGTTTTGAAGTGAACCTTATATACAGAAGTTAAAAAAATAAAGATTAATTCATGGTCCTTCATAAAACAGAACATAGGCTTGTAAGAACATGGGATGGTGCAATATATATGAGCAGAGAGAATATGGCCAAAAGTTCCTTACCATTTGTTACGTATCAGAATACATAGGAATAAAGTACGGATAATTTCACATCAGACAATGCAATGAACTAGAGAGTGCTAAGCTCTTACATTGCTGCTGCCTTTTCAGCCCTTAGTTCATGGCAAAACAGCATAAAGAAGACACTTACATCAGAGACAAACACATCACTGATGTAAAATTATATAAACGTCACTGATGGTCATCATTTAGAGACAAATATATAAAGACACTTTGTGATGAGGGAAAATCAGAGATGGAGAAAATCGTGCCATTAAAGATATGGGGAAATCACATCACGGACACAAACACTCAGATGTAAATTTCTCACGTTGTTTGTGATGAGGGAAATGACCCGTCGTTGATGGCGGCCTCTAACATAGTGGATTCGTCTATTCGTACCTCACTCTCCCCATGACGGTCATTCTTTTCATGCTCTTTGAGGTCTTGTATTTTTCCAGGCCTCTTGATCATAGTGTATTATAGAAATGTTTCTCTGAGATATACACACTAATATACACATATTGACACTAAATATATTCAAATTATATTCACGTGTACTTTCATGCTTTGTTGAAGTAACGATTCCAATAATGTCTAGTGATTTTTAAAATCGATCAATAACCTTTTCTTATTATTATTGCTCTTAGGTACGGTCCCATTTTTAAGACAAATTTAGTGGGACAACCTATGGTTGTTTGTGCTGATCCAGAGGTGAACCGGTTCATATTTCAGCAAGAAGGGAAGTTGTTTCGGAGGTGGTACCCTGAGACAGCGAATATCGTAATTGGTGAGAAGACCATCGATGAGTTTAATGGCACCTCTCAGAAGTTCGTTCGGAACTGCATGTCTAGATTATTCGGTCTTGAATATCTGAAGCAAGACCTCATTCCAGAACTGGAAAAGGACATTAGAGACACTTTTGCTGAATGGGCAACTAAACCTAGCATTGATGTGCCTGATAGCACGCCTGATGCAAGTGCAATTATGGCTAATAATCTTTTACATTTTCCAATTAAGTTTGACAATTGATTAAATAAGATAAAGGGCACCAAAAGTAAGTACTACCTCTCTATCCTTAAATAAATCATTTCACAGAATGACGCTAATAAGTCAAACTATCATAAGTTTGACCAACTTTATTACAAAAACGAAAGATAACATCTGTGACACTATGTAAGTACATTATAAAAAATATATTTCATAATATTATAAATATAAAAAACATCTGCTGATATTATTTTATGACATTATAAGCATTGGTGCTCTTTTTTACGAATTTGGTTAAATTTAAAATAGTTTGACTTAAAATAACTTTAAAATTTTATTTAATTGAGGACAGAGGAGTAGTCCCTCCATTTTGCAATGTATCTCCGTGTCCATCATTGTGCACAGACTCATGCAAAAGGTTAACCTAAAATGACATGAACGTTCCAACCCTCATAACTGACAAATCTATGTTTAATGCTTTAATAAACGGATTGACAACGCTCCTCTGAAACCCAGACTTTGCATTTGAAGTTTCTTTCAGGAAAATAATCAATCGCCACACATGGACATACATTTTCATACTCGAAAGCTGTGACATAGATTGTGAAACCAAGCGAGAAATTAAATATATAATGATGCGGGGTATACGTAGTTAAAAAAAATCATACTATAATCCAACCTCAATTGTAGCACCAAATAATGTAAATGTAAAAATAATCCTCTATGAATGACTGTTGCATGATGTTATATCCTCTATAAGCCGATTAATTTGACATGACTTTTTTTGCAGGTAATCTTTGTGCTTGTGGCTAAGAAGATGCTTGGCCTCCATCCCTCAAAGTCAAGAGAATTGAGAAAGAACTACAGTTCTTTCCTAGAAGGATTGATATCTTTCCCCATATATTTCCCTGGGACAACGTTTTACCAGTGCATGCAGGTTTGTAATAATTTTTATGTTTCCCACACAGATTAAGTAATAATATTACAAAATATTTTCTTCATATTGAACATATATGCAATTCAGCTACTCAACTGTAACAATATAAGCATTTGAGCATGTTGACTTTCAGGGTTTTTAGTTATTAATAAGCCCCATGATTGTATTATATTTTGTGAGCAGGGAAAGAACAATATGCTAAACTTAATGTCAAATCTATTGAGAAAGAGGATAAGCACGACTGAGGAAAAGCATGGAGATGTTCTCAACATGATGGTTGAAGAAATACAGAGTGAAAAGCCAACAATAGATGAGAAATTTGCTACGGATGCACTGTCTGCTCTCTTGTTTACAAGCTTTGTGACATTGTCACCCAATCTCACACTAGCGTTCAAGTTCCTCAGTGATAACCCAACAGTTCTGGGTGCTCTCAAGGTATCGCTAAATTACTAGGTTATATATTCCGCATAACCACGTGTGCACAGTTTCACTCTAGAAATAAATATGGATAGGGATAGATACTCTTTGTTGAGAAGGAAGGTTAAACTCAGAGATGATTAACATTTTACATCCAGTACATATAGCCGATGTGGAATAATGCAAAATCATTTTGCTTCAGGAGGAGCGTGACACAATATTGAGGAACAGAAAGGACTCAAGTTCTGGTTTCACATGGGAGGAGTACAAGTCATTGACCTTCACTAATATGGTGATTTCGATCCTTATTTTTGCTTCCATTTCTTCATGGGCTGGGTTAGCCTGTTTGGATCTTCTTCTCTAACTTAAGAGAGCTTGTTCTTGTTTTGCATGAAGGTTATAAATGAGCTTACGAGAATGAGTAATGTCACACCAGGGATTTTCAGGAAAACTTTAACAGACGTGCAAGTGAATGGTATACTTATACAATTGTACGGAAAAAATTGTCGGAATTTTTCATTATTGTTTAGGTAGTGTTTTTAGGAGTGTATATGATACAAAGAAGTGACCGAATTATCACAAAATAAACCATTTATAGCGCCCTATTAATTCCACTTTCTTAGAAACTGACACTCATTAATGTAATAATTCCATGTCTTAACTAGAACCTACACTAATGTATCTGTCTGTTTGGAACCAACATTGATCTTCTTTATAATTATTGTCTGATCATAACAATGACCTGTAACTCTAGATAGAGCAAGGATTTTGCAGTGTTGGTTCTAGTTTAGAAACAAAACAATGACAATGGAACTGCCAGTGTTTGTGCAGACAAGAACTAACAAACAAACAAATGTGATTATCCTTGGTGACCAACAATGACAATGGAACTGCTGCTGGTTTTTTGTCACCAAGGACAAGGAGTATCCTTGAGTATCACTGCCATTGTCTGAATCCAAACCAACACTAACGTGTGGGTTATGGAACCGACATGACGAAGACTTCTGTGGTAGTGAAATTAGATACAAACTCTAGTTTAATGTTTAGGAACCTAGCTGCCATGTTAGGGCAATGAAGCATCCAAAGCTATGCAGTGTATATAATTATTTTTGCATGAGTATATAAGAACTTACACATGCATGAAAACCCAGGGTATACAATTCCAGCCGGGTGGATGGTTATGATGAGTCCCTTGGCAGTGCATCTAAACCCAGAATTCTTTGAAGATCCACTCGACTTTAATCCATGGAGGTGGCTGGTCAGTGACAAATTAAAACCCAATTATTGCTACCCATTTCTATCGCCATTATGAGAATACTGACGATCCCAGAAATGCAGGATGAGTCAAAGCGAAATGCACAGAAGAATTTTGTGCCATTTGGGTTAGGCATAAGGGCTTGTCCTGCGTCAGAGTTTAGCAAGCTTTTCATGGCACTTTTCCTCCATGTTTTGGTGACAAAGTACAGGTAGTTACTGGCACATGACAAAACTGCTATTTATACATTCGTAGGCTGGCAGCGCTTTGACATGCTTCTGAATTATTTTGAGTATTTGCAGATGGACGAAAATCAAAGGAGGGGAAGTATCCCGCAAGGCAGTCATCATGTTCCCACAGGGATATCAAATTCAACTACTCCCAAGGGCCTAACTGATGATATATATACTTGTGCTCGAGATACCTATATATGTGTGAAATAAAGCTGGAACATGATGTTAAAATGCATGGATGCATGCTCAAATAGTACGTACGGTGTGAGAAATGTATCATTGCATATTTGTAAGTGTCCTGTTTCGGTGTGTGAAGATATATATTAAATATACGATGTAATAAATGCATATATGAAATCTGAATGAAAACATTGCATAATGTATATCAAGCTCCATCAAAAATCTATTTTTTGTGTGAATCTTAGAAAATTAACAATTTTTATTAATAACTTTTCACCTATGTCTCATGAGGATCTGTACCTACCCATCCGCAGCACATACCCAGCCCATACCTAGTTAGTCGCTACAATCTCGGCAGTGCTAGCGCCCGAACGTCTGGATAGATGCGCGCGTCCAGACGCCCATCTGCACTTTGTTTTGCATGCCCAACATGGGGGCCCGCGCTGTCCGAACAGCCCGCGCGCCTCCTGACCCCACATGGAGACCGCTCACGCCCCCTCTATTTCCCCGCTTGGACGCTTGCTGCGGCGGGTGGGTCCCCGACATCAACACCTTGTTTGTTTTTGTAACATCCTGATGAAACATTTGTAACATACGTGTGAAGACAGATGAAACACTTGAAACATGCGTTTGAAACACTTGCAAAAACACTTGACAAGCCATTGAAAAACATATGCAACGTCCAGATAAAACACTTACAACGTATGTGTGAAACATATACAACATCCAGATAAACTCACTTGTAACATAGTTTGAAAAACAGATGAAACATTTGGAACAACCACTACTACACAAACTTTACTGGAGGCGGGCGTTTTCGGTTTCCCGCGGCGGGCAAAGCCGTCCGCCGCGGTTATGTTCATTAGCCGTGGCGGGCTTTATTATTTGCCGGCCTCGGTAAATTATTTCCTGAATTAAAAAAAAATACAGCAGGCATATAAATTCAAATTCAAATCACATCCAGATTTCACAGATTAAACTTAAAAAGTATGCTGGCATTACACATGAGATAATATACATATATATACATTCACTTAGTCGTTCTTGTCATCGTTAATTCATTACATTTACATATTAAAGTCGTTATACATGCGCTAAGGTGTAATCCTGCGGACGCATCATCGTGGGCCATTTCCTCAGCCTCTCATACTCCGGTAAAATCGCTAGTGGGCTGTTCTCATTGAAGAACGTGCCCCCTTCAAGCACACATTTGTCTAAGACAAACTTACATATGTCCGCCTTTGTCTGCTTGAAGCTATGTTGGGTGCTCTGCACGTCTCTCAACCAGTTCAATCCATTCTTGAGCACCCTCCAACTGCTGCTGTACTGCTTGCACACCCTCAGGAACTCACAGGCGTAGAAGCCACAGGTTCCTGATCCTACCGGTTGTTTGGCACACTGCATGATCGATACGCAAGCATTACAACACAGGCATTAGAACGCATATGAACGGAAAGCACAATTAAACCTTTCAAATACTTACCGGAAAGTTGTGTCTGATTTTGATGTGGTTCTTATGCTTAGCCTTAAAATTCTCTGTTCTTCGATCATAGCATTCAGGATCCTTCATGTACTCCTTATAAGCGCTATACGAAATGTACTAGTATTAGGCAGGGCATTAGAACGCATATGAGAAGACAGTTTAGTCACTTACACTCTGAGGCAATCTTCAAAGGCCTTGTACCCTTTTAAGTTTGGCACTGTCAACGAATCAAATACGCAGGCCCTGCCATCCTGAGGGTAGATGATAAATGCAACCCAGTGACCCTCGAGGCCTTGGCTGCGCCATTGAAACAAAATACAGGTTACGACGAGAAATAATAATACTAGCTAGCTACCCACTTATCTCTACAGGCATGTCTTCGACTTACCCAAAGTGGTAGGCAGCTAGGATACTCCCATTTCCCCTGATCTTCTTTGTTGCTCCTAGATGTATCTTGAAATGTTCAACTTCTCATTGTCCATCAGTTTCTTCCTGTGCGCCTCTCTCTGTCGCTTGGTCAAGTCTTTCATGGTTGGATGATTGTCATCTAGGTGGTAACCAATGATGATTCTTTGAGCAATATGCATTGGAGATAGATAGATAACATCAAGTTTTAGTTCCTTGGATATATAGGCCATCAACCTGCAAGGACAAGCCATCGTGGCATATATAAGTAGTCTTGACCGATTCAAAGGCAGGTGATTTGTGAAACTCGCAATTCATCAATTACATAGAGAACAAGGTGACTTGGGCGATGTCAAGGTCTTGTTCCCGCAGTAGTCTGTACATGTCGTGGAAGTCCAGGGGGAGTTCTACATCGTTGCCGGGCAAGTGGAAGTACTTCGCCACAACCTTGACTAGAAAACCATGCAGGCCAGCTTTTGCCGCTTCCATGTACCAGAGATGAAACCTCCTTGTCTCCCACCTTTCCTCGTCGACGAGTTGGGCCTTGGTTATCATGAACTTCCCATGCTCATAATGGCCGGGGCAGTCATCCGATTCAGGAAATAGATGGAAAGGTGATCTCGGCCTAGGATAGAAATGTTAGTACCATATTATGGCAAAGAAAAGTTATTAGCAAATTATGCTCGCCGCTACCATACCTTTTGAACTCAAGTGAGTATGTGAGCTGCCCTTGGTCGCCTTTAGTCTTCATCAGCGGTGGAGGACAATGGCTTGTGCTCGCAATGGCAGCAGGCGGTGTCTTTGCCCCCGGTTCCTCCGTGCCTCCCAGTCCTTTGCTTGTGCCCTTAGACGGACTGCCGGGAGGTGGAGGTGGACTTGTTGTTGGAGGAGGAGAACGAGGGTGAGGGCTTGTGCCTCCCGGTCCTTTGCTCGTGCCGTTAGATGGACTGCCGGGAGGTGGAGGTGGACTTGTTGTTGGAGGAGGAGAACGAGGGTGAGGGCTTGTGCCTCCCGGTCCTTTGCTCGTGCCCTTAGATGGACTGCCGGGAGGTGGAGGTGGACTTGTTGTTGGAGGAGGAGAACGAGGGTGAGGGCTTGTGCCTCGAGGTGAGTTTCTTCCCTTGTCATCCCCGCCATTGCCTTCGTCATCGCCGTCACCGTGATCCGGATCATCGAGGGGACAAGATTCGGCAACGGATGGTTGTGATGCTGGTGTTGCCATCAGCGTAGAAGTCGGCATCGAGAGAATGATCTCTATGTCGTCCTTGTTCCACAGGACTTCAGAACCCATGGCAGCTCCAAGGATCGTTACCCCTTCTGCAGTTGGATATTCCATTTCAAATTCTTCGTATTCGGTCGCATACCATGTAAGTATCACGGCAGCATAGTTGGCAGGGATCTGGTCTTGGTTGAAATCTTTGATATCTTCTTTGGGGTGCATGTAACCCTCACCCATGGTCAACTTTTTCGCCCTGCCGAACGGGATCGTGAGGTGGACGCGCATGGGTTCCCAGATGTCATCGATGGGGTGCCTTGGGCGATCCTCGATCATCGGCAGTGGCTGCCCTTGTGTCTGCCCTTGTGGAACTTGAGGCACGGCCACGCTAGCCTAGCGAAGCATCTATGACCTCATCGACACCATATCTGGGTCATTGCTCGTGAAGGCTTCTTTTATGGACTGGCTGATCATTTTGGCCACGCCTTGATCATAGCCCTTCTGAAAGATGCCCTCCTTGTACCTCTGCCTTGACCGGTATGTGGCAGTGTCGGATTGCCATGACTCCACTGAGTTCTAGCTCATCTTCGATGACATGCCACGGACGCGGCCACGGTGCTCGGGGGTTCCCAGCGCCAGGGTCAGCAAGTCCTGGCCCCTGTGAACCTCGAAGCTATCCTTGGATTTAGCAGCCTCGATGAAAGCCCTCTCCACCTCCTCAAACTTGGGCTCATTGAACTTGCTCGCGCCCTCCTTGAGCTTCTTCGTCTTGCGGGCATAGATGAAGTCCTTAGCCCTCAAGTCTACACCATCGTATGGATCGGGAAGCCCGGCGGCAGCTCTAGCCCTTTCTTCCTCCCGCCACTAGGGCCTCTTACCAGCAAACCCAGTCATGCCCAAGTGGTGCTACTACAAAAACAAATTTGCGCAGCGTCACCAAAATAGCCTCCATGGCGGGCACAATTTTTGCCCGCTGCGATTAATGCCCATGATTTACCGAGGCGGGCCTTTTTTATTTACCGAGGCGGACGTTTTTGTCCGCCACAGTAAATAGATTTACCATGGCGGGCGTCTTAAGATGTCCGCCACGAAAAATACCCTATTTTCCACGCCGGACGTCTTAAGACGCCCGCCACGGTAAATCTGTTTACCGTGGTGGGCATATTATAAGGTCCGCCACGGTAAAAGGCCGAGGCCCAGTTGGCCCAGCAAGGCCTGATTTCTGCCTTTGAGTATAAAAGCTAAGCTAGGGTTCGGGACTCTCATCTCCCTCCCCGTAGCCCGCAGCAAGGCCTGAGTTCGACCGTGCGATAGATAGCGTCTCGTACTATACTGTATGTTGCCTCTGACACCTAACCTGCCGCTGACCGCCGCTGCCGCGCACTGGCCAACCCCCTCTCCGTCGCCCCACCACCCGCACCGGGAGCCCGTATGGCCGCCCCTGCCTCCGTCGCAGATCCAGGCACGGCGTTCAAGATACTCCTCTCCTGCCCCGACGGCCTCCCTCGCTCCCGTGTGCGTACCTTCCCCTTCCTCCTCGTCTCCCTCCCAATTGCATGTCCGTTTGGTTGCGTGGAACGGCGCCTGCCTCCGCCGGCCGTTTCCTCCATCGGACCACCGCGCGGCGGCAAGAACGACTTTTGGTTGCTGCATCCTGCTAGCTTCGCCTGTATTTTTTCTGTTTATCATGTCGTTTCCCCAAATCCTGAATGACGCATTCCAACTATGGCCTTCTGATGAACAATAGAGCGACTAAGCCTAGAGTGTTTGGATGTGTGCTGCTGTTCCCTCACTCCTCCCTCTTCCTCTCTCCAGATCCGGCGACGGTGACCTCTTCCTCCACGGATCCGGCGGCGGCGACCTCCTCCCCCACAGATCTGGCGGCTGCACCCTCCTCCTCCGTGGATCTGGCGGTGGAGCGACCGGATCCGACGGTGGATCTCCACCACAGCCACGACGCCGGGATCCACCACAGCCACGACGCTGGGACCTCCACCACGGCGGGCGAGGACGCATTGGCACGATGGCCTCCCTCCACCACGGCACGGCGGGATCCACGAGGAGGCATCGGCGTGGTCCCCTACGAGCGACTGGCGAGGTGGTGGCGGCCGTGGGAAGCCCGGATCCGTCGCCGGTGGGCTCGCCAGTGGGCTCGCCGGTGAGCTCTTGGTTTTTTTTGTTTTTTTTAAATGATTAACCGCAGTGGGCATCCTAACGTGCTCGCCGTGGTAAAAGTATATTTACCGCGGCAGGCACGTTACACCGCCCGCTGCGGTAAATCGATTAACCGCGGCGGGCAAGGCCGCCCGCCGCGGTTAAGCCACGATTTACCGTGGCCTCTAGGCCACAGCGGACGGCTTTGCCCGCCGCGGAAAATTGAAAACGCCCGCCTCCAGTAAAGTTTGTGTAGTTGGGGGTGCAGGTTCTTCTTCGCGAGTGCATTGAACTTAGCGCTCTTTGCCTTTGCTTCTTCTGTTGTTCTTTGTTTGCAGAACTCTTCCCAGTGATGTTCCTTCACCATAGTGTATTTGACACAGGGTGACTTGCCTAGCTTCAGGTAGTACCTAGTCAGCATGGACTTGAAGTCAACCGGGGCTCTTCCTACCACATGCATGACCCACTCCCTGCACTTGTTGAGATCGGCGTCCTCGGGATAATGGAAGCTCCTCGTCACCTCACCCCAGATATGTGTCTTGTAGTCAATCGGGACATTGTTCCACTCCTCCTAAGTGATCCCCACCTTGTCCTTGACTATACATGCCACCTAGTTGCTGAACTTGGCAAGGACCGTGGGTGGCGACAATGGGTTTCCCTCTGGTCCCACCTCATGGATCACATGGACTTCGCCGTGGGTTTCCCTCCGGTGCCTCCCGTGTTCCCCCCTTCTCAGCTTTGTCCTCTGACCCCTAGACTTGCCTGAAGTGGTTGGAGATGGAGCGGGGGTGTTCTTTGTCCTTGACTTGTTCCTCCTCGAAATTCAATTCTCGAGGCACCACCGGCATTTGTTCAGGGTTTGGAGACCGCGTACTTTCAACTTTGTCGTCCCTCGGTTGGTAGGTCGGATCATCTTCGTCCTCTGTATGATGTTTCTTTGTTGGCCTCGGGGTCACGGACACTTGGCTCTCGAGGCTAGTTGATGATGATGCACTAGGGGTAGGGTCGCGCCATTCGCTTATCGGTTCCTCTGCCATTGGAAAGCTACAATGAATACATATTTTAGTTGTATAGACACAGTTATAGAGTAGTAGAGTAGAGTAGTAAAGTAGAGTAGTACTAGAGTAGTAAAGTAGTAGTAGTTGGCTCAGATTTGCCCCATTGTCATCACATCGCTTTTAAACTGGTTGCTTGTATCTGGTATACAAGCCATCCTAGTTTAGCGGGGGCACTCGATCATCATCGCCACTGCCTCAGCATAAAAAGGTTCACATCATTGCATATGCCACTGCCTCAGCTTAGAAGTGTGAAAAGAATCATCATTGCAAATACCAAACAAAAGCCATCAAGATAGTTTCAAAATTCGGCCCCAAAGGGCTAAGTCCTTCGGCCATCAAGATAGAGTAGAAGACTAGAGGAGGTGAGAGTAGAGTAGAGTAGAGTAAGAGGAGTAGAGTAAGAGTTGTACAGCTCAAAAGTTTGTTTGGCATCATAGGCAGCAATAAACCCCCATCACAGCTCAATCAAATTTAGTTAGTAAGTGTAAGAGTAGTAGAGGAACTGCTCAATTTAGTCAGCAAGAGCATAGTAGAGGAGTAGGCAGTAGAGGAGTAGGCAGTAGAGGAGGAGGGAGTAGAGGAGTAGGCAGTAGAGGAGGAGGGAGTAGAGGAGGAAGGAGTA
Organism: Miscanthus floridulus; assembly: GCF_019320115.1. Taxonomy (NCBI): domain Eukaryota; kingdom Viridiplantae; phylum Streptophyta; class Magnoliopsida; order Poales; family Poaceae; genus Miscanthus; species Miscanthus floridulus. The sequence continues at coordinate 77,890,587 of NC_089588.1, forward strand.
GTAGTAGGCAGTAGTAGTAGTATACTAGTAGAAAGTAGTAGGCAGTAGTAGTATACTACTAGAAAGTAGTATACTAGTAGTAGTATACAACAGTAGTATAGCAGTAGTATAGGAGTAGTATAGGAGGACAGTAGTAGCAGACAGTATAGGAATAGATTAAGTAGAGAAATAGGTAGCACCACCACCAAAATTATATCAAATTTGGCAAAATTGCAGCAGAGTGACCAATTCATCTCAAAATTCTCACAAATTTAGCATGTGATCAGTTTAAAGGCAAGGTGCATCATAAGCAGTGGCATATGCTTAGAATTTTGTCACAAATTTCTTTGGCATCATAGGCAGCAAAAAGAATTGAATTCAAATGCTACGGTTCACCAAAAGCATAATAGATCAGTAGTATAGCAGTTCAAAATTCACCAAGTGTAGTATAGCAGTTTAGTTGAATTCAGAGTAGCAGCAGCAGCAGTAGTAAGACAATAGTGGTAGAGAGAAATAGGTAGTAGGTAATACAAGTATGCCTGATAATAATAGCGGGGGCGACGGCGGCCCTCGGTGTCGGTGGCTGGCGCTAGGGTTCCGAGGACGGGGCCCAGCGTGGAGGAGCTCGGTGGCCGGAGCAAGGGTTCTGGGGATGGGGCCCAGTGTAGAGGAGCTCGGCAGTGGTGTGAGACTTCTCAGTGGCCGGCGCTAGGGTTCCAAGCACGGCGGCCCTCGGTGTCAGTGGCCGGCGCTAGGGTTCCAAGGACAGGGCCTAGTGCGGAGGAGCTCGGCGGCCGGAGCAAGGGTTCCGGAGAGAGGAGGACGGGGGCGGGGCATGAGCATGGGGGAGGTGGACGGCGGCGGGGGTCACCGCGGAGGAGCTCGGCGGCGGGCATGGGCATGGGCACGGGGGAGGAGGATGGGCACGAAAGACTTAGAAACTTTGGGCATGGGCACGGGCACATATATAGCCACGGATTAACCGCTGCGGGCAATATAAGCCGCCCGCCGCGGTAAATGTTTACTGCAGCGGGCACCTTAGACTGCCCACCGCGATTAATCTATTAACCGCGACGGGCGCTGTTACGTGCCCGCCACGGTTAATATTTTTGCATTTGCTCATTCAATCTAACACTGATATTTATTATTAGTCTAAAACTTATTTTTGCATTTTGCATTTGCTGTGTAGTAGTAGTAGTAGAGTAGTGTTGTGTAGTAGTAGAGTACATGTGAGTAGTAGAGAGTAGTATTAGTACAATAGATAGTAGTAGTAGGTTGAGTAGTACTAGTAGAGTAGTATTGTATAGTAGTAGTAGTAGATTCAGTAGTACTAGTAGAGTAGTATGGTTCCATGATATTAATAATAAGTTACAAAACTTGTCTTCAATAGATCGAGCTATATTATTACATATATGTCTCTGGGATACATATATCATTTTGGTGCAGGTGCTTTCACCGTCCTCTTCTCACCGTTGGGGTGGGCCCATGGCATCATCCTGGACTTGTTGAATCGGTCCTCGACGGCCTTGATCTTCTTTGGATGATCGGTAAAAAGCTCGAGCTCTGTGTAGTTGTTGTATTGTTCGGGACTCTGCACCCCATCAGCTCCCACAATCTACTACTTTCCAGACACAACCACATGCCTTTTTGGGTCCTCTGCATATATATAGTAGGCCACTTGTGCGACATTGGTTGCTAGTACCCAAGGGTCATCTTTGTAGCCGATACTTTTGAGGTCCACGGTGGTTAGCCCATAACTGTCCACTGCTACCGCATTCGGTTTGACCCACTGGCAACAAAAGACGGTTATGCATAGGTTTTGGTCGTAGTCAAGTTCCCATATTTCTTCGACTTGCCCATAGTATTGCCTCCTCTGGCCCATGGACTCTTCTTCGCCCTCGTATCGAACACCGCAGTTCTGTGCTGAGCTCTTCTTGTCCTTGTCTTTCGTGTGGAACCTATAGCCCTGGACGTCATACCCTTGCCACGTGGTGATTTGGCTGGATGGGCCTAACACAAGCCTCTTAACGGTCTCCGTATCTTCATCAGGGCATCCTTCAAGGGGTATGTGTTGCTCTTTGAGCCACTCTATGAAATTGCTCTTGTGATGGTTCTAGACCCATGCCTCCATGCGCTGTCTGTCATTAGCGACGCGGATCTCTTCCAGGTGCTTTTCAATGTATTTCTCCATGCTCACTAACTGATGAAGGATGCTGTAATGAGCTTCTTGCACCGTTTGGTTTGCCACATCGGTGCGTACTTTTCGGCCTGTGCACCCCATCCCTGAGGTTTTGCCTTCGTGGTGATGGACAGGCAGCCCAATCACCCTCCCATCTCTTATGTACCTCATACACCAGTTCACGGCCTCCTCCGTTGTGTATGCCTCGATCATAGAGCCCTCCGAGTAAGCACGGTTATGGACATATCTGTTGAGGGTGGACATGAACTACTCGTACGTCCACATCTAGTGTAGGTACACGGGGCCCAGTTGATGGATCTGATCGACCATATGCATCATTAGGTGTGGCATAATATCAAAGTAAGATGGTGGAAAGCACATCTTGAGCTGGCAAAGGGTCTCCGCGATGAACTCCGTCAGGGCAGGCAGCTCAACCTTATCAATGACCTTCTGGGTGATGCAGTTAAAGAAGTATGACATCCGTGTGATGACCATCTTCACGTACTCTGGACGGATAGCCCTAATCGCAATTGGTAGGAACACCGTCAGCATGACGTGGCAGTCGTGTGAGTTGTAGCCGGTCATTATGAGGTCTTTCATGGAGACCAAGCTCTTGATGTTGGAAGAGAAACCAGTCGGCACCTTGATACCCCTAAGCAACTTAAGAAAAGCCGTCCTCTCGTCTTGCGTTAGGTTGCAGGCCGCACCCGGGATATCGACTTTACCGTTCTGAGGCGGTCCCGGGTGAAGGTCCGGCCTGATGCCCAGATTGACAAGATCCGTCCGTGACTTGATACCATCCTTTGTCTTGCCCTTGATGTCCAGCAGGACACCGATCGTGCTTTCAAAGACATTTTTCTCTAGGTGCATGCAGTCGATGGCATGGGGTGTATTCAGTGTTTTCCAATATGACAGGTACTTGAAGAAAATTGACTTCTTCTTGAAAGGAACGGTGGCGGGGACTTCCTCCGTCTGGTCCCGCTTTCGCTTCCTTGTCTGCTTGGTCCCCTCTTCAGGCGGCTTCTTCTTCTTTCCAAACTCCACCTGATCCATGTCCTTGACCATCTCATACACCTTTGTCCCCCAACTAGTCTGCGTCGGTTGATCACGCTGCGGCTCATCCTGATTGTCAAAGTATTTGTTCATAATACTTCTTCTATACCTGTGATTTTTGGCGAGGAACTGTCTGTGCCTCGTGTACACCATCTTATTGGATCCCTTAAGGTAAGTGTAGCAGGTCCCGTCGATGCAAATTACATAGCCGGTCTTCCCTTTGATCTGCCCCGACAGTGAGAAGAGACCGGGGTAATCGGTGATGGTGACAAAGATGATTGCTTTTAGTGTGAACTTCTCCTTGCGGGATGCATCCACCATCTGGACCCCAACATCAAATAGTATCTTCATTTCCTCCATGAACGGCTCTAGGAACACATCTATATCATTGCCGGGCTGCTTCGGTCTGAAGATAAGCATGGTCAGCATAAGGTACCTACGCTTTTGACATAGATGGGGAGGTAGGTTGTACATGGTGAGCATGACGGGCCAAGTGCTGTGCGAGCTGCTAAGCTCACCGAACGGGTTCATCCCGTCGGTACTCAGCATGAACCTAACATGCCTGGGCTCCTTGCCAAACTCCGGGTAGGCCTCGTCAAAATCCTTCCACTGCTTGCCATCGGATGGGTGCCGTAGCTTGCCATCGTCTTTCAGGCGGTCAGCTGACGCATGCCAGGACATGAGCTTGGCATCGTCCGGGTTCCCGAATATTGCATGCAGGCGATCGGTCATGGGCAGGTACCACACCGACAGTGCTGGACTTTTCCTATGCATGTAACCCTCTTCTTCATCGTCCTGCTAAGCCGAGATCTGTTTGGCCGCACTGCTCTTCTTTGCCCCCTTCTTGTTCTTCTTCAGACCACCCCGCAAGCATCCCTCGTCTTCTGCATCCACGTGACAACTAGCATTTTTCTTGTACCGACTAAAGCCACAGTGCGGACAACTCATCAAATTCTCATACTCATTGCCCCGATACAGGATGCAGTGGTTAGGGCATGCATCAAACTTTCTAAGCTTCATCGCCACTGGCCGGATCAACATCTTGGCCCAATAAGTATTGGCGGGCACCTTGTTAGCCGTTGGGTACGTGGTGGCAAGGTAGCTTAACAACTCATTGAAGCTAGTGTCAGACCAACCATGACGAGCCTTCAACATCAACATATGGAGGTTAAAACGGAGCGCCGTGCACTCCTTCGGACAATCGCCGCCGTCCTTATAGAGAGGATCAACTGCCGCCTGCTTCAACTCTCTGAAATTCTCCAACCACTTTGGGCAACCCAATACAACGTCGTCTTCATCGAAATGTTTGACTAGATCTTCAACAAGCTGCACATCCTCGGGTTGGCTCACAGTATCCTGACCATCCCCACCGTCGCCGGCTTCGTCGGCCATGTCTTGCATTAGATCATCCACCATGATGTAATCACGACAACTATTGTCACTGTCGGCTGGCGCAGCTGCTACTGAAGATGATGAAGAGCCGGGTGCTCCTAAAGGATCTTTATTCACCGGTGGTGCTATCGTCGTCGGCGTCGAAGAGCTCACTCTAGATGCACCGCCACTCGCACCAACTCTTTCGCCATGAAATGTCCAGACTGTGTAGCCCTCGACGAAACCATACATGATCAAATGAGTTTGCACCTCGCTGTCTTGGTGGGCTTTCAGGTTCTTGCAATGAGAACATGGACATATGGTTGTCATCCGCTTCAGTCTCTCACGGTGAGCTTTACCAGCAGCAATAAACTTCCTTAATTCAAAGAGGTACCGCGGATCATTCACTCTATCGATCCGGTACATCTATTCCGACCTATCCATCATTCCTGCGAACATTATCCGTCACAATCAACATTAAATAAAGAAGAATTAGGAGAAATTGATGATTTTTACGTCCAAAATCATGAAAAAGAGAGGAAATGACGATGTGAAAGATGAAGCATGCTCTACTTTTGCAACATATGAAATATCCCGATCTACTTTTGCAACATCCACATGAAACAATTGCAACATACCTCAGAAACATCTAAAACACTAGAAACATACTCTTGCAACATTCGCTTTCAAGCACAACAACTACTTATTGCTTGGACGAATGGAGGCTCGGTGTAGGGCCGGTTGCGTATACCACCAGCACGCTGGAGGCGGCACTAGTGGCAGCGATTTGCCGGCAGATATCCACGTACCCTGGCGAACGCTTTCAAGACATGGAGGGAGGCAAGGGGGGCACAGAGGTAGCATGGCTCTGGCTAGGTAGAGGGTCACCAGGGACGGCTCACCACGGTTATTGTCCTATGGCCGGACAAGTGGGTAAAATTGGTTACTGTCCTATGGCCCTCTCCGCGCGTGCGTGCAGCAAGCATTGAGGGAGACAGAGCGGCCCGACAAGAGAAGGGAGCGTGAGAGAGAGAGAGAGAGAGAGGAGTAGGCACATTGGGCTCCGCGGGCCCAGGAAGGCTAGCGTTTGTGGTAGGGCACGGTGGAGAGGGTGGCCAGCGCGGGCGATGATTAGGAAGTCGGAGTGAGCGATGCCGTGTGAACAAGAGAGAAAAGCGGACGAGTAATATGGATATTTAGGAGAGAAGCTTGTATGTTCCGTGGATTGAGGGATGTGAGGCTGTTAGGCCACCACGTTGCGTCCAGAGATTAGAGCCGTCCAGATGGCCTAATCCTATGATTCGCTATAATCTCATCCACCCGGGCCGTGTGTGCACATCTTTCCCGTGTCCTGTCCGCACTACTGGTCGCCAAGCGGCAACTCAGTCAATATTGTGCATACGCTGCCAGCTGCATCCAAATCGTCCATGCTTCTAGCTTGTTCTTAGGGTAGCCACTTTGTCAAAATAGGAGCATTATGGAGGCGGTCATTATATACCAATTCATAGCAAAGGCCAACCAGAGAGCTATGACCTAGCCATATAGAATAGAATAACATTATTATTTTTCTCACTCTCCTTACTCCTACCACGTCACGTCTTCAACAAGCGTCACCGATCAACACATCATGTGGCTGGTCCAGTATTACCCATGAATACATACTTGTCAAGCATGACGGATAGGATACGATTAGATATCGACATCATAAATATGTGATTTGATTATTCGGATACAGATACGGATACGGTATCGGATGTTGAATATCCGGACTCGGATACAGATAGATCTGAACTCTAAACGGATTCAGTCTCGAATATGATCGGAAAATATCCGTACCGTTTTCACCCCTAATAGCAAGACTCATTTATATTACAATAAAGGCCTGGAGCTTAATTATTTCTCTACACAAGTTTCATTGGCATGAAAACACAGCAGCTAGCAGGGCAGAAGATGGCACGCATCATGATTTAAGGTCTCAGTACAATGGGCGACAAGGATAAAAGAGTACAGTAGAGGAAAAAATGGTTACCACAGAGTACAACGGCAAAACAAACTAAACATGGTTCATATAGAGAGGAAAAATGTCAGCCCACACGACGGTACAAGCCATGGAGCTCACCAACATTTTCAAGTATTAGAGAGAACAAATCATGGTAATCAATGAGAAAAACTTTGCAATCTCTATCGCGAACGGCATGTTAGTACCAGGCCAGCTGCCGACGGGCTCATCATCCACCTGACTATGATACCGATTTTCTACTAGCACTTGATCACTACCCTGAGGCCAGTTTCCCTATACCGGAGGATCCCAACAACCCAATTTTCTGCTACTAGCAGCAGTATTCTGTATGCCTACATTGGCATTATCTAGTCGCCATCCCAAGTAGTGCCAAAGGGGCATCCTGCAGCGCTCCTAGTTCATTGGCATTACCTTGCACAACGATCCTAGACAGTGCCAAAGCGGCATCCTGCAACGCTCACAGTTCATTGGCAATCACATTAACATTATGATCATTCAGCCTAGGCAACACCAGTCCAGCATCAAGAGGATCTGCCATCTGATGTTGAAAGGGTAGCAGAATAGGAACGCCATCACCCATAATGACATTGTTCCTAGTGCAAAAGCTCCTGCAACATTGCCAAGTGCATTCCTAGCCACACCCATATGATGGTTCCCTCCTCCCATCACTCCCTGCTTCAATCCTAACTGACCACCAAGTTGAAAATCTTCCACCACCAAGTTTACTCTAGCATAATTGGACACGACAAAGTTCTGAAATCCAAAATGTCGCAAATTCTGGTTCTCCATAGCTTCATTCAGCACATCTTGTTAGTTTATTTATTTTTCTTCAGTATTAACATGCTATAGAGGCAGCTTCCCCTCGTCTGGTCTCTTGCAGTTTTTTTTTGCTAATATAAGGTTGATACTTCCTGAAACTTAAGAGAAGTAGATATACCAAACAATTCACATGTGGTTTCATAAAGAGAATATTACTAGTTCGCCAATATAACCACTTGACATCGAAAACTTATTTAGATTCAAGCTTAGCCTGATAGGAAAATGACCCATGCTAACCAACTATCCAAATAGAACAAAATTGCCTAGCCTTGAAGATTATTTACTACCAGACCTAAAAGACTCTTCCAGACTCCGAGCAGAGCTTCATTCTAACTCAATTCCCACTACTAGCCTAGCTACTATGGTAGAGCTCAAGGATGAGCTTGATCTTTACTGGAGAGTGTTGCTTCTTGATAGTCATGCCTTCCCCATAGCTCAACACCCCTATTTATAGTGTTCAGGAGCTAGGGGTACTTCTAGGAGTGAGTGGAAGGTCAGTGGAGAGGGGGGGCATTGGGCGACGCCTAGGGCAACTGCTAACCCCTTGGATCCATCGCCTTCCCATCCAACGGTGATGGAGAGCTCCCTGATAGCGGTTATCCCTATCCTAAGGCGGTTGGAAGGTCAGTGGGGTGTTTGAGTGGCTTGTGATGGTCTCTCCAATTCAAGAGAGGTCCATCCAACACCCTTGGATGCCACTGACTCAAATCAACAGTTGAGGGGACTCCTAGGTGTGCTTCCTTGCTCCCCCCACGGATCAGTGACATGCCAGGGGGAGTGGAGGCATCGGGCAATGCTGTGGTGTGGGTCCTAGCCTAGTGGTTACAAGAGTCTCAGTAGCATCTTAGATCCTAAGTTCTGACTCCCTCTAGGAGTGAATTTTTCAGGATTTAACGGTATTGTGCATTCAGTGGTAGACGATGTTCTCGTCGATAACGAGGCACCTGTCGTGACTTCGTCAATCTCGAGGTTTATCAGCCCAGTCTTCAAAGATGCTCATACGACTAGGGTTTGCGTGCGTGCATTCATAGCAGTGAGTATGTGTGTATTGTGAGTGTCTGTGTTCTACTGTGTAATTTGAAAAAAAACACTAATTACCAGCTAGGCAATCTACGATGAAACAACAATACTTGCATGTTGCCGACTCTCATCCCTAAACACGTGCCCCAGGAGATTTAGCGGCGCACACCTTGTTCCTAGTGTTCCCCTTCTTCCCCTGCTCCCACTATTCTTCTTCTTCCCCGGCCATCCCCGCCCCCACCCCTCGACCACCGCCTAGGCCGCCGGCGACCACCCAGCCAACCGCCCAACCCCATCTGATTGACCCGCCCTTCCATAATCCCAATGGAGGAGTTCACTGGTGACTCCTCGCCCCTAGCGCCAGCACCGCCCAATTGGTTATCTCCCTCTGCTTGCTCGGTGGTGCCGTCTCCTTGCTCACCACCCCTCAACCCGCCACCATTGCCGAGTCAGCCGCTACCCTCAGGCCCCTCTTTCTAAGGCCGCTGGCCACAAATGGTTGCAAAAGTGAAACCCTAACCGCCGCCACTGCCGCCTCGTCCACTGGCCTAGCCGCGGCGACCTTGCTGCTGGCCGTTCCGCCCACCACCTGCTCGCTGCCCCTGGCCCCACCCCCTTCTTCCCCAATATCGGCGACGTGTGTGCTTTAAATCTTATCGGCGCACGTGCCCGATAAGATTTGGGGCATGCTGCTATTCATAAAAAAACAATACTCCTGCATACCTATACTGCTGTCTGCTTCAGTAGCATATACATACAATCTGACCTCCAGAGAAATTAATCTAATCTTAAATTTGTCGTGATAATGAACTATAGTGTTTTTTTTAGAATTACACGGTACAATGTAGACGTCCACAACACACACGCACTCACCCCTATGACATACGTACGCAAATCCCCTATGACCACCTCCAAAGGACTGAGCCGACAAATCTCAAGATTCACGAAGTCACCATAGGCGCCTCGCTGTCGACGGGACGTCGTCTACCACTGAAAGCATAGCGCCAATAAATCCTGGAATAAATCTAGAAAAATATGAGCACTCATGCCAAGTCGAGGACAAATCCGGGTGGGCAGGTTTTACCACAAGGATCTTAACCAACTGATGTCCGGTCAGTTCACGAACTATAGTGTTTGTATGGTAGATCAGATTAGCGATAAACCTGCTGCCGGCTGCCAGCGTGCCGCGCAGATCGACCAGGTAGCTAGCCATATCGCAATCTAAGCTAAGATGTTGCCTTGTGGGCTGAGGATGCTAATACTATTGGATATTATGTATGCGTGGTTGTTGCTAGGGTTGGAGCATTAGTCGCTGACCGTCCGTTTGACCAGCGCGACCTATGCTCATCACCTCACTCTCATGCATGCATAGCTCGCCGGCATATATACAGAGGGGATGTCCATGTCCCAGCGGTAGGTTAGGCGGTTAGCCCCCAGCGCTGGCTAGGGTCTACTGATCGACGTGCAACTACCGTAGCTGGCGTGTGGCCGGCATCCGCTGGGCGAATTCCCATTGTAACTTGACGTGCCGTAGCGGTCTAGGAATTCCAGCTGCAGCTTGACACAAGCTGTAGCCTGTAGCGGTCGTCCTGGGTATCTGTTCCTTGGTCAGGGGCGGTCAGACGGTCACGCTCAAAATTCATCCGTCTCGTAATCTGGCCCCAAACGCTCTGGATGGCTCCTATGCTTCACCCTGATCGCTGACGGGTGCCAACCAAACGACACAAGAATTTCAGGCGTCCTTCTCTTAAACTAGTATATAGGAGTGTAATACTGCCAGGATTCAACCGTCAACCAATTTACCGTTCTAAATTAGCTCGGGGTACAGCGAATTTAATTACACTGAGGCGTCCACAAATACGTGCACCTGTTTCTATTTTGTCTGTCAGATACAAGGTTTTTGGCAAAAAAAAAAAAACATTGGCCTTACCATCAACATGAAAAGTCGCAAGAACAGACAAGCCTTAAGTTTTTCAAAACCCAAAGTTTTATCTCAACGTGTCAGACGTATCATTTCTCGCTAACTGTCTACGTCATCTCCCACTAATACCACATCAGCCAAAAACTTTCAACTTAATAATGCAAGACATCCACATCACCTCCACTAAGTGTATTTACTATTTTTTTTACGCGAACTACGGAGGAGAGAGCTTCGCCACCTGGATATATTGATTTATCATCAACGGTCTCGTTTTCAGGAAATGAGGCAAAAACTCTGGTTGTCTGGTTAATTTTAGAAAACCGGACTAAAACCAATACAACAGCCCCAGCACAAGGGCTAGATTGTGGCATGTCCACAAATTACACCAAAAAAGAGAAAGAAAATTACAACACCAAAGCACAGGAACTCTTCGATGATGCCTCCAAGGAGGTGGATGATGCGACAACGTAATCATCGTCAGCCAAGCAACAAGATATCAGCCGCAGAAGCTTGGCAAGGCTTTCCCCTGAGTCTTATGCCAAGGGGTTGAATGGGTCGACCATGCGGACGTAGCATAGGAGGTTCTTCAATGACGCCTTCAAGAAGGAGATCCTCATCGCTGGCCCATACTAATCTGAGCTGAGCTTTCGCTCAGAACCTATGGCAGTGCTCCCTTTGAACCCACATCTAGGGGAGGTGCGTGCACCGACGAGCGTCTGCGTCTGAACAGAGTGGTGTACCGGTCGCCGCCACACTGCACGGAGCCGTTGCTAGACTCGCCCGCGACAGTGGGAGGCGCACACCTGCATGTCGTCGCCGCCACACTACGCGGAGCCATTCGGTCTCGCCCGCGATGATGGGAGGTGCGCACTGGTAGTGCCAGTCGCCGTCACATCTCGCGGAGCCGTTCGGACATGCCCACGACGATGGGAGGCGCGCACCGGCAATGCCAGTCGCCGCCACACCTCGCGGAGCCGTTCATAGACTCGCCCGCGATGATGGGAGGCGCGCACTGGCAAGCCGTCCGCGCCTAGACGGAGGGGGTGCCGATTGCCGCCACACCGCGCGAAGCCGCTGTTGAACTCGCCTGCGACCATGGGAGGCGCGTAGTGCGCAACGGAAGTACCAGTCGCCCCCACATCTCACAGGGCCGTTTCTAGACTCGCCCGCGGTAATGGGAGGCGCGGACCAGCTAACATCGCCCCACTCTTGTGCCCAAGCACCTGCGCGCCACCACGGCCGCACGTTGACCAGCTTGGCCGCAGCTGCCTCGCTCCCCACGGCCAGCCACTGGCCAGCTAGCCACGGCCGAGGCCGACGACGATGCCCGCTGCCACCCCCCGTGCCCAGGCGTCCGCGTCCGTCACGACCAGGCTGCGCATGGCCGTGGCGCCCAGGCCTGCATCTCACTGCAACCGCCTTGGCAACGACCGGCTGCGGGCCGATACTCGCTGCCACGCCGCCGCCTCTGTGTCAGCTACCCACGGTTGGGGTCGGGGCCGGCGCCGATGCCCGCTGCCGCGCCGTCCTGCACCACGCCAAAGCCTCTGCATCCACCACGAGCAGACCGCGTTTCACAGCGCGCTAATACCCGCTGCTGCACCGCCGCCGCCCTCCCTAGGCATCTGCACGTCCTCCGAGCCCCACCCTCTTGCCGCAGATCCGACATAGGAGAGGCCAGATCCGGCCCTTGGGAGCCGGGATCCGCCTCGCCGTGCATCGTAGCCATGGCCGCCGGAGAAGTGCAGGGAGGAGGAGGAGGGAAGAGGAGTGGTTGGGGTGCTGTCTCCGAGAGCTGGCTGCGCTAGATCCGGCCACAGGACAGCCGGATCCGGCGAGGGAAGCGTTGCGGGATGGCGGGAGCGAGCCGCCACTAGCTATCGCGTCATGGTCGCCATCGGTAGGGAAAGATAGAGGAGGAAAAAAAGAAGATGATGAGGAAGGCCCCGCCGCCGCCATCCTTGCGGCTGCGCCACTTGCGGCAGCCTGCTCCGGCGGCGGCGAGGACAAGTGGCCGGGGAGGATGGCCTCCGACGGCGGCGAGGTGAGGAGCCGCCAGAGCTACCCTGGAGAGCGATGCGGGGGCTGAACAATCCTCCTACTGTCTGTCTGCATTTACTATTTTAATGTATAAATAAATATACAACACGTGTATATATTGTTATTTGATTTGTTGTTCCAACATCTTATAATCCAATGTAATTCTTTTAGTCTTTTATTGAATTCTTTCTTTACTATGCCCAATTTTGATAAAAATTGATGCAAGAATATGTAGGTCTAACTTATACATGGAAAACGATCTTAATTTTTAAGATACTCTCACAGTAACGTGCGAGGTAGTTAGCTTATTGTGTGATCCCAGCAGCTCACCTAGAACATGTACATGTGAGCTTTCTTGAAGTATATACATTAGTTCGGAAACGTTTTTTTTTTTGGGTCGCTGGTGAAATGATCTTTGGATGACTAGTGACTAGAGAGAGAGAGAGGTGAATAACCTAATTAAATTTTTCTAGCAAAGTACAACACTACTAGACAAGACAACAAGGAGGCTCTAATATATAACCACTACTTCTAACTATATCAGGCTCACCCTACCGTGGGGGGCCTCCAATCCCAGCAACTCAGTCAGAAGACATGCAAACATTATATTATCCACGTCACGTGCCACGCAATCTAATAACATTGATTTATAATAATTTATTTCTTTGCAAAACTAATTATATATATAGTCTAGTTTTATTCTAAATCATCTGCAATTCCCAAAGCACCGTGTGGAATATGCTTCTAGTATATATTTTGCGGTCGTTATTTCTATGCCAAATCAGCTCTTCCTATACGTTATTATCAAACCTATTATTACGCAACCGCCACACGCCTACAGCCTAGAGTCTTGGAGTTCCTGGCCGACGAGACTCGTGTCGTCGCACCCGACGCCGCACCGACAACTACGTCGTTGTCTTGGGCACCTCAACCGGAACCCAGATCTCCTCCAACCATGGATTCCCGCCGTCTTTCACCTTCGCCGGATCGATGTTCCGCAGCGCTCGCCCCACGGCGCTGTTGCGCTTGAACCCAGAACCAAACGCGATCTGCCACGCGCGGTGGCTGCGCCGCACCCGGCCCGGCGCCTCCGTGTACGCCAGCTCGTACCAGAGCGAGCTGCTAGAGGTGTTCCCCCAGCGGTAGAGCGTCATCCGGGACGGCTCCATGTGCCAGGCGCTGAGGTTCAGGCTCTTCTCGATGGTGTCCAGCACCGCCCTCCCGCCGGCGTGGATGCAGAAGTGCTCGAATGCCATCTTGAAGTCCCGGACATAGGGCCGGATGCTCCGAACGCCGAACACCTTGCGGCCGACGAGGGACGCCAGGAACAGGATCTGCTCCGATATGGGAAGCACCAGCGGGCCCAGCGTGGTGATGTTGGTCCGCAGTGCCTCGCCGGCCGCGGCCATGAGGTCCTTGGAGAGCGCGACGCCCACGCGGCCCGTCTCGTCCTCCTCCTGGAACACGCACCGGTACGCCCGGTCGTCGGCGCCGTGGTGCGTACGCACCGTGTGCTGCAACTCGTACTTGGCCCGGCGCCGCTCCGCACGGCGGTTGGTCAGGAGCACCGCCGCGCCGCCCATCCGGAAGAGGCAGTTGGACATGAGCATGGAGCGGTTGTTTCCCCAGTACCCGTTAAGCGAGAGGATCTCCAGGCTCACCACCAGCGCGTACGTGTTCCGACTTCCGTTGCGCCTGCAGTCAGGAACCCCGAACCCATGCATATGTATATCATCGTTCTGAGGTCAGTGTTATCAGTTATCACACACACTGACACGACTCAGTTGGACTTGGACATTCACCAAGCAGCTGCTATCGTCATCAATGATTCAATGGCAGCTACGGCTGCATGGATTGCAGTCACTGCACTGCGCGAAGCATATGCAAAGAACACGGATTCAAAATCATCGATCTCCCGAGGCAAAAATCGGTTACCTGGAGCAGCCGCTTGGCGATGTAGATGGAGCTTGTAGTGGTTGACGATCACGGCGGAGAGGGACGGCATGGGGCTGAAGAGGCCGCAGTTCACAACGACGATCCCGATGTCCCTAGTGTCGACGCCGGTCTGGGCGAGCACCTTGTCGACGGTGCCGAACATGACGGCCTCGGCCTCGGCCTCGGCGCGGGCCTCCGCCATGCATGGGTTGGGCGGCGAGTTGAGCAGGGCCTTCGGCAGGTATGTCGCTGGTCCCAGCCCCGACCGATCAAGGACCTTCTGCTGAAACAGCAGGTTATCGTGGGTGACATCGCCGCTCGCTTCGGCCTGCCGGATGAAGGTCTCCCTGGTGACCACGTGGTCGGGCCCCGGTTTGTAGCACGCGAAGTCGAGCAGGTACACGGCCGGCCGGCGGCGCGTGAGGTAGACGGTAGCGAGGACGGCAGCGAGGGCCAGGACAGCCGTGTTGAGGGGCGGGTTGGCGGTAAGCGGGGAGCGCGCGGACGTGGCGAGGGAGTCTGCTGGGCTGCAGTGGCGGGAGAGGCGGAGCAGGAGTGCGGCGGCGACGGGCGCCAGGAAGAGGTAGAGCGCGTAGGAAACGACCAAGTGGTAGCACAGCTTCAGGCTGCATGTCCGGTGGAGGGCTTTATGGATTGTGCCGCTGGTGGTCGCTGTGGTTTCTGGCTGTGGCTGGCTGCTCATTGTGGCCGGCAGCATGGTGGTGATGAGGTGGGTCGACACTCGACAAGGCTAGCAGGCGTGGTCGTGGAGAGGAGGCTCGCGAGGTGGGGATCGAGCGGGTTTGGAAGGTGGTGGTGGAGAGTGGACGTGCGTGTAACTGTGTGTGTGTATATATATAACTTCATTGTCAAATGTCAAGAGAACCGCAGGACTCTCTCAGTATCTCTCGGTCCCTAGGGTGTCCACGGTAGTAGTAACAATCAGTAAAAATGCCGTGCGCCTTTGGCATTATGCGATGGCCAATGGCGCTGAAGCGCGACCGTACTGTTACGGACACTGCGACACGTACAGAGGCTACTAAAGCTGAAGCCGGCGTAACAAGTGAACCCCAGGAAGAGCAGGCGTAACAAGCAACCGAAAAGCTGTGCTGTTGAGACAGCACCAACTAGGCCGGGTGCATAAAGGATAGAGATCTTCTTGGAAGGCAAGATAAGAAAGAGAAAACATGACAACCACTACTACACAAACTTTATTGGAGGCGGACGTTTTCGGTTTCTCGCGGCGGACAAAGCCGTCCGTCGCGGTCTAGAGGCCACGGTAAATCGTGGCTTAACTGCGGCGGGCGGCTTTGCCCACCGCGATTAACCGATTTACCGCGGCGGGCGGTGTAACGTGCCCGCCGCGGTAAATTATTTTACCGCGGCGGATACCTTTTGTAGCCCGCCGTGGTTATGTTTATTAGCCGTGGCGGGCTTTATTATTTGCCCGCCTCGGTAAATTATTTCTTGAATTAAAAAAAATACAGCAGACATATAAATTCAAATTCAAATCACATCCAAATTTCACAGATTAAACTTAAAAAGTATGCAAGCATTACACATGATATAATATACATATATATACATTCACTTAGTCGTTCTTGTCATCGTTAATTCATTACATTTACATATTAAAGTCGTTATACATGCGCTAAGGAGTAATCCTGCGGACGCATCATCGTGGGCCATTTCCTCAGCCTCTCGTACTCCGATAAAATCGCTAGCGGGCTGTTCTCATTGAAGAACGTGCCCCCTTCAAGCACGCATTTGTCTAAGACAAACTTACATATGTTCGCCTTTGTCTGCTTGAAGGAGTGTTGGGTGTTCTGCACGTCTCTCCACCAGTTCAATCCATTCTTGAGCACCCTCCAATTGCTGTTGTACTGCTTGCACGCCCTCAGGAACTCACAGGCATAGAAGCTACAGGTTTGTGATCCTACCGTTTGTTTGGCACACTGCATGATCGATACACAAGCATTACAACACAGGCATTAGAACGCATATGAACGGAAAGCACAATTAAACCTTTAAAATACTTACCGGAAAGTTGCGTCTGATTTTGATGCGGTTCTTATGCTTAGCCTTAAATTCTCTATTCTTCGATCATAGCATTCAGGATCCTTCACGTACTCCTTATAAGCGTTATACGAAATGTACTAGTATTAGGCAGGGCATTAGAACGCATATGAGAAGATAGTTCAGTCACTTACACTCTGAGGCAATCTTCAAAGGCCTTGTACCCTTTTAAGTTTGGCACTGTCAACGAATCAAATACGCAGGCCCTGCCATCCTGAGGGTAGATGATAAATGCAACCCAGTGACCCTCGAGGCCTTGGCTGCGCCATTGAAACAAAATATAGGTTACGACGAGAAATAATAATACTAGCTAGCTACCCACTTATCTCTACAGGCATGTCTTCGACTTACCCAAAGTGGTAGGCAGCTAGGATACACCCATTTCCCCTGATCTTCTTCATTGCTCCTAGTATGTACCTTGAAATGTTCAACTTCTCATTGTCCATCAGTTTCTTCCTGTGCGTCTCTCTCTGTCGCTTGGTCAAGTCTTTCATGGTTGGATGATTGTCATCTAGGTGGTAACCAATGATGATTCTTTGAGCAATATGCATTGGAGATAGATAGATAACATCAAGTTTTAGTTCCTTGGATATATAGGCCATCAACCTGCAAGGACAAGCCATCGTGGCATATATAAGTAGTCTTGACCGATTCAAAGGCAGGTGATATGTGAAACTCACAATTCATCACTTACATAGAGAACAAGGTGACTTGGGCAATGTCAAGGTCTTGTTCCCGCAGTAGTCTGTACATGTCGTGGAAAACCACGGGGAGCTCTACATCGTTGTGGGGCAAGTGGAAGTACTCCGCCACAACCTTGACTAGAAAACCATGCAGGCCAGCTTTTGCCGCTTCCATGTACCAGAGATGAAACCTCCTTGTCTCCCACCTTTCCTCGTCGACGAGCTGGGCCTTGGTTATCATGAACTTCCCATGCTCGTAATGACCGGGGCAGTCATCCGATTCAGGAAATAGATGGAAAGGTGATCTCGGCCTGGGATAGAAATGTTAGTACCATATTATGGCAAAGAAAAGTTATTAGCAAATTATGCTCACCGCTACCATACCTTTCGAACTCAAGTGAGTATGTGAGCTACCCTTGGTCGCCTTTAGTCTTCGCCGGCGGTGGAGGACAGTGGCTTGTGCTCGCAATGGCAGCAGGCAGTGTCTTTGCCCCCGGTTCCTCCATGCCTCCTGGTCCTTTGCTCGTGCCCTTAGACGGACTACCGGGAGGTGGAGGTGGACTTGTTGTTGGAGGAGGAGAACGAGGGTGAGGGCTTGTACCTCGGGGTGAGTTCCTTCCCTTGTCATCCCCGCCATTGCCTTCGTCATCGCCGTCGCCGTGATCCGGATCATCGAGGGGACAAGATCCGGCAACGGATGGTTGTGATGCTGGTGTCGCCGTCGGCGTAGAAGTCGGCGTCGAGAGAATGATCTCTATGTCGTCCTTGTTCCATAGGACTTCGGAACCCATGGCAGCTCCAAGGATCATTACCCCTTCTACAATTCGATATTCCATTTCAAATTCTTCATATTCGGTCGCATACCATGTAAGTATCACGACAGCATAGTTGGTAGGGATCTGGTCTTGGTTGAAATCTTTGATATCTTCTTTGGGGTGCATGTAACCCTCACCCATGGTCAGCTTTTTCGCCCTGCCGAACGGGATCATGAGGTGGACGCACATGGGTTCCCGAATGTCATCGACGGGGTGCCTTGGGCGATCCTCGATCATCATTTTTTCCATTAAAATTGATCTAGATCTAGATCTAGAGAGAACTCAAGGTGATGGAAATAGAGAGAGGATGGAAGGAGAGAGGGAGAGCCTTTATGAACCTCTTATGATGTCCTCCTCCCTCAAATCCAAGCCCTTCAACTCAAATCAAAAGTTTCCTCAAATTTTAGGGCAAAGCCTCCCCCTGAGTTTGAGAGAGGAAGACCCGTGGAGAAGATGAAGGGGTGGTGCTGTGTATTTGTACAGGCTTTACCGCGGCGGGCAAGATAAAGTGTCTGCCTCGGTAAATCAACTCTTTACCGCGGCGGGCAGTTTAAAGACCCCGCCACGGTAAATCGTATTAACCGCGGCGACGATTCATACCACCCGCCGTGGTAAATAATGATTTCCTGCGGCGGGCAAGTAAGGTGGCCCGCCGCGGTAAACCCTTTTCCCGCAGCGGGCGCCTCGGTGGCCGGCCTCGCTGGCCGGCCACCGGTTAACCATGGCGGGCAAAAGAGGTGCCCGCCACGGAGCCCATTTTGGCCACGCTGCGCAAATTGATTCATGTAGTAGTGAACTCTGTACTCTGATAATCCTGGTATCTGCCACTTGCGTGGTCCCCTGTCTTGCTCGTCCTCCTCTTCTTCCCCAACTCCGATCCAATCCTCTAACATCTGAGACTATGGATTCTCCTCGCGTCCGATCCCAATTCTCCTCTCCCGTGATCGATGGATCACCGTCTCGGGTCTGATCGAGGTCCCGTCATGGAGAATTTTCCTCACTGGTGAATTCCTGTAATTCTCAAACACTTCAATCTGTTCGCGGAGCTTTTGCGCACTATGGATCGTGTGCCAGCACCACTACCTCTCCCACCCCACCATCACCACACTCGTCACCAGAAGCGACTCGGCGCCATAAATCCGGAGCCCAAGCTGTTGCTGGACGCAATGAAGCGGCTCTTTGACGAGCAAGATGAGCGCCTCGACAAGTGTTTCGCCGAGACCGAGGTCAACGTCGAGCGTCATATCACTGACTCCGAGCTTCGCCAAGACGCGTGCATCACCGACAGAGCGCCGTCATGACGACCGTCTTCAAGCTGTCGAGAAGGTGACAACCTCCCTAGCTTCGTGGCGCCTTGTGGCGAAGGGTCTCGTCGACGACTTGCGCCCAGAGGTCGGCAAACTCAATAAACATTGGGACCGAACCGTGCGGGAGCACTCCAACACTCCATCGGGCATCATCCCCATGCCACTGCACCATCTCTAGAGCAGGCCGATCAGTGCCCACTACTGACGCCATGGTTGTTCGGCCAATTGGACACTGCAACGACAACCGCCACCGGGAGAGTGGGTTTGGGGTTGTCACAACCCTGACTCATTCCCGGGTCAAGGGTATGCCCTCTGCGCCCTCTGATCGCTCAATTTCATGGCAGTGCTTATGATTTGTGTCAATCACGCAACAAGCCACGTGATCCGCACTCTTGGCCTATGGGCCAATTACCCAAGTTGAACTTCCCTACATTTGACGGGGAAAATATACGTCAGTGGATTTCCCATGCTGAATCCTATTTTGAGATGTACTTGTTGATACTGTTGTGTGGGTTCGCGTCGCAAGTTTGCATTGCCCTGATGCCGCTGCCCCCTGGGTTCAGTCAGTCAAAGCCCAACTCAAACACGGTGATTGGCCTACCTTTTGCACAATGGTTCATGAACGTTTTGGGCGTGACCAGCACCAGTTGTTGATCCGCAAAATATTCCATATCTTGCAGGTGTCCACTGTAAAGGATTATGTGGACCGTTTCGCTGAACTTGCTAATCACCTAGCTTCATACAATTCCTCCATTGATGCTTTGTATTACACTATCCGCTCTGTCGGTAGCTTGCACGACGACTTTCGAGTTGTCATTGTCGTTCATTGTCCCTAAACACTAGATATTGTGTATACCTTGGCTCTGTTGTAGGAAGGATTTGTGGAGGCCTCTCGACGGAAGGAACCCAAGCGTGATTTCTCGTCCTTTGCCAGGTCGCCGTTCAAGAGCGCCCTGCCGTTGCCTCCACCGCCATCACTTAACAAGTTGTCCAAGCCTCTGGATACTGCTGCCGCGGTGCCGGCCCGGGCTTGTAGCACACGAAGTCGAGCAGGTACACGGCCGGCGGTGGCGCATGACAATACCCCATATCAGCAGAATACCGCCGGTTCAAAACCTCACTTCACTGCTGGATTCTGAACCAGCAGTACCAAACCGACAGTGTTAGGGGTTTGCTATCACTGTCGGTTTTTATAACCGGCAGTGTTTTGCAACTTCACTGTCGGATTGGGACACAACCCGGCAGAGTTGAGTTGATCCAACACTGCCGGTTCATCACACGACCCAACAGTGTAACCTCAAACATCACAGTCGGTTCTTATATTTAGCCGGCGGTGTTATGGTATCAAGCACTGCCGGTTCAGGACGCAACCCGGCAATGTTGGTTCAGGCAACACTGTCGGTTGGAGACATGACCCGGCAGTGACGGCTCGAGCAACATTGTCAGTTTGAACACAAAGCCGACAGTGATGGCTCAAACAACACTGTCAATTTAAGCAGCAAGTCGGCAGTGTTGGCTTGACCATCACTGTCGGTTTGAGGTTTAAGCCGGCAGTGCCATCTTGGCAATTACTGCCGGCTTTGTGCCAACCGGCAGTGATGTCTCGTTCGTATTTTATTGTTTTGTAATTTATTTTAATTTATTTTTTTTTCATTGAATCGGGTTTCGCTTTATATATACTACGTAGACAACAGGTCCATCAACATTAAACATTACAAATGTTACAGTTACAGTTCAAATGTTCTTATGAAGATCTCGATCCCTCAAAATAAAAAAAATTATTCGATAACATGAAGCATGCTTCTCAGACTTCTTACAATAGTCTAGCGATTCGCTCTGGCCCATACTGATCCTTGAACTTCACGGATTTTGCAATGGAAAAAGTTCCCTTTTTTCCCAATACCTCGGCTAAGATGAATTTAGCCAGCTCCGATTGCACTGCGATGAACTCCATGTCTAAGAGCCTTTTATGTTCATATTTCTTGCGCTGTCGTTCAAAAAAGATGGTATCCAAAGAGGAATCAGGAAATCGTTATGTTGAATTATTAAAGACATAAAAGAAATGAAGATTATACACACCAATTTATCTACATCATCTGATTTTCTGCTGATGTAGCGAAGCATTGCCCACATCACATAGAACCAGCATTCATTGTTTCTTGCCGGCTATTTTAGGTACCTCCCCACCATTTCGACAACCTTGAATGGGACGTCCGTCCCACCGAAATGTCTTGTCCAGACACTGTGTCACATTAAAAGGGAAAATATTAGAAAGCGTTATGTGTGATTAGAAAATAATATGTTAATAGGATCGCTTACTAATTCAGCACTTCAACCAGTGGATCTAGACATTTAAATAGTTTTTTCTTCGAGTCCCACACCTCGATCTAATTTTGAAGATTGACCACGATGAAGACGAAATGGTCGCTGCAATCACAGAATCGTAATTATCAAATAATCTTAATGAAAAAAGAAGCATAAAAATAAAAGCCAAGAACACATACTCGCAATTGTAGGTTAGAAGTATGTGGGTTTTCTTGTGCATCACTAATTCATCGAAAATAGCAATCAATCTCAGTTTTAGGTCTTCCACGTCACATCCATTGAGGCCTTTGCATGTTTTCTCATTGACTCGGTTGGGGTCCAAGAAGCCTATGTGATCCCATCTGCCTTTTAGTGCGCAAAATTTTGCTATACACCTACATAAAATCATAAGAAGTGCTCAAAAGTTAACAATTTATATCTCGAGAGAATAGTTAATTATAATAGCGTGCGTGTAGGGTACTTACATAGTCCACAACATCAATATCTGTGAATCGAGAGAGCGTCTCTGGTATAGCTGGAACAAGCACTCCCACTCGACATCAAACTTCTCTTCTTCAACATAATGAAAAACCAAAGGATTACGGATAATAACCTCAAAACCAAACTCCTCCGTCTCTGTTGCCTGAGCCATGTAGTATTCATGCAATTGACGCATAAATGTTGTCAATTTATTAACCTCATGATCGGGAACCAAAGGATCGCCTCTTTGATACTTTATTGTTCGTGTTCCCGTCCCTTTTACATCATAATAGATGTTAGCGGCATGTTCCATGGTTAATCTGGGGTTGTCTTCGACGTACTTCTGTATATTCCTCAAATCTTCATTATGTATTTCGTCGGCTATTGTTGTAGCGTACTTCTTCTATGTTTGCCTTTCGAATTCGGTCTTTCTCAACTTCTCAGGAAGTGAGGCACATAGATTTAGAAAACTAACACAATCTTCCTTGCTGATGTTTGTTGTAAATTTTGCTTCCATCAAGTTTGTAATGCTGCCACTGAACGACCTTTTGTTTTTTTGTTGGTCCACTGTGGGAGCATTAGTGACCGAATCCAAAGACCTTTTATGTGACTGTGATCTTGTTTTCCCGGGACGAGGAGGAGGAGGAGGAGGAGCACGACTACGAGAATTCTATTTTCCTAGGGCTGATGAAGATGGAGGAGAAGGAGGAGGAGGAGTCTTCTCTTTTCTCTAGGCTGATGAAGATGGATGCTTATGAGGAATAGAAGGAGACCTCTGTCTTCTCAGGGGTGATGGCATGGGATGAGGAGGGGAGTGATCTCTATTGGGAGATGGTGAGTGATCATCGCGGGTGGGCGAAGACTCATAGTCATCCTCATCATCCGAGGACAATTGGTGGTCAAGCTTAATGAAGCACTTGCGCCATGCCACTTGAGAGCCCTTGTTTTGACCAAGTTTCAACCTATCTTCGGCTACGGGGTACTCAATGTGTATCTTGTTATACTTCTTATCCATTATTCTATCAATTGTGACCTGAGCGTACCCCGGTGGAATTGGGCGGCTATTAATGGTCCCGTCTCCTATAGGCCAGGCCTGGCCGAGCACCACCTTATCTTTTGTCCATTGTTGGTGGATGTACAACCTGACATTAACAGGTTCAGTGATGTCGTCCAACGGATGAGGCCCATTCGCTTCTTCTTCATCGAGCGGGGTCGATCCGCAGCTGCTGCGACCCCTAAACTATGGGCTAAAGGTAGTAGGAGTAGGGTCTTGTGGTATCTCTGATTGCCTGGACTCCAAAATTTGCTTGACTCGTGCTTCAACGGCAGTCTCAATCCATTTGTCCATTCTATCTTCCATCTGTTGTATTCGCCTCAAACACTCTGCCTCCTGTTCCACTCTAGCCCTCGAGCGGCTCTGGTAAGTGTGAGATTCTTCCTGGAATGCTAGCTTCCAAGGAACAACACCGGTTCCTCTAGTGCAACCGAGGTGCTCCTTGTTTTCGACTGCTTGGGTGAGCACGTCTTTCTCCCTATTAGAAGTGTGAGTCCCTTATATCACCTCCAAAGTTACCTTGGATATCCTCTAGATGAGGTTGTTCATGGGTTGATTTGTGGAGCTGAAGCTCCCGTCCTCGGCGTGGCGTACCTTCCTCCCCATATAGTATATTACCGATGTTGGCTCCCATTTGGCGGTCTCAACCTCAACGCCTTGCTCAGCGAGGCATTCCATCTTTTCACGTTCTGCTACAAATTCTGGCATCTTTCTAGCGTAGCCATGAGAGCCAAGATGATGAGGATTCATCGCTTTCTCTGAGTTCGCCTTATTCTTCCTGCTCAGTTCCAAGTAGTCATCAGATAACTTGTATTGCTTGAAATCATGCCAAAACTCCTTCTGCTTGGTGTAATGTTCACCATCGAAATCTGGCTCTTTATTTTTGAGGATGAATTCCCTGTACAATTTCCCCTTGAAAGTCTTGAAGCATGTCCCCATGGTTTCTTTTGCTTTTTTCTTGACTAGCTCCTTGTCATACTCCGCTGAGAAAGTGAAATACTCTAGGATCTTGATATCCCATATGTAATCATTCTCACTTTCGAGAACCCTCCAAGGGTCATCATCTTTCCCAATCCACTTCCTATACTTAATTGGGATAAAGTCCCTTACAAGTAACCCGATGATAGTCTTGTATTTGGTCAAAGCTATAGGCGGTTCGAGCGGATCCCCGAATTCATCGAACTCAATGATGTGTCAGTGTGCATCCCTACTAGTAGTAAGCTTTGACATGCCTCGCTTAGATCTGCCCTTCCCGCTACCCGAACCCTCCGGCTCCTCGGCCCCCAGAGGCTGCTACTAGAGACACCAAGTAAGCTATGACCCTCTCAATTGATTAGCATGTGTTGCTACATAGGCACATGATACCTAAGTTACCTGGCCATCTTGGTCATCTTGACCCAGCTCGAGCAGGCCGGTCGGGGTCCATGGCTGCTCGTCATCACCGCGCTAATTGACAACGTCAACGATTTTTGCATCTTGCGGCTCTTCCGTCCCAGCGATATTAGCCTCTTCTTGTTCCCGATCGGTTCTTTGGCAACAGGGTAACTTGCGACGACCAGTCATGGCTATAACACGATAGTGGTCAATTTTGGCTGCGAACATCTAATAGTATATGTTCATATTTTATATATATATATATATATATATATATATATATATATTAATCAACTAATAGAGGTTTAATGCAAAGTCTAATAATAAGTCCACATACAACAAAGTCTAATAATAGCATATGTTCACCTAGAAAAAATTCATTGTTTGATTGACCACATACAACAAAGTCCACCTACTGTTCTACAAAACTAAGCCTACTTCTTCCAAATAAGAAAAGCAATGACCATAGCCATAAATAAAAGCATGACATCTTTCCAAGAACAGGGAGCAATTCTCCTAATCTTCACATCTCCGGTGGGTGGCTTCTCTTCAATCTCCAGTGCCGGTGGATGGCCATGGTTTGTATTATTGGACCATAGTAGGCCGGTTGACCATGGTTTGCAAGGTGGGCCAGATGACTATAGTAGGCCCTCAAAGCTTCAGCTTCTGTGTTGTATTTTTTGTACAAATTGCTAGGGTAGCAATTGACTTGAGCATAGCAATCTTCCCAGGTTCAATAGATCCATGGCACTTGACCAACATGCACTACATACCATGCCATGGTTGCCTATATATTTAATCAAATTAGGTTGTCATTCAAACATGATGGGCACTAACCAAATTAGTTTGATAGTGCTATGTCATTCAAATTAGGTTGATAGTGTTGTCAAACAAAAATGTTGTAGACTAAGCAAAGTTGTAGACTATATTCAAAAATTCAAACTTGAATTTCCAACACCACTAACTCATTTAAATCCTACTTTGAACATAGTGTTTTAATCAAAATTGTTCGCCATGGATCAAAGAGCATATGATACTAAGGAACTTTAATCAAAAAGTTGCTGCTAACCTAACAGGCATTTCAGCAAACACATAGGGAGCAGTGATCGAAGCACTCACCGTGGGGGTGCGGGAGCAGCTGTCCACGCACTCCTAAGGGCCTCAGTGGTGGGAGGAGGAGGAGGGGCACGGTCGGTGTCGTGGATGAGGAAGACGAGGGCGCAGCCGGCGCGGTGCTCCGGCAGTGTTGAGGAAGACGAGGGCGCGTCAGGTACGGCGTCGGGCGTTGAAGAAGAGGATGGCACGAGGGATGCGGACGGCAACGTGGGTGGCAGAAGCTTCCGTCGGTGTGGAGGAAGATGACGGCGTGGGCGAGGCTAGGACAGTGTCGAGTTAGTTCATAGCGGCAAAAAATTGAACACCTAGAGGGCATTGAGGGAGGCGCTCACCGTGGAGGGTGGGACAGCCGTTGTCCGCGTGCTCCTTTAAGTCGTCGCTGTGGTGGCCGTCGTTCGGAGTCGCCGGCGCCTCGGTGGGGGCACACGATGGCGGCGTGGGGTGGCGGACGATGGGGTGGTGGAACGCAGGGTGGGGGTGGACGGCGTCATGTGTCGAGGGAGCTGGCATAGGACGTGTCGAGGGCGCTGGCACGGACGTCGGTGATGAAGAAGAGGAGCGCGGGGCTGGGAACAGCGGCGCGGGGCTGGGAACGGCGGTGCGGGGCGATGGACGGGTGCGCGGGGGGTGGTGGTGCTCCAGTGGCGCGGCGAGCGGGGAAGTGGATGGCGCGGGGTTGAAATGACTTAGGAAAATTTCACCCCGCGCCTTGGCTTTATCCCAACAACTCAACACTGTCGGTTCCAGAGACAACCCCGACAATGATAAGGCAACATCACTGCGGGGTCAAAATTAAAACCGACAGTGATGAGGGGCAGCAGTGACCGATTAAGTAAATTAAAACAAACATCACTGCCGGTTTTGAAATAGAAATGACAGTGTTAACCAACATCACTG
This sequence comes from Miscanthus floridulus, assembly GCF_019320115.1. Taxonomy (NCBI): domain Eukaryota; kingdom Viridiplantae; phylum Streptophyta; class Magnoliopsida; order Poales; family Poaceae; genus Miscanthus; species Miscanthus floridulus. The sequence goes on from NC_089588.1 coordinate 77,917,030, forward strand.
TCGGTTTTTTCTCATCACTGCCGGTTTTTTGGAACCGACAGTGTTGTTAATATATATAAAAAAATTCGTTTTATATACTAAAGAAATAGAAGCACGTGTATTCCTGTGTCCAAATGGCTTGAAATTTTTTTGCCAAGCATGTATACCCAAATTAATGCCCCACACAAGATCTTAGGTTTTTCTGATCATTTTTTTATTATTATATTTTTCTCTATGCTGAATGAGACAAAAGAGGGAGAATTACATGACCTCCACAAAATTGTGATCCCTATGGCACATGAGACTAGGGATGAAAACGGATTGGATACGGACGGATATCACCGATATTACATTTGTTTTCATATTGATGTCCAGATTCAGATTCGAATACGGATAGTGTCAACTATGTCGGATAGAATACGATTGGATATCGACATCATAAATATGCGATTTGAGTATTCAGAAACGGATACGGTATCAGATGTTGGATATCCGGACTCGGATACGGACAGATCTCATCCCCTCTAAACAGATTCGGTTTCAAATACGGTCGGAAAATATCCATACCATTTTCATCCCTGCATGAGACCCTATGTAAATGTTTGGCACCATTCCAGATCTTTTCAGGGTTACACTCAGTTCAACTTATAATTACTCGGTGACATCGCGCAAAAATTCAAATAAACCGCAAAAAGTAGCAAACCATCTCCGAAAAATCCCAAACTTGGTGTTTCCTTCACCCATGGCACGTGCAAGCCTAAGAAAAAGTTTGAGATCAATATGACACCGGAATGCATATGAACCACAGAAACCTTGAGAAACTATGTGTATAGTCATGGTTCAATGAAAGGGCTCATGTACCTCTGTGAAGGATGTATACTGTGACTTTATTGAAATGGCTTGAAATTTTTTTAGCAAGCATGTATACCCAAATTAATGCCCCACAAAAGATCTTAGGTTTTTCTGATCATTTTTTTAATTATTATATTTTTCTCTGTGCTGAATGAGACAAAAGAGGGTGAATTACATCTTCGACCCCATAGAGTTTTTCATAGACCTCCACAAAATTATGATCCCTATGGCACATGAGACCCTATGTAAAAGTTTGGCACCATTCTAGATCTTTTCGGGGGTACACTCAATTCAACCTATAATTACTCGGTGACATCGCACGGAAATTCAAATAAACCGCAGAAAGTAGCAAACCATCTCCGAAAAATCACAAACTTGGTGTTTCCTTCACCCATGACATGTGCAAGCTTGAGAAAAAATTTGAGACCAATGCAACACCTTACAAATTAAAATTACAATCCAATTAAACTACAACCTTGCAAACCTAGCTAAATAAATATTAATTCCTGTCGGAATCACTGCCGGGATCGATTGAGCCAACCACACTAATATGCCTCTGCAGCCATATATTGTAATTGATGTCAAAGATTATGTATCCACTTGCATCGATGAAGATCAATACCCATATGAGTACCCTCTCTCGTGCCTCACAGGACCGAAGGAATGGTCGGCCATAGATGTAACCCACTGAATGACCACTGCCCTGGTGTGGGGGTATTAACCCCTACACCCTTACGGCTAGGCTTGGGCTGGCCCGGAACAGAGGGTCTGGTCCACTAAAAGATGACGCGCGGCCCGACCAACCTGTTCAGAGTCCCGCGCAAGGAGTCAAGACAGATTTGGCGATCAAGCAAGATCCTGGTCGGTTAGAATAAGAATCCTTATCCGGCCACCTATGGCAATTGTAACTGGCTAGGATTAGTTTCTAGATCTATAACCATGTCCCCCGGACTATATAAGGCGGGCAGGGGACCCCTCTAAAAAACATCTCTCATTGACATACAACAATACAATCAGACACAGGATGTAGGTATTACGCCTTCTTGGCGGCCGAATCTGGAAAAAACCTCGTGTCTATCTTGTGTCACCGTCTTGTTTGTGGCTTGCGCATCTATCTGCCAATAATCTACTACCTTGAGTATACCCCTAGGTAGACTGCCGACCATATTTCATCGACAGTGGTGCGCCAGGTAGGGGGTGTGTGTACTGCTCTCCAAGCAAACAAGATGGTCATCATCTCTGGCTCTGTGGCTACGCCGAACGGCCTCACGTTCACCGTCGGCCAGATCACCTGGACCACTGGCTCCAACGACTTTATCGCCATGATCACGGAGGAGGCGTAGACTCAATCCGCGTTGACCACTGCTTCACCTGCATCGACTACGGCTCTGACCACAGGGATCTGGCTCCGACCACGGTGGACCTGGCTCCGACCACATCCGTATTGCCTTCAGCCACGCCGACATCCCATCGTCCGCTTGCCTGCTACAAAGGGAAGCATATCGACAACACCGACCTGCTCGACTCCATCGATCAGGTCAGCACCAAACTCGCTGAAACCCTAGCTCTGGTAAGTTCAATTCAAAGTCAACCTAATGAGCAGGTAACCGCCTCCCATAATAGATCTACCCGACCAGCTCGGGCCAGTCGTCCTGCACGACTTGGTACAGATCTCGTGGTCATATCTACTCCTGAAGGGCGCTTCGCTCGTCGCTGGCCAGCCTCCGCGACGGGTCTTCGGCTCTCTGAGTATGAAGCCTCGACGGAGAACTACTAGGCCCAGCCCTACGGCCTACGAAACGCTGCCTCCAACTACGCTTACAATATACAACGCTGCTCGGATCTGTGTTTTATACTTCAACCTCGACCAGAGCCACGCAACTTCGTCAACATGGTTCGGATTGAGGATTGTCAAGAAGGATTGGTCCACACAGTTCAAGAGGGTGGCTCAAGCTCTTCATCCGGCACCGTATCTAATGCCTCCGTTCGCACCGAGCTCCAGAATCACGACGATGACGGCATCGAATACGATCTAGATATCCCAGACCACGCCCCGGGATACCCACGATTCCCATCCTTCCCACCAAGGCGGGGAGACTTGATCAATGTTGTCAGTAATGACGAACCACCAGCAGTTGGTGAAACAGAACAAGAAAGGATTGCACGCGAAGCACGCAATATTAACCAGTTTAATTGCCGACAAATCGAAGCCGAAGCAGAAGAGGAGGCATGACACATAAGGGTCCAGCCACGTGACCTCAACAATGCCTTTGATAGGGTGGGGGACAAATAGGTCTTCAGGACTCCAAGCGCCAACGTAGCCGTTGCTATGGCAATAATGCAACGGCTACCCAATACCCCAAAAACCCAGGCAGTTCGCGATGATATACAAGCTTACCTGATGGCTGCTATGGCCCAGACCGTAGAAATCGTAAATCAAGCCCGGGCCCCATCCGTCTCAGTCGAGTCAAGCCACAGCCGCTAGTACTCAAGTCGCTCACTGCCACCCAACCAACGTGGCTCGCGCAACAACGACCCATCAGACAACCGACAAGGCGAAAACGGTGGCCATGATGGTGGTCGGGATGACAACCACCGTCGGGAGGACAACCGCCGCGACGTTTAGGATGACAACCGCCGAGACAACCACAATAATCGCCGTGAAAACCATGGTCGCAGGGCTAATCTAGATGGCAACTGAGATCGCCACGATGGCAATAACGATCTCTGCCATTACCTCAGAGGACGTGATCTACGCGATTGCATCAACCAGAGAGCCAATGATCGTGCATCCCATGAAAGCTATCGTCGTATGGAATATGATACTGCCCATGGCCCACCGGGTTTGAAGCAGTTTACTCTGCACCTTCGCCAAGTCATATGGCCTAAGAACTTCAAGCTTGAAAAACTTCAGAAGTACGACGGCAAGGAGAACCCTGAATTATGGGTAATGCTCTATGAAACCGTGTGTAGATCAGCCATGGCTGACGAGCACGTCAAGTCTAACTACTTCCTAGTCGCTATTGGTCATGCAGGTCACCAATGGCTGGTCAGCTTGCCGGCAAACTACTTCGATTCTTGGCAGGAGCTCAAGCAAGCTTTCATCGACAACTTCATTGCCACTTGTGAGCAACCTGGCAACAAATATGATCTGCAGCGGATTCAAGACCGAAAAGATGAGCCACTACGCGAGTATGTCCGACGTTTCTCAGAGATGCGCATCAAGGTCCCATCAATCTCCGACAATGAGGCAATCGAGGCTTTCATCACTGGTCTCCGCTTCCACGACGCCCTACGGGACAAGCTACTCCACAAGAGACCCGAATCAGTCACAGCGCTCCTGGCCACCGCCAAGAAATATGCAGATGCCGACGATGCTAAAAAGATAATCATCGAAGAAGCGGCAAGGGTTCCACGCTCCGACCACCCCCCACACCGCGACGACTACCACGGCAACCGTGGTCGGAATGATAATTTTGATCGCCGCAACCAGCATAATGACCCCCGCGACCACTGCGACCAGCGTAATCAGCGGCACAATCGCCATAACGATTACAGGGGCAAGCATGCTCGGGAAGACGACGGCGAGGTCAACACCGTTAAGAAAGGTGACGGACGTCGCAACTACGAAGAAGACTACACCAAAGCATTGAAAGGACTCTGCCAGCTCCACCCCAAGTCAAGCCATACCATGGAGAATTGTCGTGTTCTCATGTCTATCTACACGCATCAACAGGCTCCGGATACGTCCGACAAGCCTAACAACGCAAGGGAATAGCGCAACGAGGACAACGATGATGAAGACGTAGATCCCCGTCACAAGTACGTCAAGCCAACCGATCGCGTCCACACCATCTTTGGAGGCAAAGTGTCCATCGAGACCAAACGGGAACGCAAGCTGCTCGCCCGCGCCTGCTTGAATGTGGCCAACACCGACAACCTCATCGCCAATCCGTGGCTCCCTCCTTGGTCTCACCGCGAGATCTCCTTCAGCAAAAAAAGAACAATGGGCTGCAATACCTGAACCGGGACGTTTTCCCCTGGTCCTTGATCCTTGTATCAACAAAGTTCAATTCGACAGAGTGCTGATTGATGGCTGCAGCTCCATCGATATACTGTTCAAGAACAGTCTGCCGGTCCTGAAGATAACCTAGGCGGATCTCAAGCCATATGAGGCACAGTTCTAGGGTGTTCTCCCTGGACAGAGCTCTACACCTCTCGGGCAGATCATGCTACCTGTGCAGTTTGGGACCCCGGACCACTTCGGCATCGACTACGTCAACTTCGTGGTCGCTGACTTCAACGGCACCTACCATGCTATCCTGGATCGACCATCGCTCACCAAGTTCATGGCCATACCTCTTACAGGTATCTGGTGCTAAAGATGCCTACCAAGAAAGGAGTTCTAACCCTTAGGGCAACGTATACGCAGCTTATACCTGCGAGGATGACAGCTTCAAAATAGCAGAGGCTCATGACCTCTCTATTCGCATGGCCGAGACCATGCTCGACGCCAAGAAAACCTCAGTCGACCACCTGGAGATCCCAGAGCTTGAGGCTCCACGCAAGAACACCAAGTCCAAGGAGCACAAGGTGATCCAGCTGGTCGACGGCGATCCCAGCAAAATGGCCCTTATCGGGGCCAACCTGGATCCCAAATAGGAAGACGCGCTCGTCAAGTTCTTGAGGAGCAACATGGATGTGTTCGCATGGAAACCTGCTGACATGCCCGGTGTACCTCAGAACTTGATTGAGCACTCCTTGAATATCAATGGCAAGGCCAAACCTATCAAGCAGAAGCTACGACGGTTCGCTCACGACAAGAAGGAGGCGATTAGGGTAGAAGTTACATGGCTTTTGGCAGCCAGATTTATCAAAGAAGTGTATCATCCGAAGTGGTTAGCCAACTAGGTTCTTGTACGCAAAAAGAATAATGAATGGAGAATGTGCGTTGATTACACTGATCTCAATAAACACTGCCCTAAAGACCCCTTCAGCTTACCTTGCATAGACGAGGTGGTAGATTCAACCACCGGTTGTGAGCTGCTTTCCTTTCTCGATTGCTACTCTGGTTATCACCAGATCGCTCTCAAAAAAGACGACCAGATCAAGACATCTTTTATCACGCCTTTCGGCGCCTACTGCTACACGACCATGTCGTTTGGGCTTAAGAACACCGGGGCTACCTACCAACACGCTATACAGGCCTGCCTCAAAGATGAAATAAAAGACGACCTCGTCGAGGCTTATGTTGATGATGTAGTTGTCAAAACCAAGGAAGCACATACCCTTGTTGACAACCTAGAATGCACCTTTGCAGCCCTTAACACATTCCAATGGAAATTAAACCCAAAGAAGTGCATCTTTGGTGTTCCTTCTGGCATACTACTTGGCAACGTCGTCAGTCACGACAGCATATGCCCTAACCCAGAGAAAGTCAAAGCTGTCTTGGACATGAAGCCGCCTAAAAAGGTGAAGGATGTTCAGAAGCTTACCGGATGCATGGCCGCTCTCAGCCGTTTCATATCAAGATTAGGTGAAAAAGGATTACCATTCTTTAAACTGCTCAAAGCATCCGAGAAGTTTGAGTGGTCGGAGGAAGCAGACGCCGCCTTCACACAGCTAAAACAATACCTTACGTCACCTTCGGTCCTCACCACTCCCAGAGAAGACGAAACACTCCTGCTTTACATTGCGGCGACTAATCGAGTGGTCTCCACTGCCATGGTGGTTGAGCGCGACGAGCCCGGCCATGTCCACAAGGTACAGCGACCAATCTATTTCATCAGTGAGGTACTTAATGAATCCAAGACCAGGTACCCATAGATTCAGAAATTGATCTACGCCATACTGATAACATCCTGAAATTTGAAACATTACTTCGACGGATATCGTGTGGTGGTCATGACTGAGCACCCTCTGTGAGACATCATTAGCAACAAGGATGCGAATGGGCGCATCGTCAAATGGGCAATGGAGCTATGCCCCTTCTCCTTGGAATTTGCAAGCCATACTATAATCAAGTCTCAGGCACTCATCGATTTCATCGTCGAGTGGACAGACTTAAGCACGCCTGCCTCTCAGGGGTCCGACGAGTATTGGAAGATGTATTTCGACGGCTCTCTCAACATCGATGGCGCAGGAGTAGGAGTCCTTTTCGTGTCACCATCCAAGGAGCAGCTCCGGTACGTCCTCAGGATTTATTTCCTAGCATCTAATAACGTCGCTGAGTATGAAGCATGCCTACATGGTTTGTGCATTGCGGTCGAGCTTGGTGTTAAACGTCTCTATGTCTACGGAGACTCGGCTCTGGTCATCAACCAACTCAACAAGGACTGGGACACGACCAGCGAAAAGATGGATGCATACTACAAATCGATCAGAAAGCTAGAAGGCAAGTTCTATGGCATCGAGTACACACATGTGGTCTGGGACAAAAATCAAGCAGCAGATGCGCTGTCAAAGTTAGGATCATCCCGAGCCAAGGTCCCACATGGCGTATTCGTCCAAGACCTGCTCACACCTTCCATCGAAGAGGAAGATCCCATGGTCGACAAGCCTCTAGACCAGCAATTGGTGGCTACGGTGCCGGCGTCGAGCACCACCGAGCCACCTCCGACCACTCATGAGCCCGACTGGAGAGTACCTTTCATCAAGTACCTAACAGATGGCAGTGGTTATACTGATCAGACAGAAAACAAATGCCTGATGCATCGTAGTAAGCAGTATCTACTCGTCGATGGCAAGTTATGGCGCAAGAACGCAAAGGAGAAAATCTTGATGAAGTGTATAACCCAGGATGATGGCGCACACCTCCAGGACCAAATCCACTCTGGCTCCTGTGGCAACCACGCGGCCTTGAGAACGCTGATCGGCAAGGCTTTCCGAGCAGGGTTCTATTGGCCATCAGCGGTAGCCGATGCAGAGAAGCTAGTCCGCCATTGTGAGGGTTGTCAGTTCTTCACCAAGAGAATCCACATACCAGCACATGAGATCCAGACAATACCAGCCTCTTGGCCCTTCGCATGCTGGGGACTGGATATGATCGGACCCTTCAAGCTGGCTCCTGGGAAATTTACATGTGTCTTTGTGCTGATTGACAAATTTTCTAAGTGGATAGAGTACATGCCTCTGGTACAGGCACCCTCAGAAAAGGCTGTCACGTTCCTCGACCAGGTCATCCACCGCTTCGGCATACCCAACAGCATCATCACCAATCTGGGTACTCAGTTCACCGGGAACGCTTTTTGGGACTTCTACGATGAAAGGAGCATAGTAGTAAAATACGTCTCGGTGGCGCACCCTAGAGCTAATGGACAGGTTGAGCGGGCAAATGGTATGATTTTGGACGCATTAAAGAAGAGGATGTATAGAGAAAATGACAAAGCTCCCGGAAGATGGCTCAAAGAGTTACCAGCCGTGGTCTGGGGCCTCAGAACTCAGCCCAGTCGTAACACCGGCGTCTCACCATACTTTATGGTTTATGGCGCTGAGGTAGTCCTCCCAGCAGATATAGCTTTCAGATCAACATGGGTAGAGAACTTCGATGAAGGCAAGGTCAATAAAGTACGGGAGCTAGAAGTGAATAGTGCAGAAGAGAAGCGGCTCGATTCTTGTGTACGTACAGCCAAATACCTTGCTGTTTTGCGCAGGTACTACAACAAGAACGTTAAAGAGCGGTTCTTCGTGGTTGGGGACCAGGTCCTGAAGTGGAAGACGAATCAGGCTGGTGTCCATAAACTCGCAACTCCATGGGAAGGGCCCTTCATGATCAAGGAAGTCACACGACCAACGTCTTACAGGTTAGCTCACCTGGATGGTACGGACGTACCCAATTCATGGCACATCGACAAGCTTAGGCATTTCTACGCTTAACTACTAAGATATGTACTCCTCTTGTATTTTCAAATTAATTCAATAAAGTTATTATGATTTCTCCGACCACTCTGATGTGTCACTTCGAATTTTACGGTTATTCTAACTTAGCCAGTCAAAGCCGACCACCATTCCTTCCCGGGTTTTTGGAGCAGGCCCTGACTCCGGTTCCTCCCAACGCGTGCATGGGATCCGCTCTCTACGCTACGGGTGATCGGCAGGTCCCCCTTGGTTCAACTTGTCCGCATCTACGTGTGCACAGGTCATGCACCTCACACTCCGACCACATGGCAAACCAGGGCCATACAAACTTTTTAGGATGACGTATCGACTAAACTGGTACAACTAAACAGAATGCTAACATGTTCTCACTTAGTTACACCAACACGAATTTCAAGCTTAACTACGTTTTATACAAAACAAACAAGCTTATGATGATATACAGTTATGTTATTACAAGCTTGCCTGAAAAGGTACAAGTTTACAATAACACAACTACATCTTCTTCTACAGCTATAGCCTATCCTATTGGTTGGTCAGGGCAAGTGGCACTTGCTGCTCGCTGCTTCTGACATCTTGCTCGAGTCTCGAAGACTCTTGTACTGGTCGAGCTGAAGAAGATGGCCCCGTCGATGCCTGGCTGGTCAAGACCGTAGGCTTCATCAGTTGGCTTAAAACTGATGGCGTTTCTAGCTGACTCGTTGATGGCGTACCCTGTATAGGCGCTGTCCTGCCTCCACACAGGTTAATATCGCCAATTATTTTTGCCGACAAGTCCAGCTGGGTCATCCGAAGCTCCTCAGCCTTGTCTAGATCTACCTCTTTCGGGTACCCAGCCTCCAGGTGCTTGAGATCGATCAGGGGGTAGTGGGCACGCACCATGCTTAGCACATGTGCGCCTGTGTACTCACCCGCCTCCTTCACAAACTCTTGGAACCATCCCCATGCCTTTCGACATCTCTCGACCAGTCCGAGCTGTGGAGTCCTTGGCACTTCCTCTGTAAGCACTGGGTCGATAAGGTTGAGGACGGGCAAAATGCCAGTTGCCACTTCCTAGCACCGGTTCTTCCATGTGTCCCGATCCTCGGTGATCTCTAGGCATCGCGCCTTCCAGCCGTCACGATCTTTCACCATGGTTTCCAGATGCTTCTTGGCATTGACTTTTAAAACTGCAAACCGCACAAGACATTAAAATGTCACGCCACGACAAGATAAGGCGGGCAACAGAGTGAGCAAGGTGGTCTGGAAGACTTACTTTTTAGTTCCTCCTTCATCTTGGTTGTGCGGTCCTGGAGTTGCGACTGGTCATGCGCCAGTTTCTTGTTGTCCTCCTTCAGGCGACCACACTCTACGACAACACAGCTATTCTCCTCTTGGAGACGGATTACTTCGGCTTCTAAGCCTGTACTACAGCTGTTATTACCAACAATGAAACAACATGTGTCATGCACTCATTGTGATAAAGTGACAACTTACTTGTTTTTTCCTGCTCTTTGTTACTGAGCTGGACGACCAGGTTCTGGTTCTGCGCCTCTTGCTCCGCCCTCTCCTGGTCGGCGGCTTCAAGTTGGTGGCGCAGGCATTCCACCTCGGCCGCTAGTTCTTTATTGCTTGCTGTGATTCCCTCAATCTGGTCGAAGCACTTCTTTCGGTACCTAGCGGTCTTCATTAAGTCCTGCATGTAAAAAGCTAAGTCAGACAGTTTGACTGGGTAGTAGGATTGGGTGGTCAAGCAAAACATACCTAGACTTCCGTCACCAGACGTTTCGCCGCTCATTCAACTTTCATGGTCTCTTCGACCTCTGGGATTTCTTCATGAACAACCCATTAGTCGTTCCGCCAGCGCGACACATATACATGTTGTCGTTTGTCCTGGGGATGGCCCAGGACCTCCTCTACTTCGTCCTCTTTGGCCTCTTGTTCGGGTAGCGGCGCTGGTCCAGAGTTTGCAGCCTTTGCGATCACTATGGCCATCCCACAAGCCATAGCATCCGCAGACGTGCTCTGTGCCACCTCCGGCTGCTGCTTTTCGGTTTGGTCTATTACCCTTGGCGCTAACGTGTCCCCCTCAATAGTGTTAGTGCTCGGAACACCTGTACTTGGCTCGGCTCTCCCCTCGACCACTTGCTCAGGGACTGTTGTTTGGCCTCTCGTCTGCTGAGGCTCTAGTGGACTAACTGCTATAGGTTCCTCCATGGACGGCTGCTGGGCAGTTTTCTCTGACATTGCTGGCAGAGCCATGCTGCACCTGGCTAGTTGGTCGAGATTTTCGGTGGACGCTGACCTAATATATCCGAGATAAGTTTAGAAGATAACATTATTCAATTCAAATTGTAAGCTTACATCAAGGTTACAAATACTTACAGCTTGGAAGCATGGAATGATGTGGCGAAGGCGCATCTCTTCGGCCGTGCTTTCTCCACGTGCTCTGCGGGTGCCACCTGGTTTCCCTCTACGACCAGCACCGGCGCCGGGGCTTGATGCTTGACCCCTTTGCCGCTTGTCCTCTACACTACAGTGGTCGGTGAGGCGGGTCCCACTAGCACGGAGGAGCCACCTTGATCCATCGGCTCCAGTTGCCTCCTCCTCTTTCGAGGGACGAGTCGAAAGATGTCTGCATCCTCTGTTTCATCGTCTGACAATGTGAAGATCGCCTGACAATGCTTGCGGGCTGCCGGCCGCTTACCAGCAGCTCTGGCTGCTACCTCCTCCCCAACTCCAAGCATAGCCCAGTCGACGTCTTCGATGCCGGTGCTGGTCTGGGCGGTTGGGCCGGCAATTTGTGGCCAATCTACACCAGGGGTGGAGACACGAACATTGTTGCTCTATCTCTACCATTAATCTGGGAAACATAAAGGAGATAACACAGTAAGTTTTTGTTACAACATAAGACTACGGGTACAAGGTAGAATGATTTACCTTTGGGGGAGGTCGGGCGAGCTTGAAAGCGTGCTTGATGTCGCTCAATCTCACATAATTTGGATCAGTTAAGTTAAATAGCTCTTCAATTCTGGCTTTGACTTCGATCTTGTCAAGCACCTCTTGCCTGGTCCTCATTGGGTTTGCGCTACCCTGGTACTCATAGCCAGGATGTACCCTCCTCTGGCAGGGCTGGATCCTTTGGCTGATGAAGTTTCTGACCACGCTCGGACCATCCAGTTTCCTCCACGGGATCATCCCAAGTAGTTCTTGGATGTGTTCTAGGTGCTCGGGCTTTTCTGACAAGCTGTTCTTCTTCTCCAGAATGAATCCCACATCGCATAGTGTGATCGTGTTTGGCTCTTCGTGGATGTAGAACCACTTCTTGTACCAGTCGTCTAGTGATGTGTTCCAAGGGTAGTGCAAGTACTGGGACTTCATCCTGTCACGCAGATTGAGGTACACACCTCCAGCTATCTTCGAGCCGCTGCTTCCTGGCGAAAGAAGTCAAAATGGGGCTGGAAGCCACCATATGCTTCGCAAAGATGAATGAAAGTGGAGACAAGAAGAATCGAGTTGGGATGCAGATTGCAAATCCCAATCTCGTAATACAAACAGAGCCCCTGAAGGAAAGGGTGCACTGGAACCCCAAAACCCCGCTTGAAGAAATCTTCGAAAACCACAATCTCACCTGGTTGTGGATCAGGGTACCCTTCTCCTTCCGGCATGTGCCATCCTGCGAGTGCCTTGTTGTGGAGTACTCCCATGATGACGAGGTCTTCGATGGTCTGCTCGTTGCTTCTTGACTTCCACCACTCCTTCGCCATGACTCCGACTTTCTTCTGGGCATCACTCTTTGCCATGAATCCACCCTTGCTGATGGAGGTGGATATGGTGGAGGGGTGATTGGTGATGATTTTGGAGGTATTAGGGTTGGCAAGAGGAAGAAGGCTGCGTCGGCGAATGGTAATGGGGATCGGTAAAAAGTAACTTACCAGTTCTATATTATAAATAACCAAGAGTTCCACCATTTCGTCTGCCCAAGATTCTTGGGAGACGTGCGCACGCGCCGCAGACGGTTGTTTTCACAACCTCGAGATCTATGCCAATATATGTGCCCCTTCGTTACCAGTGTACGCACCTCTTCGTTGCTAGTGTAAGAGGGCCCACACTGACGCACCTCCTTACAGGTGCCAAGCGACTGTTTGCTTGAAAGGACAAGAAGGCAGTATGACGTGCTATACCCGTCTGCTTTTTTTACCAGACGTGTCAGATTGGACTTGACAGAGTAAGAAGATAAATAAATACACTAAATAATAGTACAAGCGGCATTCATTTCTTCGCTGCATGTCTCGTGCTTAGGGATGGTCCAGACCACTACCGTGCTCGGGGACTGCTCCGACCACTATCGTGCTCGAGGACTGCTCCAACCACTACCGTGCTCGGGGACTGCCTAGACCACTATCGTGCTCGAGGACTGCTCTGACCACAACCGTGCTCGAGGACTTCCCAGACCACTACCGTGCTCGGGGACTGCCCCGACCACTACCATGCTCGGGGACTATTCTGAAGAATGCTCGGCGATTGCTCTCCTCAGCTACATGTGATTTGTACTCACATACAGTTGAGAGACATTTATTTAGACCTTGCTACAAGGCTTATACTTCGTCTTCCAGCAAGCTCGGGGACTACATCGGTATGATGTACCTGCTGGTGCATCTCGTATCGCTTGTATTATGATTGGATTTTCAACTTGAATGGGAATTCTTTTTAGACCTTAGCACCACGTGCCTGTGTCACCTACTACCAGGCTTGGGGACTAAGTGGGCACACTTCACCTTGTGGTGAATGTGTTTATTTTATCGACCCCTACGCTCTGACTGTTGGCCATAACAACTACTGTACAAGGGTCACCTACATTTCTTTTCAGAAATACAAGTGGGCACACTTGATCAGGAAAGAAATCTTTTTCTTTTTTCTTTAAGAGCACCATGCATTCTTCGGACAACCGGAATCTTCGGCTATAATCGTGGACAACTGCTCTCTGTACTGATCAGAATGCTGGCGCATTTGATTGGTCAATGTTTCAATCAGTTGGAAATGACATGAAGACAGAGATCAAACGGCGTGTCGTAGCATAATACATGGTGCTCGGGGGCTAGCTGTGGGAGTATTAACCCCTATACCCTTACGGCTACGCTTGGGCGGCCCGGAACAGAGGGTCTAGTCCACTAAAAGACGACACGCGGCCCGACCAACCTGTTCGAAGTCCCGCGCAAGGAGTCAAGACAGATTTGGCGATCAAGCAAGATCCTGGTCGGTTAGAATAGGAATCCTTATCCGGCCACCTATGGCAATTGTAACTGGCTAGGATTAGTTTCCAGATCTGTAGCCCTATCCCCCGGACTATATAAGGCGGGCAGGGGACCCCTCTAAAAACATCTCTCATTGACATACAACAATACAATCAGACGGAGGACGTAGGTATTACGCCTTCTTGGCGGCCGAACCTAGAAAAAACCTCATGTCTGTCTTGCGTCACCGTCTTGTTTGTGGCTTGCGCATCTGTCTGCCGACAATCTACTACCTTGGGCATACCCCTAGGTAGACTGCCGACCATATTTCGTCGACACCTGGTTAGTAATCCTTATATAGTATTGGCATCCTTCTGTAGTGAGCTGGCTGAGGTTACCATTGTAGAAGTCCCAATCGTACCTGAGTTGCTCCGTAGCTTGGTCTAGAATGGCCGACAAGCCACATGCGGCATAGGTAAGGTCCTGGAGCTCAATCTGCATGTGGAGAGAAAAATTAGAGAATGTTATTACAATAATAAACAACAAATAATTAACCATGACTCAGGTATAAGTGACCATTTTACCACATCCACACGGTTGTAGCTTGAAAACCATTCGCTTGCTTGCGGAAAGGGGATACCACCAGCATTCAAAGCAATTGCCTTGAAGTGCGAGAAATCAGGCACATCATAGCAAACACGTCGAAGTGCATCTAAATAGAAGCCCACGGCACTGAACTGGGCGCTTATCACATCGGGGCTCGGTCTTCCCATCTGGTGGATAAGGTTCTGATGATTTCCACCCCTCGAAGGGATGGAAAAAACTGAGTTCACACGTCCATAGCCGACCACTAGCATTAGATGTCATGTTCTCGACGATGTCCGAGATAAAGAACTAGCTAAGTGTTGTTCGCAGCCAATCTACTGGGGATATAGCCTGCGACATTTATGTATGCAACAATGATATTAAACTAATTACACTTACTTGTTAGCATAAAAAAATAAAAGATGTTGAAAATATTTCATACAATAGCTAGAGCAGGGAATCACGGAATGGCCACATTAGGAGCGAATGGCTCATCGCCAGGGTGGAAACCTGGTTCTTGTGGTGGGGTAGGTCCGTTGTTCATACCACCTGATCGATAAAATGCAAAAAAATAAGAACATAAAATATATGCACAAAAAATTCTTCCAAGTATAAAATATATGCATATAAATGTAGAATGCAAAGAAACATGAATATAAATATAGATCAAATGAACATAGGTAGAATATTGGAGAAGACAATATTCCAATGAAAATTCTAGGAACCATGACCAAATCACGTAGAGAGAAAGTGGATTTCGTGAGAAGTGAGAGTGAAATGTGAGAAAGAAGACTCTGAGAGTGCGTGGATGGCTATGTGTTGCCGACGGTTTGTTTTATAGGGGGGCAAGGACATCACTGTCGGTTTATAGTAAGAATCGACAGTGAAGATGAGTATCACTGCCGATTTATAGTAAGAACCGACAATGAAGGTGAGTATCACTGCCGGTTCTATACCATAAACCGACAGTGATGCATGCAGCAATAAATGCTGCTATTCATGCAACAATAAATGCTGCCATGCATTCAGCAGTAATGGTGATAGAATGGTGATAGGTTTCGTAAAATAAACAAGCATCCTGAGCTCGTTTTTAAAAAAAATTATCCTAAGATCTTGAATTAATGATCAAAATATGTCAAGAAAAATTTGTGTCAGTTTGGTGCGCTAGGTAATTAATTATAAACCACCAACTGTGGGAAAGATTCAACAATAACAATTTATTTATTTAGATAGAGTATAAAAATACAACACAAAATAACAAAAATCTTAGAAATAAATTACATATACAATAACAAAGACATTCATCGAGAGAGCACACAGGATTCAGCGGATGGCTCAGTGAACCTCGCGGCGTCTCCAACCTTCAGCATTGCTCTATCTTCAGTAACATTCTTCTAGTATCTCTTGTGTGCACCATTCTGGTGGACTATGATGCATAATGATATATGTATGTGGAGGGCTTTCTCCCACATAGAGGCCATATATGTCGAAACTACCGAACAGAGAACGGACTAGGGAAATAAACAACAAATAGAGTTACAAAATAAACACAAGTACTAGTCGTGGAGAGGCTCCCTAGCCGGGCGCCATTTTATAGGTTAGCTATCATGGTAGGTGGGAGCAGTGCTCCTGCTATCGTGGTCAGCGGGAGCACTGCTGGCTCATGATCAGAATATTCACATCACTGTCGGTTTTTGTTCTCAAACTGGCAGTGATAGGGGTCATCAGTGCCGGTTTGCTCAAACCGACAGTGATGCCTTGAATCACTGTTGGTTTGAAACAAAAATCGACAGTGATAGGCCTAGAAAAGCAGCTGCCGCAGGTGCTCACAACTTTAAAAAAAACAGAGCCACTATCGCGAGCTCAGGCCTTATTTTAAAAATAATAAAAAAAATTTGTGCTGCCTAGGATTCGAACCGAGGGAGCGGGATAGAGGGATTAGTGGCTTAACCGATGCGTTAATGGTAGGCTTGCATTAGGAAACATTTTGTTATTCTTTTTGTCGTTCGAGGTAAGGTTCATTTAATTCTAAAAAATAAAAAAATGTTTGCCGCGCCTAGGAATCGAACCCGGGGCGCGGGATATAGAGTATGCGGCCTTAACCGCTGCGCTAGGATAGAGAGTACGTCTAGGTTGTTTTTTTTTTGTTCTATCCTATGAATGGTTGTAAAATAATACAAATATTTGTGTCTTGATTATTTAATTATATTATAATTAATTAATGGTCTATAATTATCAAATAATAGAGTTTGTCAACATCATCTCAATATTTGATTACATAGTCAATAATTTAATTTTTGAGATGTGCACAAAATATAAATTAGGCTACATAGTTGGTGAACAAACGTTCAAATAATGATTACATAGTTAACAATAATCTAACTATCTTTAGGTGCATCAACAATGAGGGCCTCATTGTGATCAAGCCATACGTAAGCAGGTTCGTCACCCTCTTGAAGGATAGGTAGGGCTACGTTCGCCCTGAATGGAGGCATTTCATGATAGCCCCTATAGTTGTCACAGAACCGACCAATTTATAAGAGCACAAGTACAAAAACAATCGCCGAAACGATCAAATTCTCGCACTTGAGCCCATATAAACCCGGTAGTCAACTGAAACCACGAAGGATTTCAAACCAACTTGCATACAACCAAGATCACAGTAATTCAACATAACATATCATACGTTACAATATTTCACAGATGGTTTGCAAATAGATTACATCACCTCAGAGTCATCGTTATTACAAAACAGATCTTGTAAAGTATGGGGAAACAAATAGTTTTAACTTACACACCCGAGTTCAAATATAAATACTGGTGGGCTGATCACAACCCGCAAAAGCATTCAGATAAGAGAAATAGAGATCATGCCCATGATCTAGTCTTCGTCACCCGCCGGGTGGAGACAATACTTACAGAAGCCCTGATATAGAAGGTCATCTGCAACAAGAGGGAATAAACCCTGAGTACAAGAATGTACTCAGCTAGACTTACCCGTCAGAAACCAAAACAAATGACACCAAGGATCATGCATAGCTTAATTTAGTGGATCTGACTAACACTTTCTTTTTGCGGAAAAAGCATAAGTAATAATGATCACCTCTTAACATGAACTAGCAGTGACTTTTAGCCATTAACCTATCATCTATATTAGCACATGTACTAAGCAATCATTTGATTAAGATGCAAACATTAATAACCATAACAGGTATAAATCGTGGCAACATTATCATCATTATCCATTTAACCATATCGTTAAATTAATTGAATCTACGTTGCCGCTGCTCAGTCAATTTCTCACTATCCGGGAGAGACGATGATTCGAATCGATTCCTATCTAGCTGGAGGGGTATACCTAACACAAACCTTGCTTCCCCCATCAGGGTCGCAAACAAGTCACCTTTGGTACAATTCAGGAGTCGCGAGTCCGATCAGAGCCGCAAAACTAGAGAACCACTCTGCCATGAGTGCTCGGTGACTTAACCCGCCCTTAGGCTTACGCCAATGATTCTCCGCACATCCTTACTGCCATCCAGATTGTGACCAACTGCTCGTGTCCCCGGCCTGAATTGAGCTACTAGGCTTCGCGGTCGGAACGAGTTATCCGGCCAGCTAAATGTTAGGCTACGTTCAACATGACATAAGGACGTACATCGTATCGGTCCTTAAACGACGCAGACAGGGATAGATTCACACCCAAGACCTCCATGCCTTGTTGTTGCACTACCGTCATCCCGTCCGGTCTCTTTTTATTATTAACACATGGTTCTTTTTCATGATAGCAAATATAGTCAACCGTGACCAGAGCTCATCCTACATCTCGCAGGTGATAGGAAATCACCCGACTTCTACCGGTCTAAGCATAGCTAAGCATCATTCGATCCTACACTTAATTAGGATTCACAAGATTTTATCTGGACAAGGTAAGGATATAATGCAACAATTGGTTCCAACCAATTCCTATACTTAATGCATCATCAACAATAAAAGATACTCAACATATTTGTAAAAACATGGGAGACTTAATATGCTCCGGGGCTTGTCTTTTAGAAAAGAGGACGGTTGGTGGTCAGGGCACTCGGGCAACTCCTCCTCGGCGGCTGCTTCGTCGATTTCCTGCACCTCGGGCTCCTCCTCCTGGTTTGCTCCCTCGAATTCCAGCAGCGTCACTCCCTCCGGCACACCTATTGCATGTATGCGCATGATAAATATCATGGATGCACATGAACAAAGTTAGAAATGCTCGGGAAATGCACATGCTTACTGTAGCCCGTATTTTCCGACTTACGCTCTATTCAAATCACTTTAACTTACCAAGTTTACACAATCTAATGTACAATTGCTCATCTTCAGTTAAGGACCTAGCACCTGCACCTAAGCATGTTCTCAAGTTAGACTAGCACCTAAACAATCAACAAAAACATCGCAACTGATCACACACAATCATTCGTATTTCAGCAAAACAAGAACTTATATAGCGGTATAGTAAACTGACCAAAACTGGAGATCTACAAATCGAAATGATAGGAAACAAGACAATTTGGAAAGCTTACGAAATTGCCTATAATTCATTTTCATACCTTAAGACATGATTCCAACTTTTACCAGGTCGAATTTATAGAACCACATAATCAGGTCCAGCAAGACAGAGAGCAAGCAAAACTGTGATCTTACTTTGAACAGCTGTAGCTCCTAAACTACTGGGCCAATTGCCACCAAATTTTGATAGGAGCTAGATACATAAGTTATCTACAACTTTTGTATTCACCACATTCCCAGCAAACCAAAATATCATGGGAAACTTTGTAAAGTCCCGAGAACTATCCAGAAAGACATAATGCCTGGAAATATTTATTAACTTATGTTGCAAACAACTAATTGGATGAAACCAACTCTACTCACTTATCACACATGTCACAAGAACACCAGAAAGTAAAGTGTCCACCACCAATTCATTTCTTTTAATGCCTTTCTTAATTTATTTAATTAATTAGGGGAAATGGTAAACATATATGAAAACTACACCATTTAATATACAAAAATTACAGTAGGTACCACATGCTCCAAGTAGACTACTATAAAAATTCACATCATTTGAGCAAGTACAACATCCAATACAAAAATGACAAGGCATAAAGGCTAAAAATGACATAATTAGGAAACCCTAGTGAAAAGTGTCAAGCAAAAGATTTTATATTTTTCCTAGCATCCTTAAGGTACTAGGACATTCCCCACAAAATTTCATGGTCATTGGATTCCTAGATAAATTAAAAAAATTCACTCAAGGATCATTCAATGATAAAAGGAAAATCTATAACTCAAAAACTATACATGCAATGACTCTCAAATTTTTACCAACACTTCTACTAAGCAAGAATAGCTTACCAACAAAATTTCATAATTTTTAGAGCATAGGAACTCAAGATATAATTTAAACAAGTTTGCATGCATTTAAAAACACATTTCAAGTTCCTATTTAATTCATCCAAAACTTCCACTACAAGTGTTCATGTTATATTTTTCATAAATACTACACTTCACTATGATTCTAACAAAATTGGAACTATTCAATTTGAAACTACCAAACTCAAGATATAGAATTTACAAAATGGCATCAAAACTGGAATAAATGAGCTTTTCTTTCACTCATTAGACACTGACAGCTGGGGCCCTACGGTCAGTGGGACCCAAGTGTCAGTGAAACGAAACAGAGAAGGCGGCTTGGGACGGCGCGTGATAGGTACTGAACTATTTCAGTACGGGAGTTGGCACGATCTTCACGACAGTAGGTCACGATCAAGATAACTTGCAACAAGGCAGCGGGGATAAAAGGGTAACTTGCTGGAGAACAGCGAAGTAACTAGTTTTATACCTGACCAAGGTTGGATGTGACCAAGCGACGGGGAGAGAGACACCGAAACCATGAAGACTTCGACTTGATCTCCGAACGACCGTAGAACCACAACCAGAGCTATTCCACACAAGGCGGGGCAGCCGTACTGGAACCCGCAAAGCACGAACTAGTGGATCCCAGAGGAATCTCTTCACAAGTCCAGGAAGAACAAGGAAGAACAAGGGTTTGAGTAAGCACTCGGCATCTCGGCTGCAATATCACTGGAATTATCAAATCATCCAAAAAAGGTCCTTTTCTAGTAGCCTAGAGATAATATTTATACTATGAGAAGTCTCTAAGATAGATATGAACTGAAGAAGCCAGGTTGGGAGCATTCATGAGGTGGTCTTCAGTTTCCACGTGTCTTCTGGCCTTCGGTGCAGTCTTTAATGTTTTGGTCATAACTCCTTCCTGGGAAGTCCAAATGACAAACCGTTGGATGCGTTGGAAAACTTACTTCGTCATCTTTCCAACCATGTATGCTATGCACCACGAATTATTATAGAATGGTATGGTTTTGCACGGGATCTTTAGCTTCATGCAGGCTATTGAGCTTCGGAGCAGTCTTCACTAAAACTGGTCGGACGCCATGCTGGATACTCTAAACTGGTCGACATGACAGCATTGGAAACTAGGCTTCAAGATCTATCCAAGTACTCATTCACCTTCATAGCCTTTGGGAGACAAAAGATATGATTGTTTCTTCTGGATGGTTCTGTCATGCTGGGTTGACTCGAACGTAACTCTTCTCTCTGATCCATCCTTGATGTATCCTTGTCTTCCTTCTCAAAGAACCTGAGTAATAATAACATGCATGACTTAGGTAGCTTGAAATTACCATCAATGTTTAATTGATATTCACAAAGTAGCGCGTGCACCTCTTGCTGTATCTTTCGGGCATGACTACGGGTGATTGGTCCAGTAGGGACTTGGAGTGGTGTATCAGCCGATGAGGTGGTTGGAGAGGTCACCGATGTCGGTGAAGTGGTCGGAGAGGTCGCCGAGGTGGTCAGAGAGCTCGCCGAGGTGGTCAGAGAGGTCGCCGAGGTGGTCGGAGAGATCGCCGAGGTCCCCGACGCTGGCGTGGTCACATCATCCTGCCCCCTTGAAAAAGAGTCGTCCTCGACTCTTCTAATCCAAAGAATGGAGATAGGTCGGCCACATTAATACTGGTACTCACACCATAAGTACTTGGCAGATCAATTTCATAAGCATTGTCATTGATCTTGCGTAGCACTTTGAATGGACCATCAGCTCGGGCTTGCAACTTGCTTTTGCGTTGTTCAGGAAATCTGTCCTTGCGTAGATGCACCCAAACCAAGTCTCCTGGTTCAAATAACACCTTCCTTAGACCTTTATTGATGTGCTTCTCATACATCGTTGTCATCTTTTCAATGTTTGTCTGAGCTCTATCATGAAGGTTCTTGACAAACTCGGCTCGCTTGCTTGCATCAAAGTTTACACGTTCCTGCATAGGTAAAGGCAAAAGATCTATGGGAGCAGTGGGTTTAAACCCATATACAATTTCAAATCCACAAAATTTAGTGGTCGAGTGTACGGCCCTGTTGTATGCAAACTTGACATGTGGCAAACTTTCTTCCCAAAGTTTCAAGTTCTTCTTGAGGATAGCTCGCAGTAGCATTGATAGAGTACGGTTCACAACTTCAGTTTGTCCATCCGTTTGTGGATGACACATCATAGAGAACAGCAATCGTGTTCCAAGTTTTCCCCACAAAGTTTTCCAAAAGTAACTCAAAAATTTGGTGTCACGATCAGAAACAATGGTTTATGGCACTCCATGTAGTCGTACAATTTCTTTGAAAAACAATTCAGCGATATGTGAAGCATCATCGCTCTTGTGGCATGGGATAAAATGTGCCATTTTGCTAAAATGATCAACCACAACAAAGATGGAATCCCTTCCCCGCTTGATTCGAGGTAAACCAAGAACAAAATCCATGGAGATATCTTCCCAAGGCACACTAGAGATAGGCAGAGGAGTGTATAATCCATGAGGATTCACACGAGACTTAGCTTTGTGGCATGATTCGCAGTGAAGAACATGTCTCTCCACATCTCTTCTCATCTTTGGCCAAAAGAAGTGGTCAGTAAGGACTTGTTCTATCTTCTTGGCGCCAAAATGGCCCATAGAGTCCTCCTGCGTGGGCTTCCTGCACAAGTAAAATTCGAACAGAGCAATCTAGAATACATAGTTTGTTAGCTCAAAACAAAAACCCACTATGCACATGAAAGTTTTTCCATCCTTTGCCATCTCGACACTTGGAAGATGGTTCAGCAAAATATGAATTAGTTGTATATAAACCTTTTATGCTTTCTAATCCAAGAATCTTAGTGTCAAGTTGGGTTAGCAAAGTGTGACATCGAGACAACGCATCTGCTATAACATTCTCTTTTTGTTTCTTGTACTTGACAATATAGGGAAATGATTTAATGAATTCACACCATTTTGCATGTCTTCTATTCAGTTTCAGTTGTCCTTTAAGGTGTTTCAATGATTCATGGTCTGAATGTATCACAAATTCTTTAGGAAAAAGGTAATGTTGCTAAGTTTCCAGACTCCGAACAAGAGCATATAATTCTTTATCATAAACTGAATAATTTAGAGTTGGTCCACTTAGCTTTTCACTGAAGTATGCAATTGGCCTTCGTCCTTGCATGAGCACACCTCCAATCCCAACTCCACTTGCATCACATTCTATTTCAAATGACTTACCAAAATCTGGGAGTGCAAGGACTGGGGCTGTTGTTAACTTCATCTTCAATTCTTCAAATGCCTTCTGTTGTGCTTCTCCCCACTTGAAAAGCACTTCTTTCTTTGTTAGCTCATTGATCGGTGCAGCAATAGTGTTGAAATCCTTCACGAACCGCCGATAGAAACCAGCAAGTCCAAGGAAGCTTCTTACTTGGCTCATGTTCTATGGAGGCGCCCAGTCCTGAATAGCCTTGATCTTTTCTTCATCTACCTCCACTCCTTGTCCTGTAACAGCAAATCCAAGAAAGACTACCTTGTCGGTGCAAAAGGTGCACTTTTCAAGGTTAGCATACAATTTCTATTCATGTAGGACAGCATGCACACATTGGATATGTTCAACATGTTCATCAAGAGACTTGCTGTAAATTAAGATGTCATCAAAGTAAACGACAACAAATTTGCCAATGAAAGCTCTAAGCACATGATTCATCAATCTCATAAATGTACTTGGTGCATTGGTTAACCCGAAAGGCATTACCAACCATTCATACAACCCAAATTTTGTTTTAAAGGCTGTTTTCCATTCATCTCCTTCTCTCATGCGAATCTGGTGGTATCCACTTCTTAAATCAATTTTAGTGAATATGATAGGACCACTAAGTTCATCAAGCATATCATCCAGCCGAGGGATGGGGTGTCTATACCTTATGGTAATGTTATTTATTGCTCGGCAGTCCACACACATCCGCCAAAACCCATCTTTCTTAGGCACTAAAAGGATAGGAATAGCACAAGGTGATAGACTTTCTTGTACGTACCCTTTTCTCATCAATTCTTCCACTTGTCACAGAATCTCCTTGGTTTCTTCCGGGTTGGTGCGGTAGGCAGCACGGTTTGGGAGTGAAGCACCAGTCACAAGATCAATTTGATGTTCGATTCCTCTCTTAGGTGGTAGCCCTGGTGGCACTTCATCCGGAAAGACATCCTCATATTCCTGTAACACATCAAAGACAACACTTGGTAGGGTAGAGGGTAAGTTGTTAGTAGAAAGAAGAGTGTCCTTGTATAGGAGTACAAAGAACAGGGCATTGGGTTCACTCAATTCTTTTAGATCCCCTTTCCTAGCCATCATAACTAAACCCTCTTTTCCCGGTATCTTGGTTCTTTGAAGCTGTGGGGTTTTATTTGGCTTTGGAATCTCTCCCTCACTATTTTTGTGGGTCACTCACAGGTGATTCTCGCTCTCTAGCTATTTCTTCTTAAGATCATCCTTCAAAATTTCCTCCAGTGTTAAAGGAAGCAAAGAAATTCGCTCTCCTTTGTACATGAAAGACAGCTTGTTGGTTCTTCCAAAGATCTGAACATCACGATCAAATAATCATGGCCTCCCTAGCAGCAGCTGGCATGCTTGCATAGGCACCACATCACATTCCACATGATCATTGTACCACCCAATGGAGAAGGGAATGGTCATAATGTTTGTTACACGCAGCGCACCACAATCATTTAACCATTGCATCTTGTATGGAGAAGGGTGGCGCCGTTGTTTCAGTCCCAATCTTTCAACTAATTCTCGACTTGCAATATTATTGCAGCTACCATTGTCAACGATGATGCGACATAGCTTGTCCTTAATCATGCCTCTGGTATGGAAAAGATTGTGCCGCTGGCCATTCTCTTCTTTTTCAGCAGTAATACTAAGCACACGAAGAGAAATAAAACAATTATGATTTCCTTCATCAGGCTGAATTTCACTCGCGTCCTCTTCAATTTCTTCATCAAATATTGGTCCATCATCTTCTGGATCACTTTCTGATTCCCATTTGCCTTTCTCATTTAGCAACATGGTCCTACGGCTTGGACATTGGGCAGCAATGTGCCCACGGCCGTGACACTTATGGCATACAATTTCTCTGTTTTGAGTAGAAGAAGCAGCACCTGAGGCAACGGTTGGGGCTGCTGAATTTGCAGTAAACCGCTGTTGATTTGCAGGCGATGACGCTGTGGAAGCCGCCATCTTTGAATTAGTAATTGATGGAGAAGATCTAGCTGCAGCTCCTTGAGATAGTCCTCCACCCAAAGACATACTGGAATGCTGTTTGCGCCAAGGGGCAGCAATGGAATGACTGCCATATGATTTTCCATGGGACTCTTGCTGAATTTTCCTTTCCGTACGCATAGCTTGATCAACTAGATCTTGCAAGGTACGGTAGGGAAACTTCTCAACAAAACCAGAAATTTCTTCATTGAGTCCTCCTAAAAATCTTGCCATTTTTTACTCTGCATCTTCTCTGATCCCGGCCCATACCAACAGCAATCTCCTTATAGTACTCATCAACTGTTCTCTTCCCTTGCTTTAGCATTTGCAGCCGGTTTCTGAGATCACACTGATAGCTCGAAGGCACAAATCGCCTTTTCATCAATCGCTTCATCTCTTCCCATGTATTAATATAACCAAGACCCAATTCAAGTTGATTCTCTTGTACTTGATTCCACCAAGTAAGAGCATATTCAGAGAACTCCACCGAAGCAAGATTTACACGGCGCTAATCTGAAAGGTTATGTACCCTAAAGATTTGATTACACTGTTCAGCCCATTCAAGATACTCATCGGCATTCTCCTTCCCAGTGAATTTTGGAATGCTCAATTTGACTCGAGCAATGTTGTCTGGGTCATCTCTATGATGATGACCATGATGATGATTCCTATCTTCAAAATCAGCAGTCGGTGATGATGACGTCGCTCAAACCTTCCACCATGTGCAAAAGGATTTTCATCATCATAAGATCCTTCATGATCATTGTATTCAGACTCTTCATCTTCAAATCGTACACGACGTCCATGTGCACGACGGCCACCACGCTGATTATCAGCACGACGACCACCACCATGTCCTCCATGGCCATCGCCGAAGCGATCAAATCCATGGCCAAAACCAAAATTCTCATCACCAGACTCCTCCCGGTGATTTTCTTCATGACAACGATGTGGCCCTCGGCCTCCCTCCGCGGGAAGACGAGCGTCAAGCATCCTCTCCATCGCCTCCACCAGCGAGTTTGCCATGTGGTGCATCTCAGCCCATGAGATAGGGGGCTCCCCATCTCCATGGTTTCCACCATGAATACTCGAATTGGATCCTGCCATGTTAGACTAGTTGCAAGAAAAAATGGAATAGGTAAATTTGTGAAAACACTCGATCTCACCTTTTACTTACCCAAGTTCTTTCTTGATCTCAAGGACCATGATAGTGCTGGTATGGTAGCTTCAATGGGGGTGGTAGAGAGGTCGTAAGGATTACGAATCGAACGTCCAGGTTCAGGTTTTTTTGGTGGAGCTATAGGTGGCTAACAAGGAGGGCTACGGTACTGCCAACCGAGTGGTTTGATGTGCTCAAAGATACAACGTTGCTGCTAACAAGATCACCACCAACTCAAATATGTAAACTGAAATTTTCAGCAATACACCGCAACACAAATCCTTCAAATTCTTTTCACTTCTCTCTTTTTTTTGAAACTAATCTTTCTTTCTTCCTTTTTTTGATCTATTTTTTTATAACACTGACAGCGGTAACGAACGACACAACTCAATTTTTATATAAACGGTGGTGACTAGCAACTTGATGAACACAAAACACAACGTAACAGTACCACAAAATGGTTATAGGTATTTTTTTTGTGTGGCTTTGGACTATAGGATATTAATAAACACAAATATATGAAGTAGATTAAACAAGGATAACGATGTGGATGACGGCAAGACCAATCTTGTCAATCCAAAGCTCTGATACCAGATGATAGGTACTGAACTATTTTAGTACGGGAGTTGGCCCGATCTTCATGATAGTAGGTCACGATCAAGATAACTTGCAACAAGGCAGCGGGGATAAAAGGGTAACTTACTGGAGAATAGCGGAGTAACTAGTTTTATACCTGACCAAGGTTGGATGCGACCAAGCGGCGGGGAGAGAGACACCGAAACCACAAAGACTTCGACTCGATCTCCGAACAACCGCAGAACCACAACCGGAGCTATTCCACACAAGGTAGGGCAGCCGTACTAGAGCTCGCAAACCACGAACTAGTGGATCCCAGAGGAATCTCTTCACAAGTCCAGGAAGAACAAGGAAGAACAAGGGTTTGAGTAAGCACTCGGCAGCTCGGCTGCAATATCACTGGAATTATCAAATCATCCAAAAAAAGGTCATTTTCTAGTAGCCTAGAGGTAATATTTATACTATGAGAAGTTTCTAAGATAGATGTGAACTGAAGAAGCAAGGTTGGGAGGTGGGAGGTCATTTTCTAGTAGCCTAGAGCATTCACGAGGTGGTCTTTAGTTTCCACGTGTCTTCTGGCCTTCGGTGCAGTCTTTAATGTTTTGGTCATAACTCCTTCCTGGGAAGTCCAAATGACGAACCGTTGGATGCGTTGGAAAACTTACTTCATCATCTTTCAACCATGTATGCTATGCACCATGAATTATTATAGAATGGTACAGTTTTGCACGAGATCTTTAGCTTCATGTAGACTATTGAGCTTCGGAGCAGTCTTCACTAAAACTGGTCGGACGCCATGCTGGATACTCCAAACTGGTCGGCATAACAGCATTGGAAACTAGGCTTCAAGATCTATCCAACAAGTGCTCATTCACCTTCATAGCCTTTGGGAGACAAAAGATATGACTGTTTCTTCTGGATGGTTCTGTCATGCTCGGTTGACTTGAACATAGCTCTTCTCTCTGATCCATCCTTGATGTATCCTTGTCTTCCTTCTCGGAGAACCTGAGTAATAACAACATGCACGACTTAGGTAGCTCAAAATTACCATCAATGTTTAATTGAAATTCACAAAGTAGCACGTGCACCTCTTGCTGTATCTTTCGGGCGCGGCTACGGGTGATTGGTCTAGTAGGAACTTGGAGTGGTGTATCAGCCGGTGAGGTGGTCGGAGAGGTCACCGAGGTTGGTGAAGTGGTCGGAGAGGATGCCGAGGTGGTCGGAGAGGTCGCCGAGGTGGTCAAAGAGATCGCCGAGGTGGTCAGAGAGATCGTCGAGGTCCCCAACGCTGGCGTGGTCACATCAGCGCGGGACCGGTAGAGCTCACCGACGGCGGCATCTCCGGTGACGACGACGGCACCAACGTGACCGCCTCAACCTCCCGCGTTGATTGGTGCCCTAATCGTGCTCTCTGCTGACCTCTAAGTACTCCGGCCACAGAGCTCGGCGGCTTGGCCATGGCGCACGGTGGCGCGCGGCCACGTTTTGGCCTGACCGGACCGGTGGAGCTGGCTACATCATCACACGAGCAACGGTGAGTGACGGTGAAGCTAAGACGGAGGCTAGGGAAGGAAAAAGGGAACCGTGCAGTGCTGGCCACGGTGAGCGCCACTTCGGTGAGGTGACCGCAAGGGCGATGGCGGCGGAAATGGCCAAAGGCCCTCAACTACGGCTCGTCTGGCTCAGCAAGGGTGACGACAAGGTATGTGGGGTGCTAGCGGAGCTTTAGGCAGACGCTTGCTGGCTGTGGTACCGCGGCGAGCATGCGTAAGCGCAGTGGAGCCGGTGGCAACGACGATGGTCCGCTGTGGCCGCTGTGGGAGAGCAAAGGAAGCAAGAAAGGAAATGTGGCGCTAGGGGGCTCTCGGTCGCGTGCAGGGGCTTCAATTGCCGTGCTCTAGCCCGACGTGGCCTGAGTAGGCAGGCGGCCAGCGATGCATGGCGCCATGTGGTGTTGAGACTCTGTTGCTGGTTGGACACTATAGCTTCGATTCAGAACCTACGATCAGAGCCTAACAGCTAGACTTGGCGACCTTCAAACTCCTAATCCGTGATGATCCAGGTTAAGGTGTAGTTGACAAAGTTGTAGTACCAAGTAAGATCTTCAACTTTTCCAAATGGAGCTCGAGCTGGTTCGGCTTGATTTGGGAGCTACAAAGTGAACAAGTTGGGTAGATGAAACTGAAATATGATTTGTGACTTAGAAATTTTTCTGGGTTTCCAAATAGACCTCAAAACTGACTTGTGGGCCATTTTTGAGCATGTTCTGCACATTTTCATGACTTGGCTCCTAAACAAAGTTTGTTCCTTATAAAATTTACTACAACTTTGCTTTAGGTTGCTCAGACATGCAAACAATCTAAGCTACACTTTTAAAATAGTCAAACTCAGGAGCTCTAGGGGTCCATAATAGTCAAACCATGACTTGGAAACCTAATTAGGCAAAATGATCAACATGAACATTGTTCCTAATGACATTCTAAGTATAACTAAGGTTCTTAGGAGAATAATTAGCCACACCACACACTGGTCACACCAAAATCAAGCATCACAGGCATTGAAACAAGGAAAACAAGTGACTTTGTTACTTCTGTTTCAAAACCATGTTTCATGAGTTTGGGGAATTGTACTAGCTAACCATGTTTCACTAAAGTGTGTTGCACATGTTGCACTTGAGTGTAGGGTTACACACTATTCATTTCCTAAAACAATCACACATAGAAGGTAACAATATGTTGCAATGTTTCAAGGGCATGTTTCAGACAATTCTAAACTCATGAATGGATGAATGATGCTCATGTTTATGAAATGCAAGTGCAAATGTGGAAGCCAAACACCAGGGATGTTACAACCCACCCCTTATAAAAATCTTGTCCCGAGATTGGACAAGCGTACCATTATTGATAGAATTCATTATAACTATCCCTCAAATAATCTTCTCTTTCCCACGTTGCATCGCGTTCACTGCCCTGATTACTCCACATGACCTTGTAAAACTTGACCACCCGACTCTGAGTCACTCGCTCATGAGTGTCAATTACTCAGACCGGCTTTTCTTCAAAGGTCAAATTAGATTTTAACTCGATATCCCCCAGTGGAACTCTCTCTTCAGGGATGCGAAGACATTTCTTCAATTAGGATACATGAAAGACATTGAAGATAGCACTCATCTCAGGAGGTAATTGGATCTTGTATGCTACCTTACCACTTTGTCCTATGATTTCAAACGGACCGACATATCTCGGCGCAAGCTTTTGCTTCACACCAAAGCATTGGACACTCTTCATGGGTGAGACTTTTAGATAAACGAAGTCTTCAACTTCGAACTCAATAGGTTTTCTACGACGATCAGCATAACTCTTCTGCCTAGCTTGAGCTGCGGCCATATGGGTTTGGATAGTATGGACTTGTTCTTCAGCTTCTTGAACAAAATCAATTCCATAATATCTCCTTTCACCGGCTTCAACCCAATTCATTGGGGTTCTACACTTCTGACCGTACAAAGCTTCAAACGGTGCCATCTTGATACTCTCTTGATAACTATTATTGTAAGAGAATTCAGCTAGGGGCAACCACTTTTCCCATGAACCCTTAGCCGAGATGGCACATGCTCTCAGCATATCTTCTAAGATTTGATTCACTCGTTCAGTTTGCCCATTGGTTTATGGATGGTAGGCAGAGCTTCTTACTAACTTAGTTCCTAATAATCTGTGTAAGTGCTCCCAAAAGCGAGCAGTGAATTGTGGTCCTCTATCAGAGACAATAGTGTGTGGTATCCCATGAAGTCAGACTATCTGATTAAAGTATAACTCCGCATAGTCAGTTGGACAAAAATCTATGCGAACAGGAATGAAGTGTGCAGACTTGGTCAGACGATCTACAATCACCCAAATGGAGTTAAAATTCCTCTAAGTAGTAGGGAGTCCAACAATAAAATCCATACTTATCTCCTCCCATTTCCAACCTGGAATAGAGAGTGGTTAAAGCAATCCCGCTTTCATGTGCACCGCTTTGACTCGACAACAAGTGTCATACCTAGCCACATAAGCGGCTATCTCTTTCTTCATTTTAGTCCACCAAAAGCGAGGCTTCAAATCATGATACATTTTGCTACTACTAGGATGAATAGACAATTTCGATGAATGTACTTCGGATAGGATTTGATCTCTAAGCTCTCTATCTTTCGGAACCACTAACCTATCCTTAAACCATAACACGTCGTTCTCATCTACCCAAAAATGCTTGATTTCTTGCTCTTTCATCTTGCGCTTGATGTGGAACACACCTGAATCTGTCTTCTGTAGCTCGATAATTTGACTCTGTAGAGTACAACTGACAGTGATGTTGTGAAGGACTATAGGATGTAGGAGTTTTGACAAATGGAAGTCACTTTCAATCAAAGAGTGGCAATGAGATTTCCTGCTTAAGGCATCCGCAAGGACGTTTGCCTTGCCAGGGTGATAGTGCACTTGGAGGTTATAATCCTTGATTAACTCGAGCCATCTTCTCTGACACATATTCAACTCTGGTTGAGTGAAGATGTACTTAAGACTTTTATGATCAGTGTAGATATTGCACACATTGCCAAGCAAATAATGTCTCCAGGCCTTCAAAGCATGAACAACTACAGCGAGTTCTAAGTCATGCGTAGGGTAGTTCACCTCATGCTTCCGAAGTTGGTGAGTGGTATAAGCAATGACTCTACCCTCCTGCATAAGAACACCTCCTAAACATGTACCTGATGCATCACAGAACACATCAAAAGGTTTCTCAATATCCGGTTGCGCCAAAACCGGAGCTGAGGTTAGAAGAGTTCGCAGGGTGTGAAAAGCCGCATCACACTCGGAAGTCTAGACAAACCTCATGTCTTTTTGCAGCAACCGAGTCATAGGCTTGGCTATTTTAGGGAAATCTAGGATGAAGCGACGATAATAGCCAGCCAATCCCAGAAAACTCCGAACCTCATGCACCGAGATGGGAGCCTTCCAGTCCAACACTTCTTGCACCTTGGTGGGATCCACCATAATTCCACCATCGGACAACACGTGTCCAAGAAAAGGTACCTCACGAAGCCAGAATTCACACTTGTTGAACTTTGTATAAAACTGGTGTTCCCGCAATCTAGTGAGAACCACTCGCAAATGTTCAACATGATCCTCTTTATTCTCATAATAGACCAGGATATCATCTATAAATACCACCACAAATTTGTCCAACTCAGGCATAAACACCGAATTCATCAAATACATAAAGTGTGCGGGGGCATTGGTCAATCCAAAAGACATAACGAGATACTCATACAGACCGTATCTTGTAGAGAATGTAGTTTTTGGAACATCCTCAGGCCGAATTTTGATTTGATGATAACCAGATCTCAAATCAATCTTGGAAAAGACTTTTGCTTTAGACAACTGATCAAATAAGATATCTATGCGTGGCAGAGGGTACTTATTCTTTATGGTGACTGCATTCAAAGGCCTATAATCTACACACATGTGTAGTGATTGATCCTTCTTCTTCACAAAGATAGCTGGGCACCCCCACGGAGATGAACTAGGACGGATAAGGCCTTTCTTTAGAAGTTCATTCAACTGGGTCTTAAGTTCGGCTAGTTCATTGGGAGGCATCCTATAAGGCCTTCTAGAGATGGGTGCTGTACCGGGTAGCAACTCTATCTTGAACTCCACGTCTCGATCTGGGGGCAATCCAATCAAATCATCGGGAAAAACATCCGGAAAATCACACACGACAGGGATGTCTGCCATAGCCTTTGCTTGCACCGCATTAGTCGTACAAGAAAGATTGATGTCCCTGGGTAGCTGTACTAGAAAACCCTCCTGATTACAAGGATCTCTAAGCATGACTACTCTAGTCAAGGTATCAATTAGCACTCCATGACTGCTCATCCAGTTCATTCCCAATATCACGTCAATACCCAGCCCTGGTAAAACTACCAGATCAACCTGATAACTTCGCCCCTCTATCTCAAATTGTACGTCCCCAACTACAAGCTTGGTTGGGATAGTACCACTGGCAGCCCTAATAAATAACCCTCACCCTCAACAGTGTATGTTTTTTGCATAAACTTGGATGCAAATGCAGGACTAATAAAAGAATGTGAAGCACCCGAATCAAATAGTACAACTGTGGGGTGTTGATCCACTAGAAACTTACCAGCCGTTACTACCTCTCCCGATGGAATATCAGCAATATTAGTGTGGTTCACCTGCCCCTGACGGCCACCTTGGTAGCTATTCTTCTTAGGGTAAGGACACTTTCTCGCCCAGTGACCTGGCTTGTTGCAGTTCCAGCATGGCATGTTGCTTGGTGGAACATTGGAACTGCCTTGACTAGTAGTGCCCTTGGGAAGAGCAACTGTAAAAGCCTTGCGAAACTCAGTCTTGCCTGGATTCTTCTTCAGCAGTGGGCAGAACTTAGTAGCTGATGCCGGGGGACGGAATGGAGCCCTTTGGGTGACTAGAGCCTTGGATTGTGAGGCATCCGCCTCATAGGCCCTCTTACGATTCTTCGAAGCAGCATATACAACATTGTTGTTCTCTTGAGATAGAGCATCACTCACAAACTCATTAAAATGAGCACACTTGCAATTTCCCATGGTCTTCATCAATTTGGGGATAAGTCCCTGCTTGAAAATAGCGATCTTTTTGGCACCAGTGTCAACAAACTCAGTAGCATACCTTGCAAGGTTATTGAAAGCCTACAGGTATTCATTCAAGCTCTTGTTCCCCAAGGTCAGCTTCATGAACTCCATATGCTTGATTGCCATGAGACCAGGAGGAATATAATTTCCCCTGAAAGCAGACTTGAACTGATCCCAAGTGATTTGGGCATTAGCGGGCATAGTGGACCGAAGATGACTCCACCAAATACTAGCTGGCCCATGTAGTTGGTGAGAGGCATACTCAGTCTTCAGCACCTCAGTCAAGCGAAGCAGATGGAACTTCTGCTCGAGAGTGTTCAACCATTCATCAGCTTGGAGGGGCTCTTCAGCCTCCTTGAAGATCGGTGGTTTAGTGTCAAGGAAATCTTTGAAGTCGCTATATTGATTTGGTTCTGGTCCTTGGCGCGCACCACAACCATCATGATTTGCAATCGTGCGGAGAGCCTCAGCCATAGTGCGCTGTCCTTCTACAAGAATTGCCATCAATTCTGTTGGTGTGGGTGGTGGTGGCGGTGGAAGATCATCATCATCACCAGCCACACCAGTGGAATGAGTGCGAGGCATCTGCAACAATGTGCAACCAGCAATCATTGGTGATGTTAGCACATTGGAGAGGAACAATGTAATTATGCCAAACTGAATTTACTGGAGAGAATGAAAAATTCATACAATAAACAAAGGCAATAATTCATTCTCCAATCACCACATCATCAATTAGATTACTAGCGCCATACGTAGTGCATTCCAACATGACAAGTTTTAAACTTAACCAACAAGATACGCACCCCGAAGGGAGCGGATTAAAGTACATTACATGCCAAGTTTGAATTAAAAGGTACATCCCACATCAGTCATAGTACTAGGTCCATTACACCAATGACTGCTAAAGCTTAAACTAGTGAGACTTGCTAACTAACTACTCATTGAAGTGATCGTTGTCCACATCGGAGATGCCTTGGACTTCTTTCGGATCTTCCTCTTCTTCTTCATTTGCATGTTTAGATGCATTGTCATCCATCTGCACATCCTCTTCTTCTTCATTGGCCTCAATCACTTGAGGTCCACCCACATTAGGATACCTTGGTATGGGGTGAGGAATAGGAAACAGACGGTTGTTCAGTTGATGGTGCTCAACCTGAAGCTCTTCAAGCTGCTCTTGGAGTTCTTGCTCCCTTTGGAAAGCATTGTGGTTAGCCATGATCCAGCCCTGACGTCTTTCTTCTGCCAACTCTAAGGATGCATCTCTATGATAGGTCACACGATCCAACTCCTGTGCTACCTCATCTCTCTCTATGGTGAGGTTCATCATCTGGTTTTGAAGCTCGTCTCTCTCGCGTGCTGTTTGACCCCACTACTGCAGGTGATAATTTGCAATACCTCAAATCTCATCTACTTCTTGTTGAGCTCGCCCACATGCATCCTCCCTACGGCGATACTTGCGGGCACGCAACCTGAACTTGTGATGGGCTACCATTGCCTTGCCAGCTTCTTCTAGCACACTAGAAAGGGTGTCCTGCCTGACTCGATAAAGCTTCAAGATGGCCATCATAGCACTCATTCCAGCATTGTCGCTCTGAACACGTTCACCATGGCCTCGAACCAAAGCCTGACCAACTTCTTGAGTCCACTCAGCCTCAGTAGGAGCCACTCGGGGAATGGATGAAGCTAGTCCACCCACTAACTCATCCCCGAAGCTCTATGCTATATCCATTAGCACATCAAGGGCAGCCACTTGAGCGGCTTCCCATGGGCTTTGCCCATCAGTCTCAATGCTCCACCCATGCCACAACGGTCTCATGGGGTTCTACGGTACTATAAGGTCACAACGTACCATGGTACATCTCCCAATGGCACCGCCTACCTGTAGCGGGGTGCCTCCGGATACCCAACTGAACTAAGCACCCTCTAGAGCAAGATGGGCGTACCGAACTGGTCCAAAAAGGTGCTGCTACCAGTTGGAAACACGGGCACGGCCATCTGTATCAAAAAGGGATGCAACTCACGTGAGAGGATTATTTTGTGGAGAGATTGAACTTAATACTTGGGATAAGCAATTATAAGGGAGGGAGTAATGCAATATGAATGACATGAGTGAATATGATGCATGCTCATTCCGTACGTCCTCACAAACCTAAGAAAATTTAAGTTTTAGCGGAATATATGGTGGCATACATACGTTCTCTCAATTAGCGGTAACTAGTCGATCTACACGGTGCGTTGTTAGCGTACCTGCAGAAAACTTCATTGCAGCCCATCCCAACAAGATATAATGCTAATAACGAAAGTAGTAACTAAGATACTCTCCATATATACATCCCCAGATATATACTTTGGTATCCAAACTACCCGACAGATGTACCCATGATTAAGTACCTTCATATATACATGTATGCAACATGTAAATACTCCAGTAACCACAACTAACTCTCCCCTAGACCGATAGTTGGATGGTCATGCTCTCACAACTCACACTTACCTTAGCGTAGAGGCAATTGATCCATACATTACCATTCAAACGAATGGCACCCATGCAATAGCACGCCGCATGGACGACGAAATAGAAACAATCAATTTCCCCCAAGTTAGTAATTATATATAAGCCACCTAGAAGTCCTTAAGTGGGCTACAAGGGATGTGATCACCAGTACACCATAAAATTTTTGATTTTTGAACAATTATATATAACTATAAGTTGGAAAACCATTTTCATAACAAAAGCTTTTGTTTTAAATACCCGTATGACATGTTTAGTGTTGAATCTAGCTCTGATGCCAGCTGTCACTTATGCTAGCAATGTATTTGGAACTTATATTAAGGTAATCTTTTGAAAGCTATGTTGTTTTCACTAAGCGGTTTTGAAACCCAAACTTGTACTATTATTTGTGAACCCATTTGTAATATTATTTCCCCTGCAACCCTGTGTATGTGATGTGTATTTGCTTAATCACGCGATCTTGGTTGTGATGTTGATTTACCGAGGTCCTTCGTGACACTCGGTGGACTTTTGGGTTTACATGAGTGAAAGTATGTGTGTGTCAATGTGTTAGCGGGGACAGCCATACTTGATCTTGTATAAATTGGGCGGTTCTGTTACAATAGTCTTCTTTGTCCATCACTCCATCGACACCGATAATCTTCCTTTTCCCATCTAGGGCTACCTTTAATCTTCCTTTTGTCACATTGTCCCTTGCATAGAAGACTTGCATAACATCTCTTGCAAGGACGAAGGGGTCGTCTCTGTATGCGGTCTTAGTGTGATCAATGGTAGTGAACCCTTCACGGTCGATGGTGATTTCCTCGAGCCAGACCCATTGGCAGCGAAAAAGAGCAGCCTTCAATGGATCATAGGCTAGCTCCCATATCTCCACTACGAAACCATAGTATGTCATCTGCACGTTGCCGTTTTCGTCGTGAGCATCAAAACAAACACCAGAATTTTGGTATGTGCTCTTTCCATCTTGCTTTTTCATGAAAATGTGAATCCACTAATCTCATACCCTTGGTACTTAAGAAATGTACTTCAAGGTCCCATGGCTAAGGCATCCAACTGAGTACCCAACTTTATTCCAAGCAAGCGGCATCGCAACTAGTTGACAAATTCTTCCTTATGTTTTTTATCAAGCCAAGCGTGTGACCTGCTTGGATACAGAGTTTGCAGCGATTGCCTGTGCTCGTCAATGTATGTCATCACACCCTTGGCTTACTGGAGACCAACGAATTGTGCCTGTCTGAAAGAAATAGGGTCGTCTACTGTAATAGATTTCTGCCCGATCGTTCCTTTGCCAGATAGTCTTCCCTCGTGACGAGATTCCGAAACTCCGACCTTATTGATGTCCAGATAATATGTGCAGAACTCAATGGCCTCCTCCATTGACCATCCTTCAACCATGCCCCCTTCTGGCCTAAATCTATTCCTAACATACCTCCTAAAAACTTTCATCAACCTTTCAAAAGGGAACATCTGATACAGGTACATTAGGCCAAGTGCTCTAATTTGGTCAATAAGATGAATGAGCAGGTGCAATGAGATATCAAAGTAAGTCAGCGAGAAATGCATCTCAAGCCTAACGAGAGTTTTGGCTATGTCCTGCAACAGCTGGTCCAGCATGGACCTACCAATGACCTTCTTTGAGATTGCGTTGAAGAACGAGCACAGCTTTATGAGTGGGGCATGGACCTTTGGGGGGAGGATAGCACGTAGGGCAACAGGGAGCAGCTGTGTCATAATGACATGACAGTCATGGGCCTTCATAGTGCCATAAGTGAACTTGAGCTCTCTCATGTTCACTAGCCTCTTCGGGTTCGCACAGTAGCCTGTCAGGACTTTGAGTTCATTGAAGAAAGAAATAAGCGTACGCTTTTCTTCATTCTTCACAGTCCATGATGCAACCGGAAGTTGAAACTAGCCATCCTCTAGCAGCACGGGATGTAGCTCCTTCCTGATTCCCAATTGTTGCATGTCCAGGCATGTGGCTAGTGAATCCTTTGATGTCCCCCCGGTGTCCATCAAGGTGTTAGGTGTGTTAGTGCACACGTTTTTAGTGATGTGCATGGGATCAAGACAGTGGCATACCCTTAGATATGGCTAGTAAGGTAGTTTCCAGAAAACCAATTTTTTCTTCCAGATGCTCCCTTTAGGCGCTGGTTTTGCATTGTCCCCCTTCCCAAGGGCAACATCTAGTTTGTTGAGTTCTCGAAGTATCGCATGACCATCTCGATAGTTTGGCGCTGAGCGTCTGTCAATAGTCCCATCAAAATCTTTTTTGTTCCTGCGTAAGGGTGATCCTTAGGTAGGAACCTACGGTGTCCCATATAAACTATCTTTGAGTTATTTTTTAGGTTTACCGCATCGGTGTCGTCCAAGCACTTGACACATCTAGTATAGCCTTTTGTCTTTTCTCTGGACAACGAACCTCACCTGGTAGGTCAGTGATTGTAGCGATAAGTACTGCCTTGATTGTGACATGTTCCCTTTTGTACTCGTCCCAAACATCTGGCACGCCCTTTTCAAACATCTCCACTAGTTCATCGATCACTAGTTCCAGAAACACATCGATGTCATTCCCCAGTTGTCTTGGCCCTTGGATCAGCAGTGGCATCTAGATGTACGACCGCTTCATACACTTCCAAGGTGGAAGGTTGTATATACAGAGCGTCACTGGCCATGTGCTATGATTGCTTCTAACCTGGTCAAAAGGATTCATCCCATCTGTGCTCAAACCAAACCAAAGGTGCCTTACCTCTCCGCCAATTTCCTAATTGTCACACCCAATTTTAAGGAAAAAATGGGGTGCATAACCTTATGTGCGCCCAGAGATTAGTCACACACATAAGCCGACAAATTATGAATAGTATCATCTCCAATGTTTATTACATCATGAATAGGATAGAGTTATTACATAAGTATAGCACAAATAATAAAAAGATCTATCGCGGAAGCTCCAATTCACAGGGACGTCGACTGGTTGACCACAAGTCTAGTAGTCCTCAGGGAAATCACCATTCTCAAGGTCATCTGTTACCCATCCGGGATTTTTATCCAAATAGTGAAAATAAACAAGCATAAGTACATGTTGTACTCAACAAGTGTAACACGGGGTTCATGAGGCTCAAAAGGCTAGACACAAGCTTAACAGCGTTCAGCTTTTAGTTGTCACAATTTTAGCTTATGAGTAGCATCAAGTTGTTTCAATTCCCATAGCCAAACACATGATCAGATGTAAACATGAGCAATGAATAGCATAAACAGATATTACTTAGTGATCATCTATTCCATAAATGTTCCAAGGCCGCTCGTGACCGTGAGCACAGCTGATATACCAGTTTTACACTCTGTAGAGGTTGTACACTTTCACTATGAGTCGTGATTCCCATATGTCCGGGTTTATAACTCCCAAAACACTCCCAAGGTGAGCAGGCAGGGATCACTATGAAGCCTTTCAAAGGTTCGTCTAACAAGTTAGGGCCATTAGATTCACTCGGCAAACAGTTATAGGAACCCCCCTGTCAAATGGCATAATTCCTTCACAGCTATACACATAAGAGTAGAGGCTGTCCTATACCCAATTCGTCAAGCCATTCTTACGCCAATAAAGGTAACCACTAACAAGCTAGAAAAGATCCTCATACTGAGCTAAAGCCAGAGCCATGTAGCTCTCATAGCTGTACTATAAGTCCCAGATGATCACTTATAGATAAGTCCTTAGGGAGAGGAATCTGAAGCATTTAGAAAGTAGCTAAACACTCCAGCCCCCTGTTTCCATGT
Organism: Miscanthus floridulus; assembly: GCF_019320115.1. Lineage (NCBI taxonomy): Eukaryota > Viridiplantae > Streptophyta > Magnoliopsida > Poales > Poaceae > Miscanthus > Miscanthus floridulus. The sequence goes on from NC_089588.1 coordinate 77,956,863, forward strand.
TGCTAAAAAGTCACATTTTATGCTTATTGCATATACCATTAGTCAAGTTACAAGATCATGGTTTGACTGAGCTCTAGCAAAGCTACCCATATGCATAACCCATAGATGACAAGGCAATAGTCCAATTCTAGGAAATTCCTAACAAGAAGACACATGCAATATGAATTTAATGATTTAAAGTGAATAGGAAACAAGAATGATCCCATGCTATACTTGCCTTGAGCAATGTACACCTGCTGGTCCTGCTCATCAAAGTCGTACCCTTGATCCTCCGAGAACTGCTCATCGTCTATACTCGATAACCACAGCAACATACAAGCATCCAGGAGCAATCATGCAAAGCAAACAAGGCTATAGATTAGAACAGTACACCAACAGCAAAGAATCAAGATGAACAGTTTGGAAAACGAATCTACGTCTCGCTATGAACACGCAAACGCGAAGATCACAAAAATCGGATCTAAAACGGAAAAGTTATGGTTTAAACGAGATTTCCTATAGACAAATAATAGATTAGATCTAAGCTCGAATTATAAAAGTTGGAAACCTACTTTACAGTAGCATAAACGTGTAGATTACTTAATTACGAACCCAACGCAACTTGAACGGATCTAATCGGAGTTAAAACGGAGAAATTATGGCTAAAACAAGTTGAATGGCAAAACTGTGAATAACTGAAAATGTATTTCAATAAAACCGAACCAAAATACGCTTTTATAAAGAGAAAACAAAATCTAGAAACGCGCTTTGGACTGCGGGCTAAATCTGGAATAATTATAAGGGTATATTTGAAAAATCGGCATCGAAAGGGTATCTGTAGATCTGGGCCGTTGGATTAGAAACCGACGGCTAAAAATCTATCCAGTGAAAATAGAAAGAGAGAGAGCACCGGAACATTGCTCTGGCGGCTTGAGCTACGGCGGCTCCATGGCCGGCGTGCTGGAGCTCTCCAATCTCGACCTCCAGGGCACCATTCGACGAAATAAAAATACAAGGGGAGAGAGGAAGGAACGACGAACTCACCGGACCCGAGCACCGAGAGCGAGAGGCAGTTGAGGCGGTCCGGCGCGAGTTGGCAGCGGAGGTCGGCGGCGGCGTTGGATCGAAGCTCGGCTGCAGTGGCTGGGGCGAAAAAAAATGAACGCTAGATGGGATAGGGGATAGAGGAGGGGTGCGGGCGCTATTTAAGAGGGGCGAGGCGTGGGGTGCACGCTGAATCGAGGAGGAAACTGCGCGGCCACGGACTCCCGGTCGCGGATACAGTCTGGCTCGAAGCCGACTCAAGGTAGGAGACAACCGACAGGGTGGACCCACCAGTCGGCGAGGGAAGGCGTGGGACCGAGCGGTCAGCGAACCAGAGGAAGAGAGGGCGGCTACGCTGTTCAGCTGGGCGGCCTGCTTGCGCGGGCCTTCAGCTTGGCTAGGCCAAGCCAGGAGAAGACGGCTCGAAGTGACGCCCTGGCCCAAGTGGGAAGGAAATAGGGCAGGCCCGAGAAACCAGGCGTTGGGCCGCGGAAAAAAAATAGAAATGAGAGAGGGAGGAAGGGAGTTGGGCCTGCTCGGGCTGAAATCAGGGAGGAAAGAGGGAAGAGAAAGAAATCTCTTACATTTTCTTTTTTTCCAAATTCCCAAAACAAATTCAAATCAAATTTAACCCAATTCGAAGTTTGGTTTCAACACACACTACAAAAATTAATATGCAGCAGCATGAATGCACATACATGTGTTGATTTTATATTTGACTTTTAGTTTTAATAAAAATGATTATTTTTCTAAATTCAAATGCTCACAAAATGCATAATTAAATCATATTCACCTATTTTAAATGTTGCAAATTTTAGGGTGTTACACTAATAGAACATAGTATTGATAGTCCTCCAGTCATGTCCATCGGCGGGATGCATCATCATTGAATCTTTCTTACGCTCTTCGCCATGCCAGCGCAAGAGCTTGGCTGACTTTGCATATGCAAACAGCCTATGCACCCAGGGAGCTATAGGGAAATACCAAACGACCTTATGGGACCTCCTCTAGTCTTGGTACCATCAGCTGATGGCCCTTCCTTATACTGTTGAGCTTTACACTTGGGGCACTTGTCCAATTTTTTGTATTCTTTTCCATGGTACAATATGCAATCATTGGAACACGTGTGGATTTTTTCAACCTTGAGGCCGATGGGGCAGATCATTTGCTTGGCCTCGTATGTCTTTTCTGGCAACTCATTTTTTGTAGGGAGCATTTTCCTTATTATACCTAACAACTAATCGAAGCCTTTATCGTCCAATCTGTTTGTTGATTTGAACTCTAACAATATGATGTCGGCTTCTAGTTTGCTCATTGGACAGGTCGGATACAATGGTGTTTTGCCATCTAGTCTCATTTTCTCTAGCTTTCTCAGCTGTCTTTCACTAAGAAATCCAGTCTCTACATTATGTAACAGCCTAGAAATGCCATCGTTATCCTCGGTGTCGTCAGCTAGCGTGTTCCTAAACACATTATTAACTGTGGGCATAGGTTCCGTGTTGACACCGGCTTCCTCATCAGCATCGTGGATGGCTACGTTAGGCATATCCACATCATCATCGTTTTCCTGCGGAACATTCACACCAACCACGCCATGCATAGTCCATATCGTATAGTTTGGCATGAACCCCTGGTAATCAAGTGCGATCGTATAGACTCAATTTGAAGAAAGTTCTTTTGATTAAGGCAATCTTTGCATGGGCAGAAGACACGGTTCCCATACCTAGCATGGGCTTTGGCATTGTTGATAAACTGGCTAACGCCATGCATGTACGGTGGATCCATTCGGGACAGATGCATCCACTCTCGATCCAACTCTGCACAAAAAAATATTAGGACAGTAATTATAGAGAATTAATAAGAAGTCGACCTTCATGAATAGCAATTGTAGCTCTAAATAACTGTACACTAAATATTGGAAAATTGAAGACTAAAATTGACCTTCATGAACAAAAATCATAGCCCCATAAAAAACAATTATTGCACAATAATGAAGAACAACTATTCTACTCCATGCCACATAAAAATGGAGACACTAATTTTAAAAAAGACTAAAATTGGAGACATGATCATGAATAACAATGTAGCTCCAAACAATGCCCATATAAATTGAAAATCACAGCCCCATAAAAACAATTATTGCACAATATTGAAGAACAATTATTCTACTCCATACCACATAAAAATGGAGACACTGATTTAAAAAAAGACTAAATTTGGAGACATGATCATGAATAACAATGTAACTCCAAACAATGCCTATATAAATTGAAAATGGCAGCCCCATAAAAAACAATTATTGCACAATATTGTAGAACAATTATTCTACTCCATGCCACATAAAAATATTAACACTAATTTTTTAAAAAAAAAGACTAAAATTGGAGACATGATCATGAACAACAATGTGACACATGGGTTAATTTGCTCATCAACATTGTAAAAGAATCTACTCTACTCCTAAGAACCAATTATAACATCACAAACTAACAATGCATTATAGCCATCAATTAGAAAAGTGCTCTGTAGAAGAATGGAGAAAGAAGAATAAGAATCAAGCATTATAGCCATCAAAACAAAGCTAATTAAGCAACAAAATCGAAGGAGTGGAGACTTGTTACTAACCTTAAAGCAAAAAGATCAAGCCATTCTTTCAAATCCAAGCGATAGCTTCACGGATTTGGGTGACCGCAACATTGGAGGGAGTGGCCCAAATGCGTGTCTCTGTTCTCGGGATAGAAGAGTGGAGGAAGAAGACAACGGCTGCAGCCTTTTTGTGCTGTCAGGCTCATCACCGTCGGTTCTAGCCTAGAACCGACAGTGATAGAACCCAATCACTATCAGTTCTTGGCTTGAACCGGCAGTGATAAGTGGAGTTGTCATCACTGCCGGCGGGAGGCACAAACCGGAAGTGATAGTTGTTATCACTGCCGGTTCTCGCACCCCCCCCCCCCCCAATCATTTTCTGGTTGTCAGAGCCTAGAACCGGCAGTGAAGGGTCATCACTACCGGTTGTCCTAATTCCGGCAGTGATGCGGCTGGCAATGATGACTGAATCTGTAGTAGTGTGAGATAGACGGTAGTGAGGACGGCAGCGAGGGCCAGGACGGCCGTGGTGAGGGGCCGGTTTGTGGTAAGCGTGGAGTGCGCATACGTGGCGAGGTCATCTTGGCCGCAGTGGCTGGAGAGGCGGAGCTGGAGTGTGGCGGCGACGGGCGCCAAGAAGAGGTAGAGCGCGTAGGAAATGACCAAGTGGTAGCACAGCTTCAGGCTGCGTGTCCAGTGTCGGGCGTTAGGGATTGTGCCGCTGGTGGCCGCTGTGGTTTCTGGCTGGCTGCTCATTGTGGCTGGCATGGTATAGTGACGGGTGAGGTGGATCGAGCCAGTGAGTGTGTTTATATATATTTTGAATGTCAGAAGAGAACAGCAGGACTCTCTCTGTGTCCCTAGGGTATCCACGGTAGTAAAAAGGCCGTGCGCCTTTAGCATTGTGCGATGGCCAATGGTGCTGTAGCCGTGGAACGTTACAGTACATTCGGTTCATTTTTGTGGATCTCTGTTTGTGGGCTACCTAGAAAATGTTGGATATATTATGGGCATGGCCTATATAATATTTAATAAATCAAATATACTCTATGGCCCGTAATAATGGGTGATATATGGTTTAATATCGTACGGGATTTTAACTTGACGTTGACTCGGTTTATATAGTAGGATATTTTCTATCTATATTGAGAAGCTGATAAAAGGACGTAGCTGTGCCACGCGCACGCGCCGCCGCCGGCTGGGCCGTGGGCGTGGGCGTGGCGAGGGGCGAGCGGACGGACGGACGCGACGGGAGTGGTTTTGCCACTCAATCCACATAATTACGGGAGTTGCTCTCTTTTATGTTGGTGGTGACTTCATTGCGGGAGTTTCGTCTGTTACTGCCATCTCCGTCCTTCTGCGTCCGCACGCCTTCTCCGTCTCCTGATCTCCTCCTGAGCCTCTTTGCTTCCCTATTGCGAGCATATATTCCGAACTCCTCCGTCAGTCATTCTTCTTCCCTTCCAAGACAACCACATATTCAGCTGCTCTCTGGTTCTCCTTGTCCCGGTTCTTGCGTGCACTGGAACTGGGAGAGTACGCCTCCGGAATGCCTACCGTCTTCGAATTCGCCTGCTCGGGTGAAGGGCGGCAATCATATTTTTGGGGAGTATCGTTGGCGGCACAACTACTTGCTTGATCCTCTACTTCCTAGAGGATCGCTGGTGATCGGCACGGCTTCTCGTCTGCACTGCATCGAACGGGACGACTACATCGACAGGCACACTGTCTTCAAGTGCTTCCGGCTCTTCCGCTGGGTATATTTCTGAAACGAACCTTTTACGGTCTTGGCTGTCAATCCTTAGTTTGAGTATCATCTACATGCTCGTCACGCTTAAGACACACAAGCACATACATGATGTTACCAACATGTTCATTTTGCTCATTGTCTTTTTCTGGATTAAATTGCTACTAAAATTGTCTAATATTCTAACAGAAAATATATCCCTTCTCCTTTACTCACTTCTCCATTCTCGCAACCACGTTCATGTCTTCTGGGTACTGCTCCAGCTCCACGCCATGACACCTCTCCCCTCCTTGGTTCTCGTCTCACTTCGTCGTGGGCTCCTGGCTAGCAGCCACTGGAAGCCTTGGAGGCCAAGGGCGGCGGTGGCATGCACGCGTTATAAAAATATCAATTCAACAACAAAAAAAAGTCTCAAATCTCTTAACTCTTAGGTCATTCATTCAATTCATCATATATGGATGAGAATGAGACTAAGATACTTCTCAACTTGGTATCTCAGTATCTCACTCAGATTTCCCTCTGTCCCTTTATTGGTCACTAAGTTACATCCATTAGTTCTGCCAGCAACTCTGAGCCTTTTGCCCCTTGCCTCTCCTACTTTCCTTCTCCATCTATGTGATGTTCTTCTACAAGACTACACCCTATGATTTGATGGTTGGTTCTAGGTGAGATATATATTACTATATACTAGTCATGTCCTAGCTCACAGACTATGTGTTGAAGTGAACTCAGATGTGGCAGCAATCACTACCACGTACTCCCTCTATCCCAAATTACAAGTCATTTCAACTTTCATGGAAAGTCAAAGCATCTCAAATTTGACCAAAATTATAAAGAAAATTATAAAGATTTATGACATCAAATAGGTACACTATGAAAATATAATTAATAAAAAATCTAATGATACTAATTTAATATCATAAATGTGATTATTTTAATTAATTATATAAATTTGTTCAAACTTAAAATACTTTGCCTCTCCAAGAAAGTTAGAATGACTTATAATTTAGGATGGAGGAAGTACAAGATTTTCTCAAAACAGTCAAAATCGATTTCTAGAGGCAGGCATGGAGTCCGCCTCCGAATTAACATATGTGTAAATGGGTATTTTCAGAGTTGGTCAAGTGCCCGCCTCTGGAAATAGATTAAAAAATAAAATAAAAACTATCGATGAGCCCGTTGAGCCCATCGTCAGGGCCCACCAAGCCCATCGGTGAGGCGCCCCATCCACCTACCCGCTCCGCTACCGGCAGCCTGCCTGCCACCGCCGGAGGTGCTGGATCCGCTCCATGTGCTGCCATCATCGTAGGTGGTGGACCCGGCCTGCACGCCGCGGCCACACTGGTGGAGCCTCCCACGCGCCTCCTCTTGGGGTGGTGGAGCCTCCCTGATAGGATCTAGATAGCTAGGGGGTGAATAGCCTATCAAAATTTTCCTACAAACCCACAAATAATAGAGCAAAGTGATCTGTACAATAATAAATGGCCCTAATAGCTTCTACTTTGCACTAGCTCCATCTCACCCAAGGCAAGCCCCTAAACAATGCTAGTAGCTTAGTCACTAGTCTATATCACACAAACAAACAAGCTACACACTAACAAAACTAGCTACAACTTGCAGGAGCTACTAACAAAAGCAATTACTACTAGCTACAACTACTACAAGACTACTCAAGCTAGCAAGACAAGCAACAAATACTCACAAGAACAAGTAATCACAAAGTAAATACAAGTGAGTAGAAGGATGCAAACCACATGGGGCAAGAGTGTCGATATTTATTGACCAGCAACTCATCACGGGGTTACCTAGGACGATTGTTCGGGGGGCTTCGGCATATGCAAAACTCGATGGTAAACACAGAGACAATGATTTATACTAGTTCGGTCTGCTAGAATAGTGTCCCTACATCTAGTCTGAGTGAAAAATATAATGCGCCCTGCACTTGGGGTTCAGACTGTTGAGTCTATTGTCATGGCCGATCTAGGGAGCCATGCCCTCCTTTATATAGCCCAGGAGGCAAGTCTCCTAGTCGGTTACAATAGAGAAGTCCTAGTAGGGTTACAAAGTAGCAATACTACTAGAATTACACACGGAGAGTCCTAGTCAGACTAGGTCTTCGCCTTTCCTTACGGGGTACCCGGGGACTATGTCCGTCAAGCCCCCGAGCTCTTCATGGTTCATCGATAGAAGTCTTCTTGAATCTCTTAGAGCATACCAAGTAGAATCAAGCTTCATCCGAGTACTTTCTTGAGAGAAATCATGATGTGCACTTGAAATCAATATGCGTCACCGCTAGGTGAAGCATATATGCTTAGCCCCCGAGCATCTTGCTATTTAGCATAAAGAGCTGGAGGGTCTTGTACTGCAATTGCTCCAATTTCTTTTGAAAAAATTGAAAGCATCCGCTGAGGATATATATCATGTAGCCCTCGAGCCTAAATCCGAGTACTCTATAGTCGGTTATAGGATCTTGTAGACATCCTCAAGGGTGCAGCCGAGTAACCCGCCTGGCGAGCTTTATAATCTCTGAATTTGCAACCCCTGAGTATAGTCGGAGTGTTACTGACTAAGTTGAGGCGAAGGCCGAGTAGATGAGTTAGCGTGCCGTGGAGTCCGAGTAGATGGATGTGTCGACCTCATGTTAGATCTGATCCCGAAACCTTTATTCTTGTACGGCTCATGGAAATTAGCCTCGGTACGGCTCTGTAGGTCGTACATCGTCATTGCTTTCTTGTTGTGAGGCGTTGTATGCCATCACCAACCACTAGATTAGCATCTCAGTAGCCGGGGCTTTGATCGTGTAGATGTGAGTGGCTGGTCGTCAGTGGCTGCAGCATGCTTTCACACGCATGCAAGTTTCCTCAATGTGGGAATTAATTAACTTGCATGGCCGCCTTTCTAATTTTGATGTCTGTTAGCTGATTGGTATGCGACACTTCGTGACGAGGCAATGCTGTGACCGCTGAAGTCCCAATTTGCATAGTCCAGTGTTGATCCTTGAAATAGTCATCACCATTTGGCATGTCCTTATCAAGGCTCCCAACGTGCCGCCCAAAATCAGCACCTTGATCCGAACAACATGGAGCAGCTTGATTGCACACGTGACATGCAGTGTCGTAGAAACGTAGTAAGCCGGCGGGTGAATTTTTCTTCTTCGCAAGAGTAGTCGGGGTGAAGCCGACTAAGTTGTGGCAATAGCCGAGCCTCGAAGCTTAGTACTGACTAAGACGCGGAGGTGAAAAAACCTTGTCTTGTGGAGCAGTAGCCAAGTAAGGCAGCACGGAGAGCGTGCCTCACCCAATGAAGTGGTGACCGAGTAAACACTACTACAGAATTAGACATCACTGCCGGCCTCATCACTACCGGATTTGTGAGAACTGGCAGTGATGTACCTTCACTGCCGGTTCTGAGCTTAAAAATGAAAAAATGATTGGGGCTAGGCTAAAACCGGCAGTGAAGGACCACATCACTGCCGGTTTGTGGCTTGCACCGGCAGTGAGTTGGCGGCCACTTATCACTGCCGGTTCTAACTAAGAACCTGCAGTGATTTGGTGCTATCACTGTCGGTTCGAGCCAAGAACCGACAGTGATAAAATGGCAGTACAAAAAGCTGGCGCCATCCTCTCCTTCCTCCTCTCTTCCATCTCGAGCACAGAGGCACGCGTTTGGGCCGCTGCATCCATTGTTGTGGTTGCTCTTCACCGCGAAGCTAGCTCTTAGATTTGAAAGAATGGCTTGATCTTTTTGCTTACCTTCAAAATATCGAGATGGGTCTGCGATACTTCGAGAAGTCAACAAACTGGATGTTGTCCTTGGAAAGGGGGACAATGCAGTAGCAGCGCCTGATGGGAGCATCTAGAAGAAAAAATTAGTTTTCTAGAAACTAACTTACTGGCCAGTGTTGAATGTACGCCACTGTCTTATCCCATGCACATTACTAAAAACGTGTGCGGTAACACGCTTAACACCTTGATGGACACCGGGGGACATCGAAGGATTCACCAGCCACACGCCTAGACATGCAAAACTTAGGAATCAGGAAGGAGCTACATCTCATGGCGCTAGAGGATGGCCAGTTCGAACTTCCAGTTGCGTCATGGACCTTGAAGAAGGAAGAAAAGCGTGTGCTTATTTCTTTCTTCAATGAACTCAAAGTCCTCATGGGCTATTGTGCGAACCCAAAGAGGCTAGTGAACATGAGAGAACTCAAGTTCAACTATGGCTTTATGAAGGTCCATGACTGTCATGTCATTACGACTCAGCTGCTCCCTATTGCCCTGCGTGATATCCTCCTCCAAAGTTTGGTGCCCCAATCATAAAGCTGTGTTCGTTCTTCAATGTGATCTCACAAAAGATCATTGATGTGTCCATGTTGGACCAGCTGTGGCGGGACATAGCCGAACCTCTCTGCAGGCTTGAGATGCATTTCCCGCAGACTTACTTTGATATCTCAGTGCATCTGTGCGTTCATCTTGTTGACCAAATTAGAGCCCTGGGCCCAATGTACCTGCATCAGATGTTCCCTTTTGAAAGGTTGATGAAAGTTTTCAGGAGGTATGTTAGGAACAGATTCAGACCAGAAGGGGGCATGGTTGAAGGATGGTCAACGGAGGAGGCCATTGAGTTCTGCACATATTATCTGGACATCAAGAGGGTCGGAGTTCCAGAATCTCGTCACGAGGGAAGACTAGGTGGCAAAGGAACGATCGGGAAGAAATCTATCACAGTAGACGACCCCACTTCTTTCAGACAGGCATAGTTCATTGTTCTCCAGAAAGCAGAGGATGTGATGCCATTAATTAATTACAAACCATTAATTAATTATCATAGAATTAAATAATCAAGACACAAATTTCTTTCTTATTTTATAATATAAACTAACTGCATTATATCTATTAATAAATAAACAAATAAAGCAAACTAACCGATCCTAGCTCAGCGGTTAAGGCTGTGTAGTCTGTACTTCGAGACCTGCGCTCAAATCCTAGACGGGCCAAACTTTTTTGATTTTTTATTTATTATTTAGTAGTGTGTTACGACGGGATAAAAGAAAAAATAAAACCAATCCAACAGAACTCCCTATCCTTGCTCAGCGGCTAAGGTCACGCACTCTCAACCCCGCGACCCGCACTCGAGTTCCAGGCGGGCCAAACTTTTTTATTTTTTCTTTTATTAATTAATAGTGCTTTAGAATGGGATAAAACAAAAAATAAAACAAACCTAACTGAACTCCCTATCCTAGCTCAGTGGTTAAGGCTGCGCACTCTTTTCTCTGAGAGCCGCGCTCGAACCCAGACGGGCCAAACTTTTTATTTTTTCTTTTGTTAATTATTAATACACGGGATAAAAGAAAAAAATAAAATCAAACTAACTGCCGAGTTGGGCCACAATATATTTATTTAATTTTATTGAAATTTTGTTATCACTGCCGCATTCTAAAAAAGTCGGGAATATTATTTTTTTTTTAAAGGCTGAGCCCGCGGCAGTGGCGCTGCTTTCATCAATTAAAAAGCTGCTTTGGTGTATCGTGCCAGAGACATCACTGTCGGTTTTTTTTAAAACCGACAGTGATACAAGACATCACTGTGGTTGCCAGAACTGGCACAGATGTCCACCTTCACTGTTGGTTTTGGAGCACTGCTCCCACCTACCCGACAGCTTTACTTCAAAAAAAATAAAAAAAACTACCACAACTGCTAGCCCCTATAAAATGTCCCTCGGCCGGGAGCCTCACAACGGCCAAGTCTAGGTACTTCTGTTGTTTAACTTGCCATCCTCTTGCTGCTTATTTCTCACTTCATTCTCTCTTAGCTAGTTTACACATCTATGGCCTCTCTATGGGAGAAAGCCCTCCACGTACAAATTTCAATAAGCGTAGTCATCCACAAGGATGGTGCACATAAAAGATACTAGAAGAATGTTTCTGAAGATAGAGCAATGCCGAAGCTTTGGGATGCTGCGAGGTTGACAGAGTCATCCTATGCGGTGTGCTCTGGCCTGTCTGACCAGAGCGGCATGGATTCATCGGTGCTCAACAACCGTCCCGTGTGCTCTGGACTGTTTGTCCGGAGAGGCATGGGTTAAACAGTGCCCGGCAACCTCTCCATTCGTCTCCTAAAGGTTTAGTTCACAGCCATCTCCGGCATCCTCTGGCGCCTATTTGACCTTACCTAGGTGCTAGAAGAATGTTTCTGAGGTGGTTATATTATAATGTGTCTGTATACTTCGATTGTAACATTAACCTAGACGGACATAGGTTTTTGTTATCGTATATTTAATTTTAGTGTCATGTCTTTGTTATCGTATATGTAATTTTATTTCAAGGTTTCTGTTATTTTATGTTGTATTTCTGCAACCAAAGTATATATATATCGATGTTTGTCTCTTCAAATGGCAATGCATGTATGGATATTTTACATATATATAGTGCCCTAATAATTAATAATTGTAGTTTAAATTCCATAATAAGTGTTGTTTCATAATATGTATGGACTCATTCAAATAATATCATAGTAGCATGTGTCATAGACGATAGCCCCGATAGAGTGGCTGCAAGCAGCACTTAGCTTGCTCATGGTGTCGGACATAGTTGAGAACACGACCGTTGGTATTTTTTAACGCAAATAGAATATGAAGGATTCCGCAAGCGCACAGAATACCATTGTAGTATTTTACCGGGAGTATTTCAAGTATCGTTATTTATATTTTACCACACGGAAACAATGGAGTAAAGACTTATTGAATAGTAAAGGAATAGCTATCAGTCAACATACTAGCATAGCTAGAGTAATGGGTAAATGTAATGATAGGATTTTATGTATTATGACACTCAGGGGATAGGTTACTAAGATAATGTAAATTAGTTAACTCGGGTGAGGTAGATTCCTATGACATTCTTATTACATGGTCAAAGTGTGTGTATATATATATATCCGACTATAGCTAAGACTAACTCTACTCTTGTGCACTTCGGGACACCGCTTAGACAGTAAAGCATCCAATATAGATAACTCTACTGACGCGACTATGGTCCTACAATTTAAGAACCAGCTAAATTCGGAGTGTACTACAAAGGATAGACGGGGCTATCACCACCCGCTGCTACCACCCAACCAGAGAATAGGGTGTACTCACAGGTAGAGCATCGTATAAGCACCACGCTGACACGAGACTCGGCTACTTAGCCCAACCGGTAAACTAATAGGCTAAGCGCTCTATGAACCCGCACACAAAAGTAATGATAACCATAACTAAGCAAGATATATATTGAAAGTAAGCATAGCCATATAGATAAGAGTATGATAAATTGACAACAAGTCTTACAAGATGAAGAAGTGAAGATACATGGCTTTGCCAAGCCTCCAAGACTAGATCAGGAACTTGACCCTCGCTCTCGAGTTTCTAATCTACTACATGGGAGAGTCTAGACCTAATCCTCCTGGTGTACCCTGATCTCTGAATGAGAGATATGAATTAGGGTTTCAGGGATGACTCAGGAAGGGCGGTACATGGCTATATATATATAGATCAGAGCATCCACCGTGAGCCCTCGGATCAAACCGACTTAAGGAACAGTGTAGATACAATCGTAGGAGGCAGTGGAGGAACCTTCTGAAAGCGGGCTGACAGCGGGGCCCATAGGGGACCGAGCGGCACCATGGTGGGGCCGACCAGCCCCACCTAGCAGCCTCTCGGGGTCTGCCTCGGGGGTTGCCTCCTGGAGTCTTCTGGAGTCTTCTAGAGTTGGTTTTGCGGCGGATTTGCATAATTAACCCTGACGTGTGGGTCCTCCTTGATGATTTTCTGAATAAACCCTACTGAAAATACAGATTCACCAAAACTCATGGAATTTATTAGTTTAAACCCCTATACCTATGTTTGGTGATCTCAATTGTGCCCTTATACATGTTTCTTTGACGGTTTAATATGGTTGTTAACTACCGTCAACAAGCTCCCCCAAGCTTAACCTTTGCTAGTCCCTTAGCAAAGCTAAACTCAGCAAAAATGGATCAGGAGTCGCTACAATATTTTCACGCCTCAAAAGGACACATGCGTTCAAAAAAATTCTCCTCCAGATTAGAATAAATTGATCTGACTTTCAAACTTACCCATATTACTTTCAACAATGGGGCTTCTTAGCCTTCACTTGAGTCTTGAGCAATTGAAAGACAGAACGATCAAGTCAAGCACTATATCTCAAGTTCTTTGCTCCACCATTGTTTCAGAGTTTTTTTTTATAAGTTTTCAAAATAAAACTCAGAGATTCCATTGTATGACACTCTCAAGTCTCTCAATATATATGGTATTTGTGGATCCTCACCAAGTTAATAAAGATGTTATGCCTTTTTCTCTTCCTACCACTAAGGCTTATGTGAAGTTCGTTGTTAGGGAGAAAGCTAGAGCACACTTGCATTGCATATATTGTAAAGTCAAACAATGGATTCAAAGAGAGTTAAGTCATACAATCAAATCAAGATGTGCATGTGTGTGGATATATGGTGGATATATATGGTAACTAATCCTAATTCTACTTTGCTCCTTGAAAACATATCTCTCTTTTTGAAACTTGGAAACACTTGCTAGAGAGTAGGGCTATCTTATCTCTCTTCTATTTTTTAGGCAGGCATCTAAGTACCCATTGTTTTAGATATCTTGGATGCTTATCCATTTTTCTCAACTTCTCTTTTTTTTCTTTTCTCTTTTTTCATGAATAAATTTTTCATAGCCCCATGTCTCTTTTCTACAACAAAACTTTGAGAGAGGTATCAACAAGAACTTGGAGCGTTTATTTGGTGGATGGAAAACCTAACAAACATGTTTTTGGTGTTTACCCCCAGTGTAGGAGTAGAACATTTTTTTGGGTGGATCTAGATGAAGGGCATGTTTTTGCGCCTACCCCCAGTGTAGGAGTAGTGCATATGCGTGTGGAGTGTACGTGATCTTGATTTTAAGAGCATGACAAACCTTCATAAGGGTCAACAAAGCTTGACAAAACTCAATGCAAAAGCAAGCAACAAATATGAGTGGAAGTTTTTCTAGCCTAAATAACATGTATGGCTATGGTGGGAATTCAAGCTTTGTCATACAGAAACTCATCATATAGCATTTTTATGTTTTTCAAAAGATAAATCTCCAGAACTTTAGTGTCACTTGGAACAAGATAAACAGCAGCTCAGACCTTCTCATATCATATCCATCAATTACCTAGACTTAGATCAAGCATTTGCTACCCACGAGTTTCAAGTTCAGAGCAAATCCTTATATCAAAACAATCTTATCACAAACTTAAGAGAATTCAAGGCTAAAAACTAGGTACTTAAGAGGAATTATGATAGAGCAACTATTCATCATTTCTATTTTAAGAGATTATCCTCAGACTCCATTACTTGCTCAACTCTTAAAAATAGAAAACTAAACACACACACTTTTTATTTTGCTTTCAAAATTTTTAAGATCACACCTTACTATATAGATATAACTAGCTAGGATAAATTTTTATTTTGTTTTGATTTGTTATTCATCTTTTTATTTCTTTAACTAAAAAGCAAACTCAAAAATAATAAAGCTAAAGGAAAGAAATACTTAGCTAGATACATGGGGGATGCTCCTCCCCCAAGCTGGATGTTGCCGTGGTCGAATGTGGAAAGTTGAGTGACGGGTAAACCAGCTATTGATCAAATGTATCATCCTGCAAAAATACTCCAAAGAGAACACCAAAAACTCGAGGCTTGGATTATGATAAAGGGTTAGCGATCAGCCATTTGGAGTTCGGTTGTTCTTGTCAGGCTAAGGATAGAATTTTTTTAATTGATAATGTTTTTAGCAGGATGTCTGTCTAATAATTTTGGATTTTCTATTTTATAATGTAGAAAAGGAAATATAGATGCAGAAAATAAAATATAACTAGATGTATGCATGGTATTTTGATTTTTATGCCACCACTATGAATACACTTAGGGATTTTTACACACCATGAAAATCATTCATATGGGGCTTAAGGTTTATGATGCAATAATTTTTTTATGTTTTTCTTTTCTAATGCAATGCTAATGCAGAAAAGTAAATATGCTGAAGGGAAAAATAATTCATGCAATGCTAGGGAGTAAACATGGATAACTACTGATTTTACCTCCGGGCGAGGGTTCAGTGTTTTGAATCCTCGGAACGGGACTTCTCCTTGCAATGGTTCACTGATCGAGTACCTTAGTTTGCTCTTAAGGATAAAGATTCTTGGGGTGGTGCCTCCATTAGTGGCGCTTCCAATGGTGGTGCCACCTTCTTCCTTCCTCCTTGTTCAGCGTTTTGAAGCCAATCTTTGATGATAACCTTACATGCATCGTTAATACTGGTTCAAAACTTTCACTTGTAGAATTTGGGGGATCAACTCCCCACACTTTGCTCGAAGTGTGTTCTGCTCATAAACACAAGGTGGAGATCAAGTGCATGGCCCTGTTGGTGGGAAAACACCAACAGAACCAAAAATTTATTCATTCTTCTCTAGTCTTAGATACTTTGAATCATGATAAGGTTGATGTTGTGTGCATTGTTCATGTATAACATGGGTGATAAAATCAGAAGGATGAGCATGAATGTAGCATTTTGACTATGACAAAAAGAGTGGAGTTGCTTAACCTATGGAAGGATTGTCCAACTTTATATAATGTATCAAACTGTTTATGACTGTGACTATCATCTTCTAAAGATAAGATATGCAACATTTTAGCTCATTTGGTTAAGACCGAGATCAAGAAAGTGGTGCTATGAACATACTCAAGGAACAAGACATGTTGAGTTAATCAGGTTGGATCAAGCAAAGTTGTAACTCGAACATGTTTGTTTCTTCATGTATGTGCATACCAGGGTCAAGAAGAAAATGATGACCACTTACCTTAAGATGCTACCTTCATCATTGGAGCATGATGACACCATGTGATGAAGGGTAGATGAGTTTCGGTGGTCTTCTCTTCCTACTTGAACCTTTCCTTGCTTGAGCAGTTCATGATCATCTTGTCTCTTATGTCGCACTCCTTCTTTCTCATTCTTTTATCATGCCATGTTCTTTCCTTTGTGGATCTTGTCATTCTATTGGACCTTCTGCTCTACTTATTGTTTCTTCTCTGAAGGAAACTTGTTCGATGTACCTATTAGTGAGGGCATCAAGGCTTTAGCCCCATTGAGCAGGACTTCTTCTTGCCTTTAGCTTTTCTTTGCACCTTCCAATTCTAGAGATGAGGAAACGAACAATTGCATGCTCTTCTTCCATCAACCTCTCTCGATTTTTGTTGATCCTTGGTTGATGAGATGGGGTTCATTGGAGATGCAAACTCAAGTTCCTCCTTATTTGTCTAATGATGTGGCGAAAAGTTGTGCTTCTTTGTTTATAAGCGATATGCCAGCCGTATTAATTGTCAAGGAAAGAACCTCATTACTACTTGCATAGAAGCTTCATCTTCAACGACTCCAGGATGTTGTCTCATGACCATGGTCGTAGCCTTTCAAGATGCCATTGATAGACCTCCATTGATTTCTGACGTCTGTTGATACGAGGATGCTTGCCATGATGTAGTGGCTCTTGTCGTCCTAGTCCTTGCTGTCGACATACGAGTTGGTCTTTTAAAAAATGATGAAAGCAGGCATATTCTGGCTTAAACAAGGTGGGTTGCATCCTGCTTCTCATCATCATCTTAGCTTGAGTCTTGGGAACGTTTAATGCTTAGATGACATTGCTCATGGCCTATCAATTTGTTCTTCCACTTCCTATGAATGAGTGCTTTTCATGGCACTCATCTCCTTCTTCTTTGTTCCGTCACTGAAGTGGTGATTTGGCAGGTTCATGCCAAACCATGAATAGGCACAGCGTAGATTCACTCTTTCATGTAAAACGTTAATGGACACATACCCGAGGGAGCAACAAATTTGAAGTATGGGTTGTTGTCCATAACTTTTGTAGTTTTCCTCTATGCTAATGAAAGGATGGTTTTAGAATTGCTTTAGCATAGATTTTATTTATTAACAAATTTTATGTGTGGCTGCATTCTGACATGGTTCAAGGCTAAGATAACTTGCAACAAAAGATAAGTGAATAAACTTTGATACTCACAGTGCTTCCTTGATGAAGAATGAACTGGGCCTTCTTTTGTGCAAAGTTGTCAAGCCTTGATTCATCTCTGATATGAATTCATCTCTTGACTTTCCCAAATTGAATTGGAGAATTTCCCTATAGGGGTTACTCCAATAAAATATCTAGTGTCTACACAAGCAATTTTTAGTTCAATAACCAAACTAAACTCCATGTCTAGTTTTTTATTAAGGAAGGCATTTTAACCTAAGCACTACGCTTAATTTAAAAGCCTTTGGAAGTATGTCCAGTACTTCCAAACCAAAACTTACTATGGCAAACAAAGGTAGCGTGAAAGCACTATAGAGATATATTCAATTGAAGATGAAAAAGTATGATCATTGTGAGATTTTTTTAGACAAAGGATGCAAGTGGTATGGACATATGCAGGTAACCCAAAAATGATGTGGATTGACATATTAAAGTTCAAACTAAACGGAGTAGATGCATGAATCATTTAAAGTAAACATGCAATGGTATGCAAGACTTTAAAGGATAACTACTCATCAATTTTAAAGTCCATACGCAAGAGTATCTCACCTTTCTTGATCATACTTACCATGACTCACATGATGAAATTTGTGAGTAGTGCAATATCTGTATTCGTCACTTGAGATGTGATTGAATTCTTGTGATGTAGATCTTTTTCTCCAATCTACACATGGTTAGAGAATATATATATGTCTACATAAACCTGTGAGATGGCAGGGTTCCAGTGTTGATGGATCTTGAATCTTCAGGCACCCTACGGTTCTTCTTTTCTTATGGAAGCTTGTCGGAAGGTCGAAACAACGTCTATTGTCCTGTCTTATTCCACAACTCAACAGAACAAGGATAATCCTACTAAAGCTAGTGGTATGTTGATTATCTAAATATTTACGCCAATTGTATCCCTGGCAACGGCGCCAAAAATACTTGTTGGTATTTATTAACACAAATAGAATATGAAGGATTCCGCAAGCGCACAGAATAACATTGTAGCATTTTACTGGGAGTATTTCATGTATCGTTATTTATATTTTACCACAGGGAAACAATGGAGTAAAGACTTATTGAATAGTAAAGGAATAGCTATCAGTCAACATACTAGCATAGCTAGAGTAAGGGGTAAATGTAGTGATAGGATTTTATGTATTATGACACTTAGGGGACATGTCACTAAGATAATGTAAATTAGTAAATTCAGGTGAGGTAGATTCCTCTGACATTCTTATTACATGGTCAAAGTATATATATCCAACTATAGCTAAGACTAACTCTACTCTGGTGCACTTCAGGACGCCGCTTAGATAGTAAAGCATCCAATGTAAATAACTCTACTGACGCGACTACGGTCCTACAATTTAAGAACCTGCTCAATTCGGATTGGACTACAAAGGATAGATGGGGTTGTCACCACCCGCTGCTACCACCCAACCAGATAACAGGGTGTACTCACAGGCAGAGCATCATATAAGCACCACGCTTACACGAGACTCAACTACTTAGCCCAACCGGTAAACTAGTAGGCTAAGCGCTCTATGAACCCGCACATAAAAGTAATTATAACCATAACTAAGCAAGATATATATTGAAAGTAAGCATAGCCATATAGATAAGAGTATGATAAATTGACAACAAGTCTTACAAGATGAAGAAGTGAATATACATGGCTTTGCCAAGCCTCCAAGACTAAATCCTGAACTTGACCCTTGCTCCCGAGTTTCTAATCTACTACATTGGAGAGCCTAGACCTAATCCTCCTGGTGTACCCTGATCTCTGAATGAGAGATATGAATTAGGGTTTCAGGGTTGACTTAGGGAGGGGGCTACAGGGCTGTATATATAGGCCGAAGCATCCACCGTGTGCCCTCGGATCAAATTGACTTAAGGAACGACATAGATGCAATCCTAGGAGGCGATGAAGGAACCTTCTAGAAGCGGGCTGATAGCGGGGCCCATAGGGGACCGAGTGGCACCATGGTGGGGCTGGTCGGCCCCACTTGCTGGCAGCCTCTCAGGGTCTTCCTCATGGGGTTGCCTCCTGGAGTCTTCTAGAGTTGGTTTCGCAGTGGATTTGCATAATTAACCCTAACGTGTGGGTCCTCCCTGACAGTTTTCTAGATAAACCCTGCTAAAAACATAGATTTACTAAAACTCATGGAATTTATTAGTTTAAACCCCTATACCTATGTTTGGTGATCTCAATTGTGCCCTTATACATGTTTCTTTGATGGTTTAATATGGTTGTTCACTACCATCAACAACGACATCTTCTGATAATGGTCAAACTAGGATGTGTGAACTAAGCTTCTACATCCCTTCGAGGCTACTATTGGTATTTCTTCACATCTATAGAAGTTAATCCACAAGCGTATGGAATCACCGTTGTAGCTTTCACCCGAAAGTATTCAGAGTATCATATTTCCACAGGGAACAGAGGTATTTTTTCTAGCTAATTCGTCCAAAGACAACACAAGATAGCTAATAAGGGTACAGAAGGATTCCTATGGCTTAGGGTCTAAGGATAGATAAACTCTACTTCTACTTGCTTACTTCGGGCACTGGATCACACCTGGTCTACCAGGTGAGGCCGGCCTACGGCTATATGTCGTACCCAGACATGGGGGTTATGAGGGACGGACAGGGCTGTCACCACCTGCCGCCTACCCCTCAACCGTGGGGCATGAGGCAAACGAAGGTAGCCTCTAGCCTAGACACCACGTCTACGCTATCAACTACTACTCTAGTATCGATCAGGGTGATCCGTCTTTATCAGGAGCCCTCTAGTAGAGTATCCGCCATGGGGACAGATGACGAACCCACAAATAAGTAAAAGTATAGCTTAACTAATCAAAAGACTTTTATGACTAAAGGAACCATGAATACTTACTAAGACACCCATTAAGGTATAAAGCATGTATCCGTCGAGGTACAAGCGGGGGAAGGTTACCGACAATCCTAGCGCTTCTTCCCCAAACTCTCCCTCACATCTCTCCCTACTAAGTTGCTAGAGCTAGCTAGGGCCTAAGCCCATGGAGTGGAGATGCTCTTGCTCTTGCTTTGTGATGCTCTTGTGCTCTTGTGTGTTGTTAGAATGAGGGGGAGAGAGGTCCTCCTTTTATAGGTGGAGAGGAGGGGTGTATTCCTTGGAATATTCCCTGGATCCCCTCACATGGAAAGAGCAAAACCGCCTCCCTGCATTGAATTTGCTGACATCCCCACCTGGATCGACCATGGGAAGGCGGTAAGAAGCGGCTTGTGAAGTTTGGGCCTGAACGGGGCCATTGGCGGTGCGGCCACACCCCAATTGGGGCCTTTGGGCCCTATCTTCGGTCGGTGATCTTCTTTGGACCTCTTGAGTGGGTCCACGTATGTGCCTGGCAAAGATTACGTGATTTGATTTAGATTTAGCCTTGTGCTCTTCTCGTTTGGGCCTTGTTTTGCCTGGTTGTGGGTCTCTCTCTTTTGGGCTTGTGTAGAATGGTATTTTTAGCCCTTTTATTTGTTTTTTTTCATAAATACCCTCCTACAAATGAATAAACACCAAAACTCGTGGAATTCGTTAGTTATAAACCCTAATTCTAAGTTTGGTGTCCGTATTGGTTTATTTTATGTGATATTTGGTGGTTAAAAATGTGAGTTAAGGACCGCCAACAACTCCCCCACACTTAGCCCTTTGCTCGACCTCGAGTAAAGTTAAGGACTAAGATGGGTCATCTCCTTGATATGACATCTGCATACAAGTTATTCCAAGCTTCACCTGCACTTGTGAACTTTGGAGTGTCTACCACATTATCTTGGGTAATTAAATAATGGAACATGATGGATTCAAAACCCCTTGTATTACTTAGCTCAGAAACTTGGGTTTTTTCATTTGATTTTGAAAATATAAACATAGCTTAGCTCCTCAAATGATTCTCTCAGATCGCTCAAGTTTGTGTTTGGTTCCTCACCAAGGCATATCATATTATTGCCTTCTTTCTTTCCTACCTCTAAAAAGCTTATGTGGATCTTTGGGTAGGGAATGATATGAAGGCATATTTACTCTGTATATTTTGTTAAGTCAAAGCTTGGATCCAAGGAGAAAGATGCCATACCCTTAGATGAAGAAGTGCAAGTGTGTGGATAAAACATTTCTAAATCTATACTATACTCCTTTTGAGTGATGTCTCTATAGCTTTTTATTTTGAGACATGGCTATCATTTTATTTTATTTTTTATGAGCCTTCATGTGCTCATCTTTTTTCAATACCTAAGGACCTTCATGTTTCCCTTTTTTTCTTCTTGGAAATTCATGTGTCCATTTTTTTTTCTTTTTCATACTTTTGCATTGCCCATGTCTCTTAAACCACATATTGAGAGAGATCATTATCTTGTAAAACATGGAGTATTTTCCTAACAAACATTTTTGTCTACTCCTAGTGTAGGAGCAGAGTTTTGGATGGATGGAGGCATGTTTTAGCGTATTCCAAGTGTAGGAATATCTTATGTATATGGGGTGTACGTGATCTTGATCTTGGGGCATGATAACTTTCTCAACAAGGGTCAACAAGACTTGACAAAACTCAATGCAGAAATAAGTAGCATAAATTTGGAGGTTTTAAGATCTAAACACTAGATATGGCTTTGGTAGGAATTTGAACATCATTGAGGAGCATGCTATTTGAATTTTGCTTTTGTAAAATAAATCCCAAGTTCTTCACATGAGAGAGCAAGGTTCATTTTCATCCTACTATATCACATGTTCCAATTACTTAGATAACATGGGGTCCCTATGATAGTTGTTCACAAGTTATAGGCATATTAGCAAGGAATAAAAAGTATGCAAATTTAATCAATGGATAACATGGAGATTGAGCGTCATTTGTTTTAATTTTTTTTAAGTTATTCAATTTTAAATTTCAAATTCTTGGAGAGATGAGGGGTAGTGTTTGCACAAACCATCATTGAAGATGAAGGAGATACGGGGAGTCAGAGATGGTCTGGCTCAACCAAAGGTTCAGCCAATCCTCTCTGGGATCATCTGTTCCGTCCTTCTGCATGTTGGATTAGTCGATGTTTGTGCAACGCCTTGGTGGGAGATCTCAAATGTATGTTCGTTATGCATGAGAGATCTCCCCCACACTTATTCTTGTACCTATTTATTCAATCAAAGAAAAACAAAGAAGGAAACAAACAAGGGCTCTGCCAGTTTTAATACCAGGGAACCTAAATTTTATTCATTATTATTATTATCTATTTATTTATTATGTTTATTATTATTATTTTTTCTTTGTTCACCAGACTTTTTATACTCAAGCAAGGCTAAGGTAAAGTTGCAGAGTAAAACAGGCCTTGGTATATCTCCATAATAATATTTACTTTCATTGATTATGAAAACAATAACTCAAGTTCATTAATCAAAATTCAACACCATGTCAAAATTTGATTAAAGAAGGCTATTTTAACCTAAGCACCATGCTTAATTTAAAAAGCCTATGGATGTAACTCACGAGAATACATCCAAACAAGAGCATATGTCATAAACAAAGAAAGCATGAACTAGCATGAGCAACATCATATGGAGACAAAAATAAGTAAAGGAGTTGGTGAACATTTTTTATCATCATTTTTATAATAATTTTTTTATAGCAAGATAAAAGCTAACATCATCAATCCTGGGTAGCCCTTGGTATAAATGAAACATGTAGTGATGTTCTCACCATCCTCCCCCACACTTGGACCTTTGTGTAAAAGTCAAGTGTGTAAGGTTGGAATCTCTTTTTGAGTTCGTTCCATCACCAAGGAGCATCATGATGTTTAGTTGATGTAGCTCCCACGTTCTCGAGCATCATATGTCCCTTGCTCTTCTTGATCTTAACCTGAAATGGTCAGCGACCAAGAATACCCGAAGGTTCATACTAACCTGACAACATGTTCTTGCTTTTATTAAAAGTTTTTTTATGATAATCTGGGGTATCTCCCGGCAGTGCTTGATTTATGGTCTTAAGCTCGACCATGGGAACTTCATCTTGCAGCTATCAATGGTGGTGTAGTTCCCAGCTTCACCACCAAGCATTTAGCATTATCACTCAAGCTGCAAGGTTAGTGCCACAGTGCCATTACGACATTTGTAAAATTTGTGGTAAGTGAAGGCATCCACCACCATCCTCCTAAAAAGTTTTGCAACGAGGATCAAGAGATGGCTGGAACCTCATAGGGGCACTGGGTACTAAGCATGATCAACTCTAGAGACGTCAAAAGTGAGCATGAATTGTGAGGAAACTCAAAAGAGGAACTTTCATGCTCATTTGTGGAATCATTCATTTCGAGCTCTAGAGTTGGTGCTTCAAGTTTGTCCATGGCCCAAAAGTTTTCTTTCTTGAGGGTTATATTGTGTTGGCCAGAGGAACATGGATTGAGTTTGGGCGAGGGTGATGATGGTTGTTCAGTTTCACAAGGATGTGAAATGAATGGGGAAATGAACTTCACCTCCTCGATCGGATTATGGTTGGGATTATGCTTTGCCATTGGGATTTCTAGGTGAAAGATAGGAATAGCAGAAGCAGTTTTCCCAAATTTCTCATCACAGCTCCCATGGAAAGGTTTTTCTTTGAAGAGTTTTCCATTGGGGTAGCCTATGAGTAAATCAAACTCAAGGATGGCATAGATATGGAAATCTAAGTGAACCTCGGTTTCATTAATTCTGACTGGCTGTTGATGGTAGTTAACAACCATATTTAACCATCAATAAAACATGTATAAGGGCACATATGAGAGCACCAACAAAGGTTTAGGGTTTAAACTAACAAATTCCATGAGTTTTGGTGAATCCGTGATCTCTATAGGATTATTCCAGAAAACCATCAAGGGGGACCTATTCATCAAACGAAATCAAGGAATTATTTTGCGGCATATACATGGGAAGGTTCTAGAGGACACCACACCAAGGCAGGGCCTGAGAGGCCACCAGGTGGGACCAGCCGGTCCCACCCCCATGCCGGCCGGCACCCCTTGGTGCCCTCTCGCCTCCATCTTCTGGAATGTTCCTCCACCGCCTCCTAGGGTTGCATCCACGTTGTTCCTTAAGTCGGTTTGATTCAAGGGCTCACGTTGGACCCTCTGGGCTATATAAGGAGACCCCAGCCCCCTCCCTGAGGCATAAGTCATTTGGAGAAGACAGAAACCCTAATCATCCTTAGAGCTCCTCTAGTTTCTAGGGCATAGCTAGTTAGGCTAGGTTTAGAGGGAGGCAAGCAGATCTTCGCTTGGATTCCCAACAGTGTCAAGAGCTTAGTTCGGTATAATTCTTGTACCCCTCTCGCCTTTGTATCTCCATTATTTTTATATGCTTTGGTACAATTGTATGACATTCATATTCATATTCATATTCATCGTATTCATGTTCTTGGTTGCAATGTTCATGGTCTACTTTGGTTATATGCTTAGTATAGTTGGGTTATCATCATATTTATGCTTAAGTTCGTATAGCATTCACCCCAATGTTCACAGGGTGGGTGGTAGAGACAATGTAAGCATGGTGCTTATATGCTATTTACCTGTGAATACACTCTATATTCTAGGTCATCTAGTAGATCGCAGATGTGACGCTCCTGTTAAGTCCTTTGTAGTCCACTCCCCGAATATAGGTCATAGAAGTAGGGCTCGGTTACAAAGTAAGGGAGAGGTTTTTGTACTCAAAGTTTCCTAAGTAATGCCCCTTATGTGTAGATACGATGATGATCTTAGCCATGATTACTAGGTGTAATTGCACTAATTAACGTATGCTTTGACTTGTAATTAAGGATGACTTAGGAATTATTCCTCTAATATTCTAACTTGACCATGCTAATGCCATAGATTGGAGTGCTCTGAGTGATTTATCATTAATCAATACTTATCATATATATATATATATTATCTAATGACTTATCCCTGTTGTGAGTAGGATGGTGGTTATGGTTTACTTCTCCATTAATAGTATAAGTTATAAATATATATCCTGCCAGACCTTCCCTGTGGTAAAATATAAATAACGTTACCTGGAATACTTCCGGGTGAAGTGCTACAATGGTATATTATCTGTGCGCTTGCAGATTTCTTATTGTTGATATAATCTTTCCTCAGTTACAAGTGTCATGTTAATAAATACCAACACTGGCACGGCCCTGGCAATCCCACAACACTCAAAGATTAGTCCCGAGGGACTTTTGAAGAGCTTGTTGGTTGAGACTAGCGGCATTTTTCCTAAAAGGGCTTCCGCAAGGAATTCTAACATGATGTTAGTCTTGACCGTGGGGTTGTGCAGGGCTTCTACAACTGTCCCCCTTAACGAACAGGGCATGGCCGTGGAAGGTGAAAGAATTTAAATTGCTTCCGAAGAACATTTCACTTCCATTAACCATTCCTTTGGCGGTTCCACTCAAGGGGAAACTTCTTTTATGTGCTTTTCGTGCTGTGATAACTTCAAGGTATTGCCATAATCCTCGAATTTGATTGGGAACTCCAAAGGATGAAGCATTCTTTCCTTCGGTGTTCGTGGTTCGGGTGAGGGCTCATAAGTCAAACCTAGGGATGGTATGAGTTTGGGTTCAACTAATGAGGACTCCTCAACACTTGTTATGACCTTTGCTTGGAGGGGTTTGGTTCTTATGACGGAAAAAGCATGTCTATCTATGAAGTTTTCAAGGAATTCTATTTGTTCTATCATAGGTTTGTGTGTGAAATGACCTCCGACAGTCACGTCTTGGCATAGGTCAGCATCTATGTCAAGACCCGAACAAAAGAGACGCAAAATCACGCCATCAGGTAATGACAAGTTTGGGCCGGCATGTATTAACATTGAAAACCTAGCCCAGTCTGCACCTATAGACTCCTCATTCTGCTCGAAGTCGAGGATTGCCCTTAGAGCATCTCCAAGGGTTTTCTATTTTTCCTCCTAAAACTTATAGTTTTACAACTCCTAAAAAGATATTGGGAGGAAAAAAAGAAGACCATCTCCAAGAGTTTCTAATAGATTTCTTCTAAAAAATCAAATTTGGGTCCCACATCTATTTTTTCAGCTTTTTCTATCGCGGGTTTCACAGGGCGTGCCAAACCCCTCATGCCATGACCTCCCTACTGCCGCCGCCACCGCCATCAGTAGCAGCAGACAAGCACGGTAGCCGGCCAATAGTAGCAGACAAGCCCAGCAGCATAGGAGCATGTGGCGACCAGCAGCAGAGCACAAGAGCATGCAGTGGCCTACAAACACAGAGGAAGGATGCGGCTACCCAATTCAAATCGAGCGGTGGCAGACTGCAAACCTAGCGGCAGTGGCAAAATGAAACATAGCGGGGGCGGCTGCCGTGCAGGAAGCCCATGGTGGCGTGGATCATCTAAGTACTGGCGGCATCGATAGTCTACGTACCGGCAGCATAGATAGTCGAAGTTCTTTGGCACAACGATGGAGACCGGCGTGGCAAGGATCGGAGAAAATCGCTCGACTCCAAGGCGCGAAGGCGGAGACCGCGTGGGAGAAGGATCCGCACGACTCAAGAGCCGTGTAACTTTATGCGGAAGTGGCTCAGTTTTCCCAAGTGCGTAAATATTAGTAGGATGGATTAGGAACTGTTGGAGAGAGATTTTTTCTCATTTTCCTAAAAACTAAGTATTAGGAAGGCAAATAGGGAACTCTTGGAGATGCTCTTAGTAGAGAGCCGATACGGGACATGGGGAAAAATGCAAGACAAAACTTGTCTTTAAGTTCATCTTAGTCCCCATTCGTACTTCCTATGGTAAATGTGTACCATTGTTTTGCCTTCCCTGTTAGGGAGGAGTGAAACAATTTCCACCTTAGAGTTTCTTGTTGAAAGGTCCTTGTTTGGTTTTGGTAATTGAGTGGCAACTTTAGGTGGACTAAAATGTGTTTGAGTGAGATACACAGGTGATTAGTTCACAAGTACATTGAAGATGGCTCAGAGATGTTGCAAAGTTCACACATGTGATGAAGGAGCTCATTGCACATGAGACATGACATGGAGTCATGTGATCAAGGTGGAGAAGATCAAGACATGACTTGGCTTGATAGACCGGTTGCAAGTGTGAAGGGCAAGTTGAGTGATGACTTGGCGCTAATGGACTGAAGCAACGGTGAAGAGCAAGTGAAGTCAAGATCAATGAACCAATATGGTCATGTGATGATATGGAGTGGATCATATCATTGTTGATCACATTGGTGCATGTGTTGCATCAACATCGGAGGAGTTGGAATGGAATGTGCAAGGCAAAGGTATAACCTAGGGCATTTCATTTCACGAGTCATAGGTGTGTAGAGAAGTTGATGACTGGGTTTAGAATAGATGGCCATACTATCAAGAGAGGCAAACTGGTTTGCATATCGGTAATCTAGTGCCACTCGAGTGATCTAACTATGCATCGGTGGTGTGGCAAGTTGAGTGGCTAATCCTTTGAAAAATGATTCTGAAAATGCTAACACACATACACATGGTGGTGTACACTTGGTGGTGTTGGCACATTTGCAAAGGAGGAGAAGTTTGAGTTGAAACGGATCAATTCGGCAAAGAAACAGAGGCGAAAGTGGTCACTGGAGGTGACCAGACGTAGGCCACGGGTGGACCTGCATGTCCGGTCATTTTTTCTAGAGACCGGACTCAGGGTGGCAAGGATGATCGGACGCTCACTGAACACTATTCAGCATCCAGTCCTGCTGATGTGGCGGCGCACAGAGAGGAGAAGGCGAGCAGACGCTGGGTGAGCGTCAGGTCGCGTTCGACCTGACATGTCTAATCATCGTTTGGCCTCCTCGGGACCTCTCTGGACTCAAGCGAACATGGCCTAGGGTAGCATTAGGTCTTCGCATCTGCATGTCCGGTCATGTGCTGGCCGAGAGCCGTTGGCTCGTGATCTAACGCGGCTCGAGTGCATCAGGTCAGGGCTCAGGTGCGTCCGGTCATGGTTACTGTTGGTGCATGACTTGTAGCCGCTGGAGATCTATGGGCATGGTCGAAAGGCAGCGACACGTGGCCGCATCCTAGTGATCGAACGCAGACTCTCTACATTCGGTCATAGGGACCGATGCGTCCGGTCGTCCCACAGAAGGCCCAATGAATGGGGAACGGCTCTATTTGGCCTTTGGGCTATAAATAGAGGGGTGTCTCGGCCATGGCTGAGGTTGAGCACCTAGGGGGACTTTGTGTCCATGCTTGAGAGTGCTTGAGAGCCCTCCAACTCACTTGTGCTTGCTAGATTGCGAATCGAGAGCTAGTGAGTGATTCTAGTGCGATTGCATCATGAGGTTGCATCGAGTGGCACTAGGTGATCGAATTGCAAGCCAGTGGTGCTTGTTACTCTTGGAGGTTGGCACCTCCTAAATGGCTTGGTGGCTTGTGACTCCGTTGAAGCACGTGAGAAGATTGTGCAGTGCTCAGGAGGAGAATTTGTGCGAGGGATTGTGCTCACCCCACGGGGATTGCGAAGAGCAACACTAGTTGAGCGTGTCATTGAGCTACCCTCACTTTTAGGGTAGGTTCTTGCGGTGCCCAATGTGCGGGCTTGGTGGGTGATGCCAATTAGCCGCCGAACCACCAAGTGAGCGGTCGACACAAGGAGGACGTAGCTTGGTGGCAACCAAGTGAACCTTGGGAGAAAATCACCATGTCAACATTGTCTTCATCATCTTCTCGGTGGTTTTGCATTCTGTGCAATACAAGCTTGTATTTACATTTCATACATTGTGCTTGTGTAGTTGCTCTTGTAATTAGTTAGCTTGTGTAGCTTTCTAGTTACCTTCTTACTTGTGTAGCATAGAAGTAGCTCACTTGCGTGGCTAATTTGGTTTTAGTAACCTTGTTAGTCATATTGCTTAGTTTGTGTAGCTAAGTAATTTACGCTCTCTAATTTGGCATTAGTTGCCTTATTGAGCATTGCTAGTGAGCTTAGGAGCTTTGTGCTTTTGCTTACTAGTTGTGTAGGTGCAACCCGTGCTTGAAGTACTAGTGGCATAGGTTTATATGACCTTGCTCCTAGAATTGATTAGGTGAGCTCTAGCTAGCCTAGCACCTTAGTTGCCTAATTAGGACCTTTGTAAGGTGCTAGAGAACATAGCTAGAGGGGTGTAGTCTTGGCTAGACTGATAGTTTTAATTTCATATTTGTTTCGGTTAGCTGGTGTGATTAAGTTTTAGAAACGACTATTCACCCTCCTCTAGTCTACCATCTGGACCCTACACTTGTGTCATGCACAAGATGCTCAGGCACAAATATTTTTGGTATTTATTAACGCAAATAGAATATGAAGGATTCTGCAAGCGCATAGAATACCATTATAGCATTTTACCGAGAGTATTCCAGGTATCGTTATTTATATTTTACCACAGGGAAACAATGGAGTAAATATTTATTGGGTAACATACCAACATAGCTAGAGCAGGGGATAAATGTAATGATAAGAGTTAAGCATAATGACACTCAGGGGATAGATCACTAAGATAGTGTAAACTAGTTAACTCGAGAGAACAACGAGTGAGGTAGATTCCTAAGACATTCTTATTACAAGGTCAAAGTATATATACATCCAACTATAGCTAAGACTAACTCTACTCTTGAGCACTTTAGGGCACCGCTTAGACGGTAGAGCACCCACAATAGATAACTCTACTGACGCCACTATGGTCCTACAATTTAAGAATCTGCTCAATTTGGAGTGGACTACAACGGATAGATGGGGCTGTCACCTCCCGCTGCTACCACCTAACTAGAGAATAGGGTGCACTCATAGGCAGAGCATTGTATAAGCACCATGCTTACACGAGACTTAGCTACTTAGCCTAACCGGTAAACTAGCAGGCTAAGCGCTCTATGAACCCGCACACAAAAGTAATGATAACCATAACTAAGCAAGATATATATTCAAAGTAAGCATAGCCATGTAGATAAGAATATGATAAATTGATAATAAGTCTTACAAGATGTAGAAGTGAAGATACAAGGCTTTGCCGAGCCTCCAAGACTAGATCCGGAACTTGAGTATGAACCCAACTTGACCCTCACTCTCGAGCTACTAATCTACTACATTGGAGCGCCCTATACCTAATCCTCCTAGTGTGTGTTGATCTAAATGAGAGATGAATTAGGGTTTTAGGGATGCCTCTAGGGAGGGGGGTAGGGGCTGCTATATATAGGCTAGAGCATCAATTCTGGACCCTCGGATCAAGCCGACTTGAAAGAACGGCGGAGATGCAATCTAGGAGGCAGTGAAGAACCGACATTTGAATGGGAGGTTGACTGGTGGGGCTCACAGGCCGGTCAGCCTAGGGGTGGGGCTAGCTGGCCCCTCTGTCAGCGTCTTGGCTCAATCTTCGGTGGAGAGTCTTCTAGGGTCTTCTAGAGTCTTTTAGTGTTGTTTACGTCATGGATAAGCGCAATTAATTCTGACATATAGGTCAACCTTGATGGTTTTTTGATTAAATACTTCTGCAAACATAGATTTACCAAAACTTATGGAATTTATTAGTTTAAACCCCTAGACCTATGTTAGTGATCCTTTTTATGCATTTATATAAGTTATATTGACGGTTTGTGATGAACGTTAATGACCATCAACAAACATATTTCCTTGAATTTGTGCAGGTGATGGCATGGGTTTTCATTTTCTAGCCCAGAAAAGGGTTGTGCCCGAACCATAGCTTTTAGACTAGGGTGGAGTTCATAGCTAGATGAGTGGTTTGGTTTTGAAGGTGGCTCAGGGAACTCTCCCTTTGAAGCAGTAGGGTTTTGAAATGGAGTTGGCTTCATGATAAAAAAGGAAAAAAGAAATATGTTTGTTTTTTATATAAAAGAAAAGATAAAAGATACAGATATGAGGATGAACTAGGTTCGAAAAAAATAGCAACCGTTCCCCGGCAACAGCGCCAGAAAGCTTGTTGGTATTTCTTAACGTCTACAGAAGTTAATCCGCAAGTGTATGGAATTACTGTTGTAGCTTTCGCTCAAAGGTATTCAATGTATCGTATTTTCACAGAGAACGGAGGTGTTTCTTCTAGCTAATTCATCCAAGGACAACACAAGATAGCTGATAAGGGTAGAGAAGGATTCCTATGGCTTAGGGTCTAAGGATAGATAAACTCTACTTCTACTTTCTTACTTCAAGCACCGGATCACACTTGGTCTACCAGGCGAGGCCGTCCTACAGCTCTACGCTGTACCCGGACATGTGGGGTTACGAGGGACGGATACGGCTATCACCACCTGCCGCCTACCCCTCAACCATGGGGCACGGGGCAAACAAAGGTAGCCTCTAGCCTAGACACCATGTCTACGCTATCGACTACTACTCTAGTGTCGATTAGGGTGATCCGTCTTTACTGGGAGCCCTCTACTAGAGTATCCGCCACGGGAACAGACGACGAACCCGTAGACAAGTAAAAGTATAGCTTAACTAATTAGAAGACTTTTATGACCAAAGGAACCATGAATACTTACTAAGATACCCATTGAGGTACAAAACGTGTATCCGTGAAGGTACAAGTGGGGGAAGGTTACCGACAAGACCGGCACTTTTTCCCCAAACTCTCCCTCACATCTCTCCCTACTAAGTTGCTAGAGCTAGCTAGGGACTAATCCCATGGAGTGGAGATGCTCTTGCTCTTGCTTTGTGATGCTCTTGTGCTCTTGTGTGTTTCTGGAATGAGGGGGAGAGAGGTCCTCCTTTTATAGGTGGAGAGGAGGGGTGTATTCCTTGGAATTTTCCCTAGATCCCCTCACATGGGAAGAGCAAAACCGCCTCCCCTGCATTGAATTTGCTGACATCCCCACCTAGACCGACCATGGGAAGGCGGTAAGAAGCGGCCTATGAAGTTTGGGCCTGAATGGGGCCATTGGCGGTGCGACCACACCACAATTGGGGCCTTTGGGCCCCATCTTCGGTCGGTGATCTTCTTTGGACCTCTTGAGTGGGTCCATGTGTGTGCCTGGCAAAGATTACGCGATTTGAATTGGGTTTAGCCTTATGCTCTTCTCGTTTGGGCCCTGTTTTGCCTGGTTGTGGACCTCTCTCTTTTGGGCTTGTGTAGAATGGTATTTTTAGCCCTTTTATGTGTTTTTCCATAAATACCCTCCTACAAATGAATAAACACCAAAACTCATGGAATTCATTAGTTATAAACCCTAATTCTAAGTTTGGTGTCCGTATGGGTTTATTTTATGTGATATTTGGTGGTTAAAAATGAGAGTTAAGGACCGCCAACAGCTACCATCAGGGCATCAGAAATTTATCCAGCGGATGGGTCACGGATGCCAAGCAGGACAAGCGCTAGTATTGTGTTGTACGCAACTATTGGAGGCACTTCAGCACATTTGCTATCAGGTGCCCCAATTTCTCGCACTTCAAGATAGAAGCTTTGCGTGCTGGTGATGTCCCCGTTCTGCAAGTAAGTGAATACTGGGCGAGCTACAACCATATTGATGTGGTAAAGTCGACATCACTGATACCTAAGTCATGATTATTTATTATTGTTATTGTAATAATGATCTCTCATTTTTTGTTTTCCCCGCTTGCAGGTTTTGCTCCATGACACTACCTATGTTGCATTGGGCTTATCGTCCATTCTAGACTAAGCTACGGAGAGACTCGGGTATGACTGGGAGTACTGTACTATGAACCTTGGCCAGCACACTACTGAAGGATGCCAGTTCTGCATAAGAATTACTAACAAGGCCAAAGGTCATTCAATAGGTTACATCTATGGACGACCATGTCACCGGTCTTTTGAGGCACGAGAGAGTGCATTCGTACGGGCATTGGCCTTCATCGATAGCTGTGGCTATAGAATCCATGACATCAATTACCATGCTTGGATGCAAATGTACGGTATTGTGCATCCACCCCCCATTAGCGTTTGTTTAGGTTTAAGTTTAATTCGGCTTGTGTTTGTCATGTAATTTATGTGTTGTGCAACAAGAACTCTAAATTCCGGTGTCGTATTGGTCTCAAACTTTTTCTTAGGCTTGCACGTGCCACGAGTGAATAAAACACCAAGTTTAGGATTTTTCTGAGACGGTTTGGTACTTTCTTCGGTTTAATTGAATTTCCACGCGACGTCACCGATTAATTAGACGTTGAACTGAGCCTACCCCCGAAATGATCCAGAATGGTGCCAAACTTTTACCTAGGGTCTTATGTGCCCTAGGGACCAATTTTTGGTCAAGGTGGGTTCAAAATTCTAGTCTGTCCAACATGTAATTAGGCCTCTTTTGTCCCGTCTAGCACAAAGAAAAATATAATAATAAAGAAAATAATCAGAAAAACTTAAGATCTTGTGTGGGGCCATAATTTGGGTGTACATGCTTGCACAAAATATTTTAAGCCATTTGGACATAGGCAGTACATACCTACTTCACAAACCTATAGAAGCCGTCTCATGTTACAATGACTAAACACCTAGGTTTCTAAGGCTTCTGGTTCATATGCATTCTGGTGTCGTATTGGTCTTAAACTTTTTCCTAGACTTGCATATGCCATGGGTGAGGGAAACACCAAGTTTGGGATTTTTCTAAGATGGTTTGGTATTTTCTCTGGTTTAATTGAATTTCTGCGCGACGTCACCGATCAATTTGAGGTTGAACTGAGCCTACCCCTAAAACGATCCAGAATGGTGCCAAACTTTTCCATAGGGTCTTATGTGCCTTAGGGATCAATTTTTGGTCGAGGTGGATGCAAAATTCTAGTGTGTCCAACATATAATTGGGCCTCTTTTGTCCCGTCTAGCACAGAAAAATATAATAATAAAAAATGATTAGAAAAACCTAAGATCTAGTGTTGAGCCATAATTTGGGTGTACATGCTTGCAAAAAAAAATTCAATCTATTTCGACATAGGCGGTACATACCTGCTTCACAAACCTATACAAGCCGTCTCATGTTACAATGACTAAACACCTATGTTCCCAAGGTTCCTGTGGTTCATATGCATTCCGATGTTGTATTGGTCTCAAACTTTATCTCAGGCTCACACGTGCCACGGGTGAAGGAACACCAAGTTTTGGATTTTTCTGAGATGGTTTGGCACTTTCTCTGGTATAATTGAATTTCCATGCGACGTCACCGATTAATTAGAGGTTGAACTGAGCCTACACCTAAAATGATCCGGAATGGTACCAAACTTTTCTACAAGGTCTCATATGTCCTAGGGACCAATTTTTTATCAAGGTGTATGCAAAAATCTAGTGTGTCCAACATGTAATCGGGCCTCTTTTGTCCCGTTTAGCACAAAGAAAAATATAATAATAAAGAAAATGATCAAAAAAACCTAAGATCTTATGTGGGGCCATAATTTGGGTGCACATGCTTGTCAAAAAAAATTCAAGACATTTGGACATAGGCGGAATAGGAATATAAATACGTGAAATTATTCAGTTTAAAAAAGAAAAAAATTATGTATAATCATCACTGTCGGTTTAAAAAACTGGCAGTGATGGGCAGAAACCATTTTAAAAACCGACAGTGATAACTACACTTAAAAAATCTAAAAAAATTGTAGCCAACCTCAGGTTCAAGCTCGAGTCTCAAGGTCTAGATCAGTGTGCCTTAACCGCTGCGCTATGATAGTAGTTGTGTTGGGTTTAGTTTTATGTTTTCTTTTATTTAGCTATAGCATACTTAGTTTATATTAAAAAATGAAACAAAATTAAAAAAATTTATCCCTCTCGGAGTTCAAACCTAGGTCTCGGGCTCCAAAGTGTATAGCCTTAACCACTGCGCTAGGTTAGTAATTGCGTTAGGATTAGTTTTTTATTTGCTTTTATTTAGTTATAGTGCAATTAGGTGATTGAAAAATAAATCAAAAATTTTGGCCCGCCTGCGCTACATAGGGTTCGAACGCGGGTCTCGAGGTCAAGAGTGTGGTGCCTTAACTGCTACGCTAGTTGTACAAGTTCGTAAGGAACTGAAAACTAAAGCTACATAACAGGTAGGTGCAAGCGGCACTGCAGTAGCTCATCACTGCTAGTTCTACGCTAGCACCGGTAGTGATGAGGCTTCATCACTGTCGGTTTGGCTTGGCTAGCGACACTGATGCCCCATCACTATATAACCAGAGCGCGCGCTGGTGAAATATTTTGCCCTCTTTTGAACGCTCGTGCCGCTCTGTTCGTCCACGCCGGCGAAGCACCGCCTCTACCCGTGCTGCCATCCGCTGTCCTCACGCCCTCCTCTTCCTCCATGCCGACAGCCGTGCTTCACCGTGCGCCCCACCCTAGCGAGGAAGCCGCCCAACGCCGTCCCACACCCTGCTTGCCTCAACACCGCGGTCCTCCAGGCCACGCCACCATCTGCCACCCTTGGCCATCCTCTTTCTCCACCCCGACCGTCACACCGAGGCCTCCAAGGAGTGTCGCGGACATCTCAATGCTGGCCATCACACCGAGGAACTCAGGAGTGCGCAGAGAGCAGCTACTCCACTCTACATGGTGAGCGCCTCCCTCACTGCCCCTAAAGTGTTCGACGCTTTGCCGGTGAGGATAACACTCACCTTCTTTTGTGGATTCCATGTAGCGTAGCCTCCTTTCTCTGTCGTCGGTGTCCGTACATCCCTGTCCCTACCATGGTCGACGCCATTAGCCATGCCTGTGCCCTTGTCTTCCTCGACGCCGCCGGAGCACCACCACCGCCCGCGCCCTCGTCTTCCTCATCCACCCCCATGCACTCCATGACACCGACCGTGCCCCCACCGTCATGCCTGCATTTTCCAAGACCGAGGCCCTCAGAAGCGCGTGGAGAGCTATAACCGCCCCCCATGTGAGTGCATCCAGCACTGCCCCTTAGGTGTTCGTTGAAATGCCCATGAGGATAATAGCAGCCTATTTATCCCTTCTATAGAATTCATGTAGAAACACTTTAAATTTCATTAGTAGCAAATGTTCTTTGATCTATGGCGAACAAATTAGCTTAAAACAATATGGTCATTTGAAGCATGGTTGAAGACATACTAGTGCTCAAAGTGGGATTGAAATGAGTTAGATGTTGAAATTCATGATTTAGTTGTGTTGGAAATTTAAGTTTGAATATTTGAATATAGTCTACAACTTTGCTCGATACACTAAACTTAGTTTGCTTAGTCTACAACATGTTTGAATGACATAGCACTATGAACCTAATTGGTTAAATGTATAGGCAACCATGACATGGTATGTAGTGCATGTTGGTCGGGTGCCTAGGATCTACCTTACCTGGTAAGATTGCTATGCTCAAGTCAATCACTACCCAGGAAATTGTCACAAAAAATACAACACAGAAGTTAAAGCTTTGAGGGCCTACTATGGTGCAAGGAGTGCAAACCATGGCCACCAGCCGGCACTAGAGATTGAAGAGGAGCCACCAGTTGGAGATATGAAGATTAGGAGAATTGCTCCTTGGTCTTGGAAAGATGTCATGCTTTTATTTATGGCTATGATCATTGCTTTTCTTATTTGGAAGTTGATGTAGACTTAGTTTCGTAGAATAGTAGGTGGACTTTGTTGTATGCAGCCAATCAAACAATGAATTTGTTCTATGTGAACAGTATGTGGTCTTATTATTAGACTTTGCATTAAATCTCTATTGGTTGAGTAATATATATATGAACAAATGCTACTAGTAGTTGTACGCAGCCAAAATTGACCACGATCATATCACAGCCATGACTCGTCGTCGCGCGTTAACCCGTCGCCAAAGAACCGATAGGCAACAAGAAGCGGCTGATATCGCTGGGATGAGAGAGCCGCATGATCCAACAAATAGTGGCGGTGTCAATCAAGACGGTGAGAACGAGGAACCATGGAGCCCTACCACTTGTCTCTAGCTAGATCAAGATGACCAGGTAACTTAAGTATCATGTGACTAGGTAGCCACACACGCTAATTAATTGAGAGGGTCTTAGCATACTTGGTTTCTCCAGCAGGAGGTTACGCTGGCCGAGGAGCCAGATGGTTCGGGTCCCAGCAAGGGCAGAACCAAGCGAGGCATGTCACAACTTCCTACTAGTAAGAATGCACATTGGCACATCACTGAGTTTGACCAATTCGGGGAGCCGGTCAAATCGCGTAAAGCTTCATCCAAATACAAGACTGTCATCGGGGCACTTGTAAGGGACTACATCCTGATTAAGTACAGAAAGTGGAATTGAAAAGATAATGACCCGTGGAGGGTTCCTGAAAGTGAGAAGGATGACATATGGGAGAACAAGATCCCACAATATTTCACTTTCCCATAGGACTATGACAAGGAGCAAGTCAAGAAAAAAGCAAAAGAAATCATGAGGACATGCTTCAAGACTTTCAAGGAGACATTGTACAAAAAAATTATCCTCGAGGGTAAAGAGCCAAATTGGGATGGTGGGGAGTACACCAAGCAGAAGGACTTCTGGAAGGAATTCAAGCAATATAGGGAAACCGAGGAGTACTTGGAACTGAGTAGGAAAAATAAGAAGAACTCGCTTAAAGCGACGAATCCTCATCATCTCGGCTCTCATGGCTACACCAGTAAGATGGATGAATTTGAAAGTGAACTTGAGATGTTGGAACAGCTTGGCGTTGAGGCTGAGACTACCAATTGGGAGCCTAGATCGATATAATTCTATACGGCGAGGGGGTACACCACGACACGGACGAGAGCTTTAGCTCCACAAATCTAGCCCTGAGTAGCCTCGTCCACAGGATCTCCGAGGTAAATGATGAGGTGAGGCAAGGGACCCGCACTTCTAATAGGTAGAATGACGTGCTCACCCAAGCACTAGGAAATAAGGAGCACCCTGGTCGCACTAGAGGAGCCGGTCTTGTTCCTTGGAAATTAACATTCGAGGAACAATCTTCCACTTATCGGAGCCGCTCGATGGGTAGAGCGGCACAAGAGGCAGAGACACTGAGGCAGCTGTAAGAGATTGAAGAAAGATTCAAAAGACGGATTGATGCGACCGTTGAAGAACAAGTCAAGGTAGCTACGGAGTCCATGGGGATCACTCTGCCTTTCCTCCTCCCTTGCCGTCACCCCCATGAAGATAGAAGTCTCCTTCTCTTCCTCCTTGTCCTCTCCATCTTCATCAACCCCAACAAAAGAGAAGATTCCTCCTCCTCCTCCTCCTCGTCCCTCTTCATCAGCCTCGAGAAAAGAGAATTCTCTTCCTCCTCCTCCTCCACCTCAGCCCAAAACAAGATCAAAGGCATCCTTGCAGTCGCAGAAAAGGTCCTCTGGTTCAGTTGCTAATTCTCCCAAAGCAGACCGACAAAAAAAAGAAAAGGACGTTCAGTGGCAGCATTACAAACTTGTTGAACCAAAAAAAAGCTAGAAAAATGCAACAGGGAAGATGCTATTAGATTCTGGAATCTATTTGCCTCACTGCCTAAGTAGAGGGTGCAGTCCAAATTCGATAGGCAAACACAAAAAAAGAACAATCAATTAAGAGTCAAAGAAATACACCATGAAGATCAAAGGAAGATAAATAGGATTGTCGAAGACAATCTCGAATTAACCAGGGATGAGGCCGCGAACATCTATTATGATTTATGTGAGATAGCAAAACCGACAATCCAGTATCAAAGAGGCAATTTCTTGGTGGCCGACAACGAGTATAAAAATTTGACAACATATATGCATGATTTGCATGAATATTACATGGCCGAAGCAACAGAGATGGAACAAATGGGTTTTGAAGTTATTATCCACCACCCTCTTGTTTTTCATTATCATCTTGAAGAGAAGCACTTTATCGGTTGGGAGTGCTTGTTTCAACTATACCAGAGGCGTGATCTCAATACACAAGTATTGACGTTGTGGACTACCTACACACACGATATTATAATTAACTACTCTCTCGATACACCAATAGTTAACCTTTGAACATTTCCCATGATTTATGCAGCTGTGTAGCAAAATATTGCTTAAACAGAAAAAATGCTCATATAGCCTTCTTGACCCTGAGCTAGTCAACGAGAAAACATGTGGAGGCATGCATGGAAATAAAGTGGACGATCTGACGGTAACATTGGTTGCCATTTTTGAAGCTTTCAAGATGAATAATAAAACCGAAATACCTCTAGCCTACAACTGTAAGTATGTGTTCTCTGCTCTTATTTTTATGCTTCTTTTTTTAGTTGCAATTATTCATTAATAACTAGGATTTTGTGATTGCAGCAACCATTTCGTCTTCATTGTTATCAATATTCGCAAAAATTGTATCGAGGTGTGGGACTCAAGGAAAAAGGAACTTTCTTTGGTCGATTCCCTAATCAAAGTGCTGAATAAGTGAACCTAATAACATATTTTGTAATCGTACATAGCACATTCTAATGTTGCCCCTTTTTCACACTTTATGATGTGGCACAATGTCTAGGGAAGAATGATCGGTGGGACGAAGGTCCCATTCCAGGTTGCACCAATGCAATTGGAGACCATAAACCAGTCGGTGGGAAACAATGAATGCGGGTTCTATGTAATATGGGCAATGCTTCACTACCTCGGCATGAAATCGGAGCAGGCGGATGCTTTGGTGTGTAGAATTCACATTTTATTTATATCTGTTAATTCAACAAACGATCTACTGTTATCTCTTACATTTGTGCCTTTCGATATCATCTTTTTTGAATGACAGCGTAAGAAATTTAAACACCAAAGGCTGTTAGACATAGAGATCATAGCACTGTCATCGGATCTAGCAGCCTTCATCCTATTCGAGTGCTTGGAATTTAACGGAACGTTCTCCATTGCACAGTCCATGAGGTACAAGAACCAGTACGGGATAGAGCGGCTCGCTAGACTATTGTAATTTATTTTTTATGTTGAGGGATCGAGATCTTGATAAGTACATTTGAACTGTAACTGTAACATTTGTAATGTTTAATGTTGATGGACCTGTCATCTAGCGAATATAAAGCGAAACCCGATTCCATGAAAAAAATAAATTATAAAAAAATAAAAGGCGAAAAAGAGATCACTGCCAGTTAGCACAAAACCGACAGTGATGGAAAAGAAGGCATT
Organism: Miscanthus floridulus; assembly: GCF_019320115.1. Taxonomy (NCBI): domain Eukaryota; kingdom Viridiplantae; phylum Streptophyta; class Magnoliopsida; order Poales; family Poaceae; genus Miscanthus; species Miscanthus floridulus. The sequence goes on from NC_089588.1 coordinate 77,997,301, forward strand.
GTTGGTTGATGGCTCAAGCCGGCTGTGTAGGTCGAGCCATCACTGTCGGTTTGTCATACAAACCGGCAGTGTTGTTGAAGCCAACACAGCCGGTTTGAGCCAACAGCCGGCAATGATGGCTCGACCAACACAGCCGGCTTGAGCCATCAACCAACAATGCCTTCTTTTCCATCACTGTCGGTTTTGAGCTAACTGGCAGTGATCTCTTTTTCTCCTTTTATTGTTTTATAATTTATTTTTTCATGGAATCGGGTTTCGCTTTATATTCGCTACGTAGATGACAGGTCCATCAACATTAAACATTACAAATGTTACGGTTACAGTTCAAATGTACTTATCAAGATCTCGATCCCTCAACATAAAAAATAAATTACAATAGTCTAGCGAGCCGCTCTAGTCGAGCCATCAACTGACAGTATTGGCTTGCTCAACACTGCTGGCTTGTGCCACCAGCCAACAGTGTAGGCTCACTCAACACTGCCGGCTTGAGCCACTAGCCGACAGTCTTGCTATGACCATGACTGTCGGTTGGGGCTACAAACCGGCAGTGTTATTCAACTTGACACTGCCGGGTGGAGCCAGGAACCGTCACTCTTGACTGTAGATCAGTGTCGGTTTTTAGGAACCGGCGGTGATGTCAAACCCCCATCACTGCCGATATGCCACTGTCGGTTCAAAATCCGGCAGTGAAGGGGGTTTTTGAACCGATAGTGATGTGAAGATCTAGGGTAGTGAAAGCAGGACGCGGAGGCGCGTGCTTCACCCAGCAACGTAGTGGCCGAGTAAGGCCGCCCACTGAGGGCGCGTACCTCACCCGGTGATGTGGTCCAGATATGGTCCCTGCAAAGTAAACATACAAGAGTAATAATTCATATACAAGATATCAAGTCCGGAGCAGGTCCCAGCAGTACGAAATGCGAGTGAAATAATAAGTCGGGAGCATGTCCCAGCATTATAAAATGCATATAAAAAAAATTTCGCGTCTTCTCTTGCTAGGCCATGTAATATTGTGTTTTATGGTAATATTGTCTTCTCTTGTTTTCATTTATATAGCATATAAAAAATCATCATTTCATCTATTTTTATGGTAATATTGTATTTTTTCGTTATGAATACTAAATATATATGTAAAAGCTATTGAGACATACACTTGATATATCTATTTATCATATTTAGGAGGTATCATCATATTGTCTGGCCCCCTTAATCAAAAGTTCTGCTCTGCCACTGCTTCAATCCCTTTGGTTTTGACAACAAGTGAACAAGGTCTCCTCGGTCTAGGGAGAAGGCCGGAGCCGAGGTTGCTGGCCTGCTGAGATCTTGCCTGCTGCCAGATCCTCAAAGCTAATGACATGTACAAATTTGACAAACAGTCTCAAATGTGACAAACAGACAGCTAAAAATTGCAAACCCGGGGCAGGTGGAGGACGTGGATGGGCCGTGGAGAGGGAGGAGCGACCGATGCCTTGAATTGTCTGGTGTGAGCAGACCGGGGCAGGTTTTAATAAACCTAATGTAACCTTCATTCCAATTTCGATCGTGCCATCGCTTTGGACCAGCCTCGATCAAACGAAATAAGTCATTAGAGCAAAGTATAATAAGAGGTTGTAGGTGAGCTGAATGTTGAGGTGAAGGAGAGAAGATAAACGAGTTGTAAGTTTATAGCCAGCTTATATACAAGAACCAAATAAAAAAAACTTTGTGAGAGGAACAAGTGGGTCATAGGTAAGATAACTACTGTATGAGTGGGCTGATAAGTGGGCTGTAAGTTTATATATAGTCAGCAGTTGGTTGTATTACTAGCCTTACTCTTAGGCCAGTCTTAGTGAAATTTCATGTCCTAATTTTCAAGACTTTTATATGTTAGATATATTGTAGACAAGTTTCAATCGTCATGAAACTCATTTTATCCCATAAAATTTTTATCATCTCTCTTTATCTATACTGTCATTTCAGTTTATTTAATGTCCGTAAAACTTCCATAAAATCCCCACTAAAATTGGCTTTATGACAATAAGTATAGAAACGATTGTAAGTGGATTTTATTTTGAGGTGGAGGAGAGAAAAGAGGCAAGAGAAGGGAAGTGGACTATAAATTTTACAGCCAGCTGATGCATGAGTTTTAAGAAACCCTGTAAAAGAAGAAAGTAGACTATGTAGTAATGATGAATATATCCTAATAGCCAACTGCTACATGAATGGACTGAGAGATGAACTGTAAATGTTCATACAACTAACAGTGAGCTGTATTATTATCCTTGGTCTAACTACCCACAAGCAGCTGCCATCGTGCCACGCTTTTGGAAAGACGCACGCAACAACGGAACAGCTTAAGAGCCAAGCTGCTGGGAGTAGTGAGGATCATTCGTATACGCCTGTGGCCGCTCAGGTTCTGCCCCCCACGTCTCCGTGGCCGCGGTATTCTGAAAGCAGGTGTGAATGCCATGGTAGATGACGTGGAAGAGCGTCGGGTCCTTATCTCTGCGCTGCACCTGCTTCCTCGCCGCACATCGCAGAGAATAACCGTGGGTGCACCGATAGTAGGTCCTGCATTGTTTCGCACCATGCGTAAGAGTTTTTAAGGTGTGAATCTCATATTGTAATGAAAGTATATTTTGCTTCAAATGCAGAGCTAGATTAGCACAAACTTGCATTACCACATTCCATCTGAACATTTGTGCAATACTGATCCAACTATCCTACCACAAACACTACTATAAAAAATCTATTCCTATCACTATTTATCGGTTCACCTGTTATGAAAGACCATTAGAATCAGCAGTGATATTGCTGATAAATAAATTAATGTGTTTCTAAGGAAATGAACCAACGACCTCAAGCCTTTTTTTCGCGACCATGCTTATCATTAAGTAGAAAAAAGAGTTGTTATAAAGGTAAATGCCGTTTGGCCTAGGACGCGAGTGGCACACTACAGCCAAACAGTGTTAACCAAACAACTAGAAGCGGTGCAACTAAACTGATATTACATAAAAGAAAATTTGCGACGAAAAAAGGCACCCGAAGATCAACCGCTATCAGTGGCCGCCCAAAGCGCAGCGAGGTGGCAGAACCCCGCCTGGGACCAGCGATCCGCTTCCTCCACAGCAGAGATAGCAACCACGACAGCCGTCCAACAGACACAGTCGGTGCCCATCATATCATATATCCAAGCGACAGGAAAGCTCTGAACCTTCGTTTCCTGAAGGCAGAGAAGCGACAGTCGTTCAGAGACGACAACATTGCGAACTACAGGCCGACGGGCCCTCGAATTGAGTCCCCATACATTCCAACACAATAGTTTGTCTTGATCCATGAGAACGGCGACGCGACGTAGGGGCGATCGCGGCTACTCAGAGGCGCGCCACGACGCGAACTGCTTCCTCGCCGGGAAGAGTTCTCTCGTTGCCTCCCTTTTGGAAGAAGACAGAGGGTCAGAGAAGGTTTCATGAAACCTGCGCGCCACCGAGTCGTCCCATGCAGGGACGCTACGACGAGCGGCCCGTGCGGGGCATCTGGAGCGAGCCCGAGCTCAGATGCCGGATCCCAGGTGTTCAGCTGAGCCTCCCCATCGCGAACGTCAGGCAGGAACTGGAGATCCGGTGTGACGGCCCTGACCATGGACCAGTTGCACGTGGGCCCCCTCCATCAGCGACAGGTCAGAGGCCAGCAGGCTCCTGAGGAAGCCGTGCGGCACAGCACGGCGACCAACAAGAGAGACGTCGTCATCATTGACTTCCTTGGCATGGTGGTCCCCCTTTTCTACCTCAGGTGGCTGTAGGGCTGCCACAGTGGAATTGTCAGCCGCTAGCAGGTGCGCTTTCTGCGCTTGGGCCTGGTTTAGATCGCGGTTAAGAATCATTATTTGGCACTATAGCACTTTTGTTTGTATTTGACAATTATTGTCCAATCATGGCCTAACTAGGCTTAAAAGATTCGTCTTGTAATTTACAATCAAACTGTGTAATTAGTTATTTTTTTTATCTACATTTAATACTCCATGCATGTGTCCAAAGATTTGATGTGATGGAGAGAGAGTGAAAAAACTTGGAATCTAAACAAGGCCTTGGACATCCAGCAATGCGCTTTCTGCGCCCCGACTGCCCCGTCAACGCGTGGGCTAGCGCGCTCGGCACGAAGCCCCGCCTCGACGTGTCGTCCAAAGATGAACGGGCATGCAAGCGATCCGACGAGCACCGCGCCATGCGACTGGAAAGTTGGCCCGCGACGTCCTCCCAGGCGCGGCGCGTCGTCGCCGTCTCCGGCGAACCGGAATAAAACCGAGGCCCACGCGACTGGCCGCCTCCGCCGTCAAGGCCTGGATAACCGTTGAAGTTGCTACTACCGGAGTCATCGACCTCAAGCCTCGTAGAGTTCTTACCATACCAACTACTCCTACACAACAACATAGTTATATAACTGCTACTATCCTATTGTATATTTCACACTACAAATGATCTCAAATGGGAAAAAAAAATTAATTGCAATATTGTAGGTCTCGCCTGGTACTACAACTTTGATGTTAATTTTGTTTTCATCTGAGATTGTTTAATAAGGCCAAGGAGTTTTGTTGAATATGTGGATATATAAACCACTTCAAATGAAAATAGATCTCAACTATAAAGTTTTAGATCTGTCTATAATTTTGGTATAAAGTTAATCTTCATCCGACTTCATATGAAAAAATTATGAATTTTATCGTATATACAAGTCATACGTAGCTACAAATCAACCAATAGTGATTGTACCGGCGTTTTTGTAGTAAAAGTTTCTGGAGATAGGCGCTTTTTTTCAATGACATGTGTTTTTTATTTGCAATGAACTTGCCTTTAATTTCAATAAGAGGCTCTGCATGGGCTATCTAGGCGAACTACCAAACGCCTCAGCTGATCATTTTGGAATAAGCAAATGCTACAGTTTCAAAAAGGACTGCCACAACGTCGAAATCCGAAAGCAAAAGCAAATGATTTCGAACCACTTTGCAAAACAGAAAAGGTCATCAGCAGACATTTGGAGGGATCTGGAAAGAAAAGAAAAACCAACCATGGGTGCTTGTCTCCAAGAATCTCCTTCTGGCCATACTTCCTCCAGCTGTGGCCATCTCCGGAAGGGGGTCACAGCCACCCTCCGTTCTTACCCTCACCTGACGCTTCCGCCTCTCCATAGTCTTCCTGCAAAACACAAAATAAATTTTAGCACAAGAAAAACGCGAATAACTCATCAACTCCGCTACAGAACAGACCTGCGCACATTGACATCTTCTTGGAAAATAATTCTGTGACTATGAGACCATATTCCACACATAAGGATGCTCACCTCTTCGTGGTTTTCTTTAAAAACCCACTGGCGTAATCACTGAGTGAGCTCGAAGTTGGCACCACCGACAACGACCATGTGAAGTCTTTGCTCTTGCATTGCATATTTGACACTTCAAAATGATCTGAAATGAAAAAAAAACAAAGCCTGATGTTTTAGATCCCGTTAGTACTACAACTTTGATGTTGATTTTGTCTCGATCCGAGATTATTTAACAGGTCCGAGAACATGTATTGAATATTTGGACATATAAATCATTTCAAATGAAAAAAGTTCTAAACTACAAAGTTTTACATTTCTTTAACTCTACAAATGTGATATAAGGTTTATCTTCGTCCGACTTCATATGATAAAGTTATGAATTTTTCGTGTGATACATAGCTACGAACCAGCAGGAATAGTGAAAACCCACATATCACTGCCGGTTATACGAACCAGCAGTAATAGCTATAACAGGCAGTGAAACCCCACCTGTCACTACCGGTTATACTGTCACTTCTGGTTCTAAAGCAACTGGGTGATGTGTGTTTTTGAAGATGTGAAAGTTTTTTATAGATAGGTGCTTTTTTTACAAAGGGGGTGTTTAGTTGTTGGGGTGAAAAATTTTAGGATGTCACATCGGATGTTTCATGGAATGTCGGAAGGGGTGTTCGGATACTAATAAAAAAAACTAATTACATAACTCGCCTGTAAACCGTGAGACGAATTTATTAAGCTTAATTAATCCGTCATTAGCACATGTGTGTTACTGTAGCAATTATGGCTATTGACGGGCTAATTAGGCTTAAAAGATTCGTCTCGCGGTTTCCATGCAAACTGTGCAATTAGTTTTTTTTATCTACATTTAGTGCTCCGTCCAAACATTCAATGTGACGGGGTGGGTCAAAGAGATATATGTTTTTTGATTTGCAATGAACTGCCTTTATTTTGCCTAAGACTCTGGCTCTGCATGGGCTATATTATAGAGGCGAACTACCAAACGCCTGAGCCAGCCATTTTAGAATAAGGCCGTGTTTAGTTTCCAAAAATTTTCACCCCAAAGTGTCAAATCGAATCTTGCGGCACATGTATGGAGTACTAAATGTAAACGAAGAAAAAAACTAATTCCACAGTTCTCGGCAAAATCGCGAGACGAATCTTTTAAGCCTAATTAGTCCATGAAAAGCCTTAAGTGCTACAGTAACCCATATGTGCTGATAACCGATTAATTAGTATCATTATATTCGTCTCGCAGTTTCCTGATGGGTTCTGTAATTTATTTTTTTATTAGTATCCAAAACCCCTCTCGACATCCTTCTAACACATCGATGTGATACCCAAAAATTTTCATTTCGCGAACTAAACACACCCTAAGCGAAGGCTACAGTTTCATAAAAGGACTGCCACAACATCAAAACCCATAGCAGAAACAAATGATTTCGATCCACTTTTCAAAAACAAAAAAAAGGGACATCAGCAGATTCTGGGACTGGGAGGGATCTGGAATGAAAAGAAAAACCAACTGCTTCTCTCCAAGAAACTCCTGGCCATACTTCCTCCAGTTGTGACCATCGCCAGAAGGGTTGTCACCGCCACCCTCCGTGCTTACCCTCACCTGATGCTTCCACATCTCCACTGTCTTCCTGCAAAACACAAAATAAATTTTAGCACAAGAAAAACACGAATAACTCATCAACTCAGATACAGAACAGACCTGTGCACATTGACATCATTCTGGTAAATAATCCTGTTACTATGAGTCCAGATTCCACACATTAAAGGTGCTCACCTTTTTGTGGCCTTTAAAGACCCACCGGGGTAACCACTGAGTGAGCTTGAAGTCGGCATCACCGAGGACGAGGACGATGATGTGAGGCTCTGCTTGTACTGGATGCACTCTGGCTGCTGCGTCGTTGCTACCACTGTACTTTGAATGCAGGTGTGAGCATCAATGCATCATAGTAGATGACATCGAAGAGCGTTGGGTCCTCGTTGCAACGCTGCACCTGCTTCGTTGCCTTGCATCCTTGGGAGCGGTGTGCGCACCGGTAGTAAGCCCTGCAAATTTCACACAGTTTCAGATTAGCCATGGTGTCTTTGCTTTAGTTGCAAACCTTTCCAAAAGAGAGAGAGAGAGAGAGAGATTCTGATTGTGAATTCAGAGATTAGAACATAATTGCATCACCAATCCAATCCATTTCAAAAATTGTTCCAACTTTTCCTATCATCATATCTCACAAGTGGAGGCCAATCTTTTAGGAATAGAACAAAGGTTCCACTTTTCATTGAGGGCAGCCACAACATTGAAACCCCAAAATGACACGTGCAGATTGGGCTCCAGAAAGTAAGAAATAAAACCAAACCTTGGGTACTTGTATCCAATAACCCCCTTCTGGCCGTACTTCATCCATCTGTGGCCGTCGTCAACGGGGCTTTCGAGGTTCGAATTCGTGCTATATATGCAGAGGTAGTGGAGTTCCAACATGCTCGCAAGGACTTCCCAATCTCGTGCTTCCATGGCCATCAATTTAAGGCGTAGGTAGGAGAGATGCGGGACGGACATAGAGTTCACCCACGCCGGCAGTCGAGCCAGGCAAATGCCTTCCATGACAAACTGCAGAGCTCCCGTGGTGGCTCTCATGGGCCTGTTGGGGAGGGTGGCCCAGGAGCCCCGCTGTTCTCCCGGGCTGCAACTCCTGTGTTTGGGAGCGTTGGCCTACTCGTGAGCCTGGCCCATTCGATGCAAAATGTCTTCTCTCCTGGCTCTGGGGAAACGAATTCCCCCTCCGTTTCTCCATGGCACGGCTTGGCGAAGCGCTCACACGTCTGCTCGGGTCCGCTCGAGTTACCTCCCGGACGTCTGAAAGCCCTAATTTGGTTTAGGATAATTGATGAAACCTAGGGACTAATCATTGTGCTAAGTGTGTAGACATGAAATGATAAGTCCCATGCCAAGTGGTGGAGCCCAGAGAAGGATCATGGTGATGATGGTGTTGACCACAAGATGATCAAGGGCTCAACTTGGAAAAAAAGAAAGAAAAAAACAAAAATAGGCTCAAGGCAAAGGTATATGTGATAGGACCAATTTTGTTTTGCACTCAATACACCATAGAATGTGTGAGTGACTTAGGATCAATAGCCGTACTATGAAGAGGGGAATTTCACGGTTAAAACGGTTATCAAGTTCCACTAAGTGAATTCATATGAGCATATGCATTAGGACCTAGTGTGAGCTAACATAACCCTTAAAAATGTTTGTGAAAATATGCTAACACGCGTGCACAAGGTGATACACTTGGTGGTTAGCACATTTGAGCAAGGGTTGAGAAGGTGGCGAAGTCGCGGAAGTGTTTTTCGCTGAAAAACACTGACCGGACACTGGTCACGCTATGACCGGACGCTGTGTTGATTGGTTGTGCGCAGGAGGCAATGGTCGAACCGGACGCTGGGCGCGTCAGGTCACGTATGACTGGACGGATCCAGTCACTATTTCCGTGTGAAAAATCCTTACTGGACTCGATCGAACCCTGGGTTGTCGGCGTCCGGTCATGTCTTCAGGCGCGTCCGGTCATGGCTTCGACTGCGCATTGACTAACTTCGCAACCGTTGAAGATCAACGCGCAGTATTTGAATAAGGACACGTGGCGCCCATCCGTGGCCTTGGCGCACAGCGACCTGACGCTAAGGTTGCGTCCGATCCACCCGACCGACGTGTCCGGTCGCCCCGAGGCAGGCACATTGTTGAGCCTAACGACTCTATTCTTTGGGGACGCTTATAAATAGTTGGTGACCGGCTCTTGGGGATCTCTCTTGATATTTTGATCATCTTGACATCCTCTTGAGCTGTGCATACTCCCTCCCACTCATCTCCCTTGCTTGGTTGCTAATTCAAAGTGAGATTGAGTGATACCAAGTGCATTTGCTTGAGCGATTGCATCTAGTGGCATTTGGGGATCGTTGTGGCTGCGGATTTCTTGTTTCTCTTGGTGGTTGCCGCCACCTAGATGGCTTGGAGCAGTGGAGGATGTAACACCCCGGTGTTATGCCTGCATTTAGTCACTGCAAATCATACATATCATGCATCATTAAGCATCCAAATCATGCATGCCTAATCATGTGAATAACAATTGAAACACTGCTTTGAAACATCTGAAACACGTGTGAAACCTGAATGTTGCATACACCTGTTTAAGAGTTGTTTTGCCCTGAATTTTGCTTGCTAGGTTAGTAAAACATGTTTGGCCACCATTGTAAATCATCTAGCAATGTTTAGTTCAAATTTTGGAGCAAGGTTTGTATTCAAATTAATTCAAAATTTGGCTTCAAAAATAAATTCCCAAAAATTAGGGTTTTGAGTTAAACATGGACTTTGATTTTTCAATTCAAAATCTAGAAAGAATTTGGCTTTGGTCATAAAAGCAAAGTTGTAGAGAATTAAATTCTAATCAACTTTCATTTTTTGTACATTGTCAAAAGATGTCATTTTCTTGCTCAAAATAATATTTGAAAGATGGCATTTAAAAATTCCTTGAAAATACAAATGAAAAAGGCTTTTCCCTCCTTCGCGAGCCGCCACTTCGCTTCTGGCCCACGACCGAAGTCGGCCCAGCCAGCCTCCCGCGCGCGCCTCGCCTCGCCTCAGCCCAGCCCAGCCCAGCGCCACGTTGGCCTGCCTCCACGCGCCTGCCTACTGACGCGCCGCGCCGCGCGCCCGACCGCGGTAGAGCGTGCCCGCCGCGTGGCGGCCATGCGTCGTCGACGCCGCCGCGCGTTGCAGCCGGCCTACGCCCGCGCCCACGCGCCTGCCTACACCTGCTGGAGCCGGTGCACTCGTTCACTCCCTCCCGCGCTGCCTTTCCTCTCCGCCAGAGCCGAGAGCCCCAAGCTCTGCCTCTCGCCGCGCCACGCACCCGCCGGCGCAATTCGCCGCGGCTCCTCCACCTCGGCCGGGAATCACGCGCCCGCAGCTCCGCCTCGCCCTCCTTCAAGTTGTGCTCGCGTTTGCGCCACCTACCGAGCTCAGGTAGAGCCGCCTCAGCCTCGCCACCGACGGCCATGGCGCCGCCGTGCTCAGCCGCCATGGAAGTCACCTTTCCTCTCTTCTCCAGCCCCGCCTAGCTGCCCTACTACATTCGCCATCTTCTTGCGCATCCCATGCGCCCGCCAGCTCGCCCTGCCGTGGCCGGAGATGGCCGCCGGCCTCATGGCCGAGCGGCGCCGCCGCGCCAGCGCAAGCGCCGGCGTAGCCCCTGCCTCAGCCAAGCCAGGCTGAGCTAGGCCATGGGCCGACGCCTGCCGGGCCGTCTTCCCCCTCCCTTGCGCTCGGGCCGCGCAGGCCAAAAGCGGCCGTGGGCCAGCTGATTCCAGCGGGCCGGCCCAGTAGCGATTGAAGGAATTGTTTTCAATTTATTCTTTATTAATTGAAAATAGAAATGGTTTGCAAAATGTTTGGATACTCAAAGTTGCTCCAAATCTGTTGAAATAAATTTGTCTAGGTTCCTTATCATCAGATCTACTAGGAAAAATTATTGCATGTCACTTTTGAAATACTTTTCTGTAGAATTTTATTTAATCATGTATATTGCTAATAACTTGAAAAATATGTAGAAAAATCTATAGGCTTCAGAAAAATATGATTCCAAGTTTGTTAATCTTCTTATGTCATGTATTTCCTAGGAAAAATATGTTTCATGCATGTGTTGTGGGAAAATTTTGAGGTGTAGTTCAAGTACCTTTAATGGCTGAATTTTGTTATTTTTGCTAGAGAGCAAAATTTGTATAAAACAGGCATGTGATAATTTTTGTACAGTGATTGTATGCTATGAAGATCATAGGAAAAATGCTAACTCTGTTGTTTGACACTTTTCACAGTACAAAGTATTTTCATGTTCATAATCATGCCATAGCTTGTTATTTTTGTGTAGGCTAATCCACTCATTCAAATACCATGAAAATCTGATAGTAGACTACTTAGGGTAGTACTGTGCTATGGTAATTTTCTAAGATTTTTCTAAGCAAGAAAAATAGAAGTTGCTATTCAAACCTATTATTAATTAGGGTTTAATTAAGCATTGCTTTATGTGTTTAAGAAATTAGCAAAGCTTTGGTGTATCTTTGAAGCATTTCATAAGATATGTTGACTTAACATATTAGTAGTAGAAGAGAATGCAGTAGATAACATGTGCTTGTAGTATATTTTCTTGGATGATGTTGACTACCTTGCATTCAAACATATCCATTGTATTCATCTCATCCGATGCACCGATTGCATAAGCACTTACGCACATTGCATCATACAGGATCGCAAACCGAGAGCCCAGTCATCATACCCGAGGAGCCCGAGGAGCAGTTTGAGGTGCAGCCACAGGAAGTGCCAGAAGCCGACGAGGAGGACGTTAAGGAACTTCCGGAGTGCGCAGATCACCGTCCGAGCTCCTTCGAGAGAGGCAAGCCCCATAGCATTTTTCTCCTGGTTTGCAATGATTTAATTAAATGCTTTACTTTAATTGATGCATTACGTTCAGGAGTTGTTTGCAACTGTTGCTGCATTATACCTTGTCTACCTTTGTTATACTATATCCTTGTTACCCGGGTATCCGCAGTCGAGTCAATGCTTAGCTGGCTTAGACCGGTAGAAGTCGGGTGATTCCCTATCACCTGTGAGCTATAGGTGGTTACCTGGATCTGCTTGGATGACTATGAAGTCATGGTATAACTAAGTGTTAAATGAAGTTGAGACCGGACGGAGACTTGCAGAGTTTTGGACTGTAGTGTTTCCATCTGTGTCGATTAAGGACCGACCGTTGTTGGGCCTCGAGTCATGTTGAACGCATGCCTTACATTTAGCTGGCCGGATAAAGTACCTTCCGACCGCGAAGCTGGGAGATTTTTCGGGCCGAGTAGATTGCCCGCAACGCACTGTGCCGGAGCAGGTGTGGTAGGACACGGGGGCGGGATGATAAGACCAAAGTGCAATCGGTCGGCCCCCGGGTACATGTGGTTCCTGGCAAACTCGAGATACCTGGAAAGTTGACTCGGTGATCAATATCTCACTTTAGCGGGTGAGTGAGGTTTGTGTAAGGAATAAATCACCAGCTAGTTAGGAATCGATTCGAATCACCATCGCTCCTGGATAGTGAGCACTTGACTTGAGTTACTTCATCGTAGTAAATGTTTATGGAACACTTGGACAGTTATAATGAATATGATAGTATGGAAGTTGTTTAATGATCATTGGTTATCATTACCTGCTTAATCACATGTTTACTCTAGTATAGGTGCAAATCTAGTCGACAGGTTAATAATAATTAACTTGGCAATAATGCTTTTAGAAAGGGTCTTGAAATGCTAAAAATGCTTCTTATTGCAAATAAGTCAGCTACCCTACTATAAAGCCCTTCATAATCCTTGGTGTCAATTATTTTCGGTTATGTCGGGTAAGTCTAGCTGAGTACCTTCTCGTACTCACGGTTTTATTCCCACTTGTTGCAGATGGGCAGATGTATTACGGCTACTGTATCAACTGCCTGTATCCTACGATGGGTGATGCTTAGGACCATGGGCATGGTCATTCCTTACGTCTCGTCTGATGCTTTTGTTCGAGATGATCATTCACTGGCACTATATTTAAACTCCACGTGAGTGTGTGTGTGGTTTGAACAAATGACTTCCGCTACTTTTATTCGAACTTGTTTTGTAATAACTATGTTTTAACTCTGATGTATCTGAGATGCAAACCTTTTATGTAATATGTGATGGTGACCGCTAAACTTATTACGATCTTGGCTGGAATGGAAGTTGGTTTGAAATCCTTCGTGATTTCACGGACTACCGGGTTATACGGGCTTAAGTTTGCTAAATCGTCTGCCCTGGCGAATGATTTTCTTACTTAATTTTGTATAATTGGTCGGTTTTATTACAGAAGAGTTGTGGCAAGAGTTGGTGATTGTTCTTGGCCACCTCCCAGTGATTGTGAGGGGTTCTTGTGCCTTCCCCGGCGGAGCGCCAAAGGCAACTCTAGTGGATTGCGCCTGTCTTTGAGCTACCTCACTTGCGGGTAGGTTCTTGCGGTGTCCACGGGTTGGACGAGGTTCGTGCTACACCTCTTAGCCGCCGAACCACCAAATGTTGGTCGACACAACGGGGACGTAGCGTGCCGGCAAGCACATGAACCTCGGGAGAAAAATACTTGTGTCTCTTGCCATTTGGTATTCTCCCGGTTTATTGATTAGTTATCATCTTGGTGATTGGTTCATCCCCTATGCAGCGGTATAACAATCTTGATTTCTCCATTATTTTTTTGCAAACTAGTTGTAGCAAGCTCTTTAGTGTATCTAGTTTTGAGAGCTTGCTTCGTATCCTAAGTTCTTCTAGTGGACCTCTTTAGTGTAGAAAGGTTGAGAGCTCCTAGTGAGTAGCAACTTAGCTCTTGTGTGTGCTTAGTGCTTATAGCAACTAGAATTGTTTACATAGGTGGCTTGCAACCCTTGTAGAGCTAGAGCAAAATTGCATTACATCATTTGTCTTACTAATTAAATTGCTCTAGTGATCTTATAGATTTTTATTAGGCTATTCACCCCTCTCTAGCCATATTAGGGCCTTTCAAGTGGTATCGGAGCTGTGGTCATCGTTTATTGAAGGCTTAACAACCTCGGTGCTCAAATTATGGTTCAAATTGTGTTCAACCATGTTGGGGGCAAACCACCTTTCTTTGATGCCACTAGTTCCTTTGACTATTGGAAGAGAAAGATGAAGATGTACCTTGGTTCAATCAATGATAGGGTGTGGGATGTAACCGAGCATGACTTTGTGATCCTTGATCCCACAAACCTCACCGATAATGAGAGAGCAAACAAGCAATGCAATACAATGGCTCTCAACACCATTTACAATGGCATTGATTCAAAGGTGTTTGAGCAAGTCAAGGATCTTGAGAGGGCTAGTGAAGTGTGGACAAGATTAGAAGAAACATATGAGGGCACTACAACAGTAAAGAGTGCCATCTATACTTGCTCAAGGACAAGCTATCCAACTTCAAGATGAAGGATGATGAGTCCATTCCGAAGATGTTCTATAGGCTCCAAGTCATTGTCAATGATCTCAAGAGTTTGGGTGAGAAGGTGAAGGATGACGACTTCTCTTATAAGTTCTTGATGTGCTTGCCAAAGAAGTTCAAGACATTGAGAACTATCATCTTTAGAGGAGGATTGACCGGTGTATCTCCCAATGAGGTACTTGGTAATGTCATGATCGATGCCCAATGCAATGATAGTGACAATGAAGAAGTTGAGAAGGATGATGACAAGACGAAGAAAAGTGTGGCATTCAAGGCTTCCACTTCATCCTCCAAGAACAAGGGCAAGTCAAAGAAAGAAGCATCAAGTGAAGATGAAGATGACTTTGATGATGAGGCTATGGCTCTTCTAGTGCGCAAGATGGGCAAATTCATAAAGAAGAGAGGCTATGCTTTGAGTGCAAGAGCCCGAATCACATTGCGGCAAACTGTCCCTACAAGAATGACAATGAGGAGGATGAGAAGAAGAAGAAGAAGAAGAAGAAGAAGAAGAAGAAGAAGAAGAAGAAGAAGAAGAAGAAGAAGAAGGAGGAGGAGGAGGAGGAGGAGGAGGAGGAGGAGGAGAAGGAGAAGAAGATGACCTTCAAAAAGAAGAAAGAAAGTGGCTATGTGGTCACTTGGGATAGTGATTGCACCAATGATAGTGATGATAATGATTCAAGTGATAATGAAAAGAGGTCCATCAAGAAGGCACTTGCAAGCATCGTCATCCACAACAAGCCATCCCTCTTCGACACTCCTTCTGCATGTCTTATGGCAAAGCCCACTAAGGTAAAATATGATGAAAGTGATGATGAATGTGAAAGTGATGATTGTAGAAGTGATGATGAGGAGGACTACTCCAAGGATGAGCTCATAGAGATATGTGAGCAACTTAGCACCGGCTATGAAAAGAAGAGAAAGGAGAGCAAAGCATTGCAAAAGGAGCTCAAAGCCCTTAAGCAATCATTTGATGAGCTCCAAGCATTTCATGAGTATCTAAAGAAAGACCATGAGGAGCTTGGCCTTGCTCACACCAAGCTTGAAAAAGCTCACTTCTCTCTACTTGAGCAAGCTAAGGAGAAGGAGACCAAGATGGAGCAAATGATCATGACTTGTGATGTGGGACTAACTTGTGATCTTATTGATGAATCTTCTTATAGTCCTATTATTGTTGCTCTCACTAATCCTTCTTGTAGCACTTCCACTTCTACCTCATCTACTACTGAAGGTTTCACTTGTGATGCCTCACTAATGGTTGAGAATGAGACTCAAAAAGGAGGTCAATGAGCTCACTCATGCCTTAGGCAATGCCTATGGTAGAGATGCCCGCTTGCTAAAGTGCTTGGGTAGCCAAAGATTTTCTCTTAACAAGAAGGGATTGGGCTATGCCCCCAAGAAAGGCAAGATGGCCTTTGCAACTCACAAAATTAGCTTTGTGAAGGGCAATAGTCGGTTTTGCAATAGATGCAAGCAAGTTGGGCATATAGAGCAAATTTGCAAGACTAATAAAAACAAGCAACTTAATATATCCTCAATTAAATTTGATTCTTATTATATGCTTGTTAAGGGTGCCAATGGTGTGAATGCTAAGTTCATTGGTACACCAATTGTGAGCCCAAATATGAAGGCCATTTGGGTACCAAAGAACTTGGTGACTAACCTTCAAAGACCCAAGAAAGTTTGGATACCTAAAAAGAATTAATCTTCTTTTGTAGGTCAATTATAAAGCCGAAGGAAGGCATTGGGTGCTTGATAGTGGGTGCACACAATACATGACCGGTGATTCAAGAATGTTCAATTCAATCAAGTCAAATGATGGTGATGGTGTTCAAAGTATCACATTTGGTGATAATAGCAAAGGCAATGTCAAGGGGCTTGGTAAAATTGCTATATCCAATGATTTGATCATTTTCAATGTGCTACTAGTTGAGAGCTTGAACTTCAACCTTTTGTCGGTAGCTCAATTGTGTGATCTTGGTTTCAAGTGCATCTTTGGTGTTGATGATGTAGAGATCATAAGTGTAGATGGTTGTAATTTAATCTTCAAAGGCTTTAGATATGAGAATCTATACTTGGTTGATTTTGAGGCTAGTGAAGCTAGATTGTCAACATGTTTGCTCACTAAATCTAGCATGGGTTGGCTATGGCATAGAAGACTTAGTCATGTTGGGATGAAACAATTGAATAAGTTAGTGAAGCATGACTTAGTTAGAGGCTTGAAAGATATCATATTTGAGAAGGATAAGCTATGTAGTGCATGTCAAGCCGAAAAGCAAGTGGACAACACTTATCCAAAGAAGAGCACAATGAGCACATCAAAGGCATTTGAGCTTTTGCTCATGGATTTATTTAGGCCAACAACATATACAAGTATTGATGGCAACAAGTAAGGCTTTGTGATTGTGGATGATTTTACTAGATATACTTGGGTGGCATTTCTTGGTGACAAGAGTGATGTGTTTGCAACATTCAAGACATTCATCAAGAGAGTGCAAAATGAGTTTGAGACCACAATCAAGAAAGTAAGAAGTGACAATGATAGTGAGTTTAAGAATACAAGAGTTGATGAGCTTTGTGATGAGTATGGCATTAGACATCAATTCTCGGCCAAGTACACACCACAATCAAATGGGCTAGTTGAAAAAAAGAATAGAACTTTGATTGAGATGGCAAGATCAATGTTGAGTGAATACAATGTTAGTCATTCCTTTTGGGCCGAAGCTATCAACACGGCTTGTTTCTATAGCAACCGTCTCTAATGCCATCAATTTTTAGAGAAGACACCATATGAGATCTTGAATGGTAGAAAACCCAATATTGCATATTTTTTAGTATTTTGTTGCAAATGCTACATATTGAAAAAAAGCACTAGATCGAGCAAGTTTGAGAAGAAATGTGATGAAGGTTTCTTGCTTGGTTACTCCATTACTAGCAAAGCTTATAGAGTTTGGAACTCGGCTAGTGGTACCCTTGAGGAAGTTCATGATGTGAAATTTAATGAAACCAATGGCTCTCAAGAGAAAGATACGAATCTAGAAGATGTTCGAGGCACTCAATTGGCCAATGCAATGAAGAAGATGGACATTGGTGACATCAAGCCTAGAGAAGTGATTGAAGTTGAAGAAGACAAAGATCAAGTGCAAGCTAGTAATTCTCATGATCAAAATCAAGCTAGCTCATCATCTCAAGTGCAAGATCAACAACAAGTGGCTAGTACATCATCTCAACCAAATGTCCAACCAAGTGCAAGCAATCAAGTGCAAGTGCTCCAACCTACCAATGTTGTAAGAGATCATCCATTGGACTCCATAATTGGTGATATCTCAAGAGGTGTACAAACAAGATCAAGATTGGCATTATTTTGTGAACACTTCTCACTTGTGTCATCCATCAAACCTAAGAAGATAGATGAAGCTTTGAGGGATGTTGATTAGGTCAATGCTATGCATGAAGAGCTAAACAACTTTAAAAGAAATCAAGTATGGGAGTTAGTTGAGAGGCCCAAGGGACACAATGTGATTAGAACCAAATGGGTCTTTCACAACAAGCAAGATCAAGATGGGATAGTTGTAAGGAACAAAGCAAGATTAGTGGCTCAAGGTTACACTCAAGTTGAAGGTCTTGACTTTGGTGAAACTTATGCTCCGGTTGCAAGATTGGAAGCAATTAGGATCTTATTAGTCTATGCTTGTGCCCACAACATCAAGCTCTATTAAATGGATGTGAAGAGTGCATTTCTCAATGGCTACATCAATGAAGAAGTTTATGTTGAGCAACCTCCCGGTTTTGAAGATTACAAACAACCCAACCATGTGTACAAGTTAAAGAAGGCATTGTATGGCTTGAAGCAAACACCTAGAGCATGGTATGAGAGATTGAGAGACTTCTTGCTCTCTAAAGGGTTCATCATGGGAAAGGTTGACACCACTCTCTTCATCAAGAAGATTGGCAAAGACTTGTTTGTGTTGTAAATATATGTAGATGACATCATATTTGGTTCAACCAATCAAGATTATTGTAATGAGTTTGGAAAGATGATGGCTAATGAATTTGAGATGTCCATGATTTAAGAGCTTAGTTACTTCCTTGGTCTTCAAATCAAGCAATTGAAGAATGGAACATTTATGAGTCAAGGAAAATACATCAAAGACATGCTCAAGAAGTTATGCATGGAAGATGCAAAAGGCATGAGCACACCAATAGGAACAAATGGAAGCTTAGGTAGTGATGCAAGTGGCAATATGGTGGATCATACAATGTATCGGTCTATGATTGGAAGCCTACTCTATGTGACCGCATCAAGGCCGGATGTGATGTTTAGTGTATGTATGTGTGTAAGATTTCAAGCCTCACCAAGAGAAAGTCATTTGAAAGCAACTAAAAAAGTATTGAGGTACTTAAAGCATACACAAAATGTCGGTTTGTGGTATCCCAATGGAGCTAAGTTTGAGCTTATTGGATATTCCGATTCAGATTATGCGGGATGCAAAGTTGAGAGAAGAAGCATTTTGGGCACATGTCAATTATTGGGAAGATCACTTGTCTCATGGTCATACAAGAAGCAAAATAGTGTTGCACTTTCAACCGCCGAAGCCGAATACATTGCCGTCGGTAGTTGTTGTGCACAATACTTTTGATGAAGGCCACCTTGAATGATTTTAGAATCAAGTTCAAGCGAGTGCCATTGTTATGTGACAATGAGAGTGCCGTGAAGCTCACCAACAATCCGGTTCAACAATGAAGAACAAAGCACATAGATGTTTGTCACCATTTTATTAGAGATCGCCAACAAAAAGGGAACATTTCAATTGAGAATGTGGGCACCAATGATCAACTTGCCGATATCTTCACCAAGCCACTTAATGAGAAGAGGTTTTATAAGCTAAGAAATGAATTGAACATACTTGATTTCTCAAATATGTGTTGATGCACCCCCATGATATGACATGCCTCTCATTCGAGCAAAGCAAGGTAAAGTTGTTTGACATGTCATTCATCATTTGCTAAAAAATTGTTAAGTGCATCTAGTCATTCCTATCATGTCTTAGGCTCATTCATGAAAATCAAATAAGTTTGATGCTTGTATGGTACCACTATTGCTTCTATGCTTGATATGATCTAGTGGTAGCATATGACATATTTGTGGGCTTGTGAATCAAATGTTTAATCTAGAGAATGAGCTATAAGTGTTTAACTCAACATGGTGTATGATAACCCTCATTTGAAGGTGTGAAGAAGCTTGTTCATGGATCAAACCGAGTTAAATGTCTTTTGCAAGTGATCTAGATTGAACCAAAATTACGAAAATGATCCTCACATATAATGGTTTCACACAACTTTCCTAAAATTTGAGCTCACCTTTTGTGGTTATTAATGACAAAGGGGAAGAGATAATTCCAAAGACATGATCGAAGGGGGAGAAGTGAAACATGGTAAAGAAAGGAAGGGGATCAATTAAAATTTTGACGCACACAAGTAGGAGGAGCAAGCTCATAAACTTGTATTTGGATGTGCATTACATATGTTTGCTTGCATAAGCTTTAGCTTTTTCTTCGATACCTTGCTTGTGTGGTGTATACTAGTTGTAGGTTTGAGTGATGAAATGAAAAACTAGCATGCTTAAGTACAGTAACTAAGACTTTTTGCCTTCACAAGTGGTACTAGAGCCGTGCTTATAATGTTGATCTCACGAGGTATCTAGTGCCTTTGATGTTTTTCAAGTGATATCTAGCAAACAATAGTGCTAAGGATGGGGTATATTGGCAACTCCGATTGGTATCACGCTTCAAAGGTCCATTCTTTACACCTTAGCATCATTTGGTAAAAATTGACTCCTGTCTTTCCTATCTAGGCATATGTGCAAGCTTTCAAATCCAAACTCTTAGCACATATATAGGGGGGCAATTGCTACCAATTTGGGTTCATGAAACTTGTCCATATTCTTTACACATGGTAAAATGTTTGGGCAAACAATATGGATCCCAAAGACCTTTATCATAATATCTTTGTCAATGGGTTGTCATCAATTACCAAAAAGAGAAGATTGAAAGCCCTAGTTTGGTTTTAGATAATTGATGAAACCTAGGGACTAATCATTGTGCCAAGTGCGTAGACATGAAATGATAAGTCCCATGCCAAGTGGTGGAGCCTAGAGAAGGATCATGGTGATGATGGTGTTGACCACAAGATGATCAAGGGCTCAACTTGGAAAAGAAGAAAGAAAAAAACAAAAATGGACTCAAGGCAAAGGTATATGTGATAGGGCCACTTTTGTTTTGCACTCAAGACACCATAGAGGGTTTGAGTGACTTAGGATCAATAGTCGTACTATGAAGAGGGGAATTTCACGGTTAAAACGGTTATCAAGTGCCACTAAGTGAATTCATATGAGCATATGCATTAGGACCTAGTGTGAGCTAACATAACCCTTGAAAATATTTGTGAAAATATGCTAATACGCGTGCACAAGGTGATACACTTGGTGGTTAGCATATTTGAGTAGGGTTTGAGAAGGTGGCGAAGTCGCGTAAGTGTTTTTCGCTGAAAAACACTGACTGGACGCTGGTCACGCTGTGACCGGACGCTAGGCGCGTCAGGTCACGTATGACCGGACGCGTCCGGTCACTATTTCTGTGTGAAAACCCCTTACTGGACTCGACCGGACCCTGGGTTGGCCGCGTCCGGTCATGTCTTCAGGCGCGTCCAGTCACGGCTTCGACTGCGCACTGACTAACTTCGCAACCGTTGAAGATCCACGCGCAGTATTCGAACAAGGACACGTAGCGCCCATCCGTGTGCTTGGCGCACAGCTTCCGGACGCTGAGGTTGCGTCCGATCCACCCGACCGACGTGTCTGGTCGCCCCGAGGCAGGCACATTGTTGGGCCTAACGGCTCTATTCTTTGCGGACACTTATAAATAGTTGGTGGCCGGCTCTTCGGGATCTCTCTTAACATTTTGATCATCTTGACATCCTCTTGAGCTGAGCATACTCCCTCCCACTCATCTCCCTTGCTTGGTTGCTATTTCAAAGTGAGATTGAGTGATTCCAAGTGCATTTGCTTGAGTGCTTGCATCTAGTGGCACTTGGGGATCGTTGTGCCTACTGATTTCTTGTTTCTCTTGGTGGTTGCCGCCACCTAGACGGCTTGGAGCAGCGGAGGAGTTGTGGCAAGAGTTGGTGAATGTTCTTGGCCACCTCCCGGTGATTGTGAGGGGTTCTTGTGCCTTTTCCGGCGGAGTGCCAAAGGCAACTCTAGTGGATTGCTCGTGTCTTTGAGCTACCTCACTTGCGGGTAGATTCTTGTGGTGTCCACGGGTTGGACGAGGTTCGTGCTACACCTCTTAGCTGCTAAACCACCAAATGTTGGTCGACACAACAGGGGCGTAGCGTGCCGGCAAGCATGTGAACCTCGGAAGAAAAATACTTATGTCTCTTGCTATTTGGTATTCTCCCGGTTTATTGATTGGTTATCATCTTGGTGATTGGTTCATCCTCTACGCGGCAGTATAACAATTTTGACTTCTCCATTATTTTCTCACAAACTAGTTATAGCAAGCTCTTTAGAGTAGCTAGTTTTGAGAGCTTGCTTTGTATCATAAGTTCTTCTAGTGAAGCTCTTTAGTGTAGAAATGTTGAGAGCTCTTAGTGAGTAGCAACTTAGCTCTTGTGTGTGCTTAGTGCTTATAGCAACTAGAATTATTTGGATAGGTGGCTTGCAACCCTTGTAGAGCTAGAGCAAAATTTCATTACGCTATTTGTCTTATTAATCAAATTGCTCTAGTAATTTTACAGATTTTTATTAGCCTTTTCAAACCCCACCTCCCACCGCCGGTCCGTCCGCACGTCGTCCTCACCTCTCACGTCCTCCCTCCTCCGTTCACCCTCCCCTTCATTCCCCCAGGCCACCGCGCGAGGGCGACGAGGCGCGGGAGCGGGGGCAAGCCCGTGGACGACCTCGCCGCGGGGCGCCTCGCGTTCTTCGCCGCCGTCACTGACTTCACAGACGACTCCGCTCCCGCTACCGCCGGGATGCCGCCTGTAGACGCTGGGCTAGACGACGTCACCTCGCCTCCGCTGGTCCTGTCCAGACTCCCGACTCTGGCTCGAGAGTGGGCTTGCGGCTCCGTGGGCTCGCCCGCGAGCTCCCCATCGGGGCCGCCGTCGCCATCGCCGGCGAGCCCCTTCCCCTGCAGCGAGACGTTGGCGACGGCGCCGCAGGCGTCGCACGCGACGTCCTCGAACCAGCCCGACTGCGGCGACGCGCAGGGGTCGAGGCCTGGCGCCCACGACGGGAGCAGGCGGCCCATCGGGTCCAGCACAGCCCCCAGCGCCAGCAGCGCGCGCACCTCGCCGTCGTCCGCCGCACGCGCCTCGTTCGGGCCTAGGGCGAGGACGAGGAGGAAGGCGGTGAGCACGACGAGGCGGGAGGAGGCCATCACCCCGGCCGGCGGCGCGCGCCCTGTTGCGCGTGTGAGAGCTGGGACAGGGACAGGCCGGCGCTCTCCGTCTCGACGGCGGCCTCCTCCTCCGGTGGGAGAGCGCAGTGGTGCGGACGGCCTGCTTCAGTGGGAGGTCGCGGAGGATGGCGTCCATCGGTGGGGAGAGGCTCCCGCTCCCGCGGCGTGCGCCAGCTGCGGTGTGGATGGCCGCGCCGAGGAAGGAGCACGGGCGGCGCGCCGTGGCGAGGAGGACGACGAGGGCGAGCGCCGGCAGCGACGGCGCGGTCGGGGTAGCGCGGGCCTCGAGCTCGGTGGCGGCCATGGCCGTGGTGGAGTACGCCACTGGGGTGTTCGATAAAAATGTAAGCCTACCGAATGACAGTGCAGAGTTGCCATATCCATTTGGGCTACGAACCAAATAAAATCTCAGTTGAACCGGGCTAGCATTGTAGCCGTGCTCGGGCTTGCCAGGGCCAGGACAGCGAGCCGTGCTAGGCAGGGGCACCCTCCCAAACAGACCCCAGGTTTCCCAAGAGCACACCAAGACTTCTTCCATGAACCGGAGCGTCAGGTTCTTGATTCTGCGTAAGCCACGCACAGACTCAAGCAGAGACTTGATGAGCCCTCCGGTATCCAAAAAAGAAATCTCGAGCATCCTCAGCTCCTTCAATTTGCCCAGCTCCACGGTGAACCATGGGGTCATGATCACTTCTTCCACCACCAGCTCTTGCAGGGACGTCAGGTTCTCCATCTCAGACCGCCACGGATCATTCGTGCCACGCAGGCTCATCAGCATGCTTAACTCGCCGACAGTCTCTGGTAGTTCCTCCAAGTCGGTGTCCCTGACGTCCAGTACCAACAGATGCATGAGATCCCCTATTTCAATTGGGAGCTCAGCAACACGGGTGCCTTTCAATCCTAGGTACCTCAGCTGACATAGCTTCCCCAAGTGCTTGAGGTAACATCCTCCTATGACATCACAGCCTTCCAGCGCTAGCACACGTAGAGTACGGATGCTCACAAGCTGTGCCATTATGCTAATAGGACATTTAGGGCTGTTTGGTTTGCCGCCGTAGCATGCCTCGATAGGTGTGGCGCCACCGAAGCTTTTCCCGTCTGCCCGTGGCTCGCCACAACAACAGCGCCGAAGGTGAGGCGATGAATTCCGGCGCCACAGTTGTGGCGTGTTTTTGTGCTGGGAGCAGTGGTGGCAGCCACACCTTTGACCGGAACCAAACACCAGCCGCAGTCTGTGGCGTAGCGCACTCAGCACGGAACCATACACCAGCCTAGCTCTCAGTGGCTGCCGCAGGTGTGGTGTGGCGGACGGCGGCGGGCAACCAAACAGCCCCTTAGTGACATTGAGTGACCTCAGTTTAGCCATGCCATCAACCAAGTCATTGTTTTTATCTTGGTTGCTGCCTTCGTGCAAGGCTAGCCGGCGGACACCACTGCTCCTTGGAGAAGAGCAATCTCGGTGCTCTCGATCCAATATTTTAACAAAAAGTTTTCTTCGGTTGCCAGGGTGCGGATGAGATCCAGCACCATATCATGGACACGGCAACCATCCATGGGGTCATCCTCATCGTCCTTCATTGGCTGGATCATGCTTTTATTTATTAGCTGGGTGAAGTATCTCTCACCAACCTCGAACGGGCATTTTCCATTCTCTTCATTGAGAAAACCTTCGGCTACCCACATCCATATCAAAGTATTCTTCTATCCAGTGATCTTCAGGAAATATGCTTAGGTGCAACAGGCAAGTCTTTAGGTATGAAGGTAGATCATAGTAACTAAATGATAGTATATTCCTTGTGTTCTGAACTGTTCCATTTTGATCTTTAGACCTAAATCCAATCTTCCACAGGCCTGCCAACCAACAAACTAGCTATTGTGATTATAGACAATGGTATGCCGCCACATTTCTTTAAGATCTTTTCAGTTGCCTCATCCAATAGACTATCAGCTGGACCTTTGTATTTGTCACCACTTATTCTCAATTTCTCATGAAGAATAACTTTTTTGAGTTGTCATCGGAAAGTGGTTTCATGACCTAAACATCGCCAACTTCATTGGCAACTTCAGAAATGCGAGTTGTTGTGATTACTCTGCTACCACAATTGTTATCCACCAAAGCACATTTAATTAATTCCCATGTTGATGTCTCCCATATGTCATCAATAACAATCAAATACCTATTGGCATGGAAATAAATGGTGCATAAATTAGCTAAACCATCTAGAGTATATTAAAAAAAAACATTGAAACATGCCAGAATTAGAAACCAAAAATGCATAATCGATCATTAGCTCAATGAAGGCAAACATATCCTGTGGGTCAAATTTATCATCTCTATGGTGCGCCCATACAACCTCACTTATAGTTTGAACCATAATATAATAGCATGAAAAATTCCTTCTTAATGCAATGTCGTGGGGGTGATCTTTCCCCCGACGTCTAGTTTTTTCTGAATTCTCAAAATAAATTATGTCTGTAAGACCATTCTGACATTTTTCTACTCCCAAATTATGTTTGTCGTTTCCGATTGGATTATAATTCTTTTTTATCTGTTCCCATGACTAGCGTGAAGACATATAGAAGGCCTTAAATAATACGAATAAAAATGATAAGACACTGACGCACTGTTAGTAACTGAAACAATTACTCATCAGCATAGCAGTCAGATCAATAAAAGCGTTCAAATTCGGTGCCAAAATTAGATGCGTACCTCCTTTTGCCAAGATATTCCCGGAGCTCATTGATGAGCTGCCAATCACTCAGTGATTCTATGTCAAGTCCCATGTACTTGTGCTTGTGAAGTCCAATTAGGATGTTCTTGAAAGCTTTCTTGATGTTAGATTCTCGACCCGCTCGAACAAACGCAGTACGCTGAAAGTCCTTTTCTAGTGTGTCAAATACAGCTTTGGCAAGAGTAGTCTTGCCTAATCCACCGAATCCAACAATAGAGACCATCTTGAGCTTCTTATATATTGATAGCATCATCTCGATTGAACAACCTCTTGATTAGATCATTACTTGTCTCGGCAATACCAATTAGATTAGTCACCTCCTGGTACAATGCAAAGATGCGAGGGTCGACAGTTGGGTGCTGAGCAGCAACATCGTCAATCTTGTACCTATCATGTCATTCCTTCACCTCCTTAACTTGGACCTTGACATCTTTGATTTCATTGGCTATGCTGTGGCAAATCTTTAGCTTGGACAATGATTTGCAGCATCTCAGGATGAGCCCCTTGAAATCATGTTTCTTTTTTGGCTCAAGAACATCGACACGAAGCATGAAGGTATCAACAATGTCCTCAATGTCATAGGACAGCTCCCTAACGTCCCTTGCCCAGATCTTGACAAGCTCATCACGCTGGGCTAGCGGCACGTTGGAGACTCTCTTAAGGCTAACTTGCATGCACTCGAACTCAGACAAAAGGAACCTGATTCCCTCCTTCACACTCTTCTGCAGATTGTCTCCTCCTTAAGAAGCATACCTAGCTTAGGGAGGAGCCTTGTGATCGCACCCGTGGCGAACTCCATGTCAAATGGACCACTGCTTCCCAATCTCTGTCTCCTCTCCTCTCTGGCACTTATATATAACAAAACCAGTATTGCTAGTTTGCTACCAGTGGTAGTAGCAAACGAGTTGACATAAGAAAATTTCCAAGTGCTCTGCTCCTCCTCTCTACCTCCCCTTCATCCCCTCCTCCCCGCCCCTGACAGAATCAACCTCATAGCATGCTCCCAGGCCAACGCATCTGTAGAACAATCAGAAGAAAAAAGTTCAAATAATCCAGAAAAACTTTGACTTATAAACATTGAATCTGGTTCTTAAAGAAAACAAATCTATTCCGAAGAAATCCGAAAAAACTTTACTTATAGCAGTCGAAATGGATCATCTTGGTGCGCTAACACTATTCTTGCTCCAGTTGCAGAAGTATATACAAACCTGATTAAGATTTGAGGGCACTCCTTGCTCCTTCCTAGCTCCTATGCCTGCTTCCCATCTGATCCCCTTTGCTCAGCGTACTCCAGCTGCTCCTCTGTTCTGCAACTCGTCTGGAAATGGACCACGGAGACGCAGCGGACCAGCGGTGGATCAGGGACAATCATGAACGGATCGCTTGAGAGGTGATGGGAATTAACGGTGGGATGGTTGGATGCATCGTCAGGTCAGTAGATGGTGCTGGATCTGGTGGCAGAATGCTAGACGTTGGCCAGCGGTGTTTATTGGTGCTGGAACAAATAAATAAACCAGATCACATCTGGTGCCATGAGAGCTAGTATTTCACATGAAACTTTGAACTTTCAACACAAGCCGGAAACTTAAAAGTGATCCAGAAACATGCACCCAATTCAGAAACTTTCAAATCAATCCACAGCGACGTTTGAGTCAATTTAATTACAGAAACTTTACCTGGGCTGTGGGCTCCGGCGCGGCTACGATCCACGACGACCTCCTGCTCGGCGCGTCGCAGTACGGCTTCACGGCGACTCAACGCCGCGCTCGCACCGTCGACTTCGCCGTCGTCGTCGTCGCTGCGGGTAGGAAAAGGGGTAGGGATCGCTGGGGTCGGATCCCGTTGCAGCTAAGCGCCGAAAGTTGAGTCAGAGGCAAAAAGGAAGTAAACTTGTATGGAGCACGTACGGCGGGCTAGAGCAGGTTGACTCGAGTACCTGGGGGCTTGAGCGGGTCATTATTACTCGCGGAGTACTTACCGTCTTCTAAATTATACTGTTTTGACTATTCATTTATTTCATATTGTAATAACAAAATTTATAATTATGGAATATATCTGATAATAGCAACTTTACACAATAGTTAAAAGTTATATCATCTTCCTATTACTAATTAGAGACCTCAACAGAGACACGGCACCATCTTAATCCTAACTGGACAGGACGTGTTAGGAAATAAACAAATTCTAAAAATTTTCACAATAAAACATCCGGCATTTAATTTGGTACACTCGAATCATCATCGTTGATAATAGCATGTGGATTTATTGCAATGTTAAAAAACTTATACACCTCTGTCATTATAAAAAAAAATACATAAAATAACCCCTAATTTTGCGTCTAAATGACCCATCTTTGTCATTACCGCATTATGTAAGATAATTCAATATAACCCCCTAAATTTGTATATAAATTACACAGATCTGCCATTATGATAAATAATTCAAAATAACCACTTACAATTGCATCTAAATCACACACTTTTGTCATTATAAAACATAATTTAAAATAACCTCATAATGTTGCATCTAAATTACCCATCTTTTCCATTATGACTTTGTATCTAAATTACCCACATCTACCATTACGGAAGATAATTTAAAATACCCCTAATGATTTTATAAATTACACACCTTTGTCATTAATAATATAAAGTAACCTTCTAAGTTTGCATTCAACCTACCCATATATGTCATTGTGTGTGAAAGTATTACTTTTATATTTGTATCTATACCTCAATTGTTATAAAAAAAATCCCTCAAATCTACATTAAAATATTAATATATGGTATTACTAAAAATAAATTATAATAATATTCACAAAGTATGGTACGTATATATATTTCTAAATCATAGACTTCTACAACCGCGAAATTAAATAACCATAATGCTATGTTTCATCATATATACCAAGTAAACATGTACATTCTTTTTAATAATAAAATACATCTTGAACAAAAGATTAAAAAAAATACGATTTTCTACTTAACATGTGCAAAAATTTGGAACAACTCCATTAAAAGTTGAAAGCCAAACTATAAATTCATGAAGTCACAGAAAGGGATACAACATGAGTTTATGTCTTAAGATTAGGTTTCAACTAAATACATATCACTCAAGAAAAAGACAATAACTTAAATTCTAACTAGAGGTCCCCAATGGAGCCTCCATGTCAATCCGCACGAGACTCAATAGGAAAATAATAGATAGATCCTAGAGAATCTCGTAAAAATCAGAAACATTTCACCCCTTCACGGCTCTGACGGTGGCTAAGCTCTATATGCACCATGTTCATCATCTTCGTGGCCTTCCTCAGTCGACAATATCGGACCGTGACCAGGTATTTACCAGTCACCTCTGGCAGTTCGTCTTGCTGGTGTGACTCCGGATGGACAGACTGAAAGGGTAAATCAGTGCATGGAAACCTTTATCAGATGCTTTGTCAGTGTGTCCTTCCAAATGGATCGAATGGATTTACTTAGCTGAATTATGGCACAATACTACCTGGCATTTAGCTCTGGGATTCTCTCCCTTTTATGTCTTGTATGGCCATCAGACAAGACGCTTTGGCATTTCTGATATCTCAGCGTGTACTTTGGTATTGCTGATATCTCAGCGTGTCAGCCTGCTCCTTTAGATGATTGGTTCTAGGAGAAGACTACGATTACGAAGACTACAATTACTGCTCTTATTCAGCAACATCAAGTTCACGCCCAGCAACGCATGAAGAAGGCCCAGGCAGATAAGTCACGCACTGAACGCCAATTTGCAGTTGGTGGTTGGGTCTATTTGAAGCTCCAACCATAAATTCAGACGTCATTAGCCCCTTGAGCAAACCAAAAGTTTGCCTTCAAGTTCTTTGGAGCGCTTTAGATCCTTTCCAAAATCGGTGTGGTTGCCTACAAACTGTAATTACCTGAGAACTCTCTAATCCATCCTGTGTTTCACGTGTCTCAACTGAAGCAAGCAGTGCCCACGTCTCACACAGTTAAGGCTGGACGAAAAACTCGAAGCTCGTTAGCTCGCTCGGCTTGTGGCTGGCTCGACTCGGCTTGGCTCGGCTCGTTAAGATAACGAGCCGAGCCGAGCCAAGATTTTAGCTCGTTAGCTATAACGAGCCAACTCGAGCCAGCTCGCGAGCTAAACGAGCCAAGCTTCCAGGAAAAAAAGTATTATTTAAGGTAGTTAGATGCATGAATACTATAGTATTTTATTATACTTGTATATATATTAGCGCATATTAATTTTTTTATTCGATTTAAGGTTGTTAGATTCATTTCTTTTGTATTATTATTATTCTCAAACTTTAGATAAATGCAAATATTATATTTTGTGTATTTTTTATACCTGGCTCGCGAGCTTAACGAGCCAGCTCAAGCTTTTAACGAGCCGAGCCGAGCTGGCTTTCTAGCTCGTTAGGATAACGAGCCGAGCCGAGCTAGCTCGTTATCTTAACGAGCCAGAACAAGCCGAGCCAAAACGAGCCGAGCCGGCTCGTTATCCAGCCTTACACACAGTGGTGCAATTACCTCCTCAACTCGATGGTCTGCAAGTTCCTGTCAAGATTCTGCAACGCCGTCTATTTACAATGGGGTGGATGTTTCTCGGCAGGTCTTGATTCAGTGGTCTGGGCTGCCCGTCTCCTTGGCCACATGGGAGGATGTCAAGGCGCTGAAGCAACGTCTTGGGAACAAGCAGCTTCTCTTCCAAGGGGGGGAGGGGGTCATCACTGATGGATATACAGCAACTGAAGATGGCGCGGCCACTGTAGCAGGTCCGGCAACTGGACAGGGCGTGACAGCTGCAGAATATGGTCCTCACGGCTCCAAGCGACCAGCTCAGCCCAGCGGCCCTTATGTGGGGCTCGATTGGCAGTAGAGCATGTATAGGATTGCTACCTTGTGCTGAGTAATACTTTTTCTTTTCTTTTTTTGAAACTTTGTGCTGAGTAATACTTTAAGAGAGGAGAGAGTTGGAGTGAAGGACAAGAAAAAACAGAAAAGACAACTCTACTCGAATCTGCCTTCCTCGGTTCTACCGCTCTCCTTTCAGTTCTTCCTGCGTTCTCTGATCTTCCCTCCGATATATTCTTCTAGCAGTGAGCCAGTCTTGGGTCCAGATCATTGTAATGCCGGTGTGATTGTATCAACCCATCGGGCCGCAATCTGTACCCGTGCATCTAGGGCGTAGCTACGTGCTCACATTGGGATCGGTTCAGTTGGCCCTGGTGGTTAATCCAATATAGTTCCTCTTTAACAGCAAATTATTTTTCTAAGTAGATATTACAGCATGATTGACCTCAATACGATCGTATGATTGACCCGAGACCCCGGTGACGAAAAACAATCATGTGGTATATAAACCAACGCCCCTGTAACTGAAGGGGTGTCGATGATGAACTGAATAACCACCTTCCTGGTTTCCTCTTCTTCAACCTCTGAATTCCCTTTTCTTCTCTGCGTCTCTCTGAAGTCCTTCACTCTACCAATTTCTATCATCTCAATCTGATCCGGATTGTGACAAAGGAGCACATAGGCTACAGGTTCATTGGTTCTTGTCCACCTCAGGGGACGTAAGGGTGCAGAGTTGCAGGAGCAAGTGGAGGCTACTAATGCTCACTGGTGGTTGGGGTGATAACCCCGCGTCAGGCTCCAAGTACCCAACTGATGCATGTCGACGGCACTCTGACGGCAGGTGTGAGTGCCCCGATAGTCGACAAGGAAGAGCGCCGGGTCCTCATCACTGCGCTGTACCTGCCTCGTCGCCGGGCATCCCTGAGAGTGGCGATGGGTGCACCGATAGTAGGCCCTGCAGTGTTTTTTACAATGCATATCAGGTCGAGTTTTTATGTTGTGACGAATCTTGCCTTGTAACGAAAATTAATTTTGGCTGCAAATTCAGAGCTACATTGGCAAAAAAAAAATTGCATCACCAATCCAACCCCTTACATCTGAAAAATTGTACCATATTGATCCCATTCCCTCCCATTATCCTATCTGTGAAGTGGAGGCTGGTCAACTTGGAATAAGCGAAGGCCATAATTTCACAAAGGACAGCCACGACCACGATATGAAAATCCCAGAGCAGAAGCAAATGACGTTGATCGACGTGTAATTTGGGCTATGAAAAGAAAAGAAAAACCAAAACCAACCTTGGGTGCTTCGCTCCAAGAATCTCCTTCTGGGCGTACTTCCTCCAGCTGTAGCCATCATCAAGGTCCCTCACCTGAAGCTTCTGGTGCTCCATAATCTTCCTGCAAATCACAGAATAAATTTTGCAAAGAAAACGTGAATAGCTCATCTACACTGCAATAGAAAATATGTGCCCATTGACTCTGTTGCAGGAAGGTCTCATGCATCTGATGGAAGGGAAATGACCCAATTCACACATTAGGGCCTGTTCGTTTGGTCCCAAAACCCAAGGGGATTGGGAGGGATTGAGGGAGATTAAATCCCCTATAAGTCAAAATCTTCCTCAACCCCCTTCAATTCCTCTGATTTTGAAAACAAACGAACAAAGGGTGCTCACCTTCTCTTCATGTGTCTGGTAGCCAGGTCGGCATAATCATTGAGCTCACTTGAAGTCAGGTGTGTGGCTTCGTAAACCTGGCCTTCCGTCGTTGTTGTCTCTGTCCTCTGAATGCAGGTGTGGGTGTTGTGGTAGATGACGTCAAAGAGTGTCAGGTCCCCATCGCTGGGCTGCATCTGCTTCGTCGCCATGCATCCCTCGGATTGGTGGTGCATACACCGGTAGTACAACCTGGAAATGTCCCACGATTCAGATTGGCCACAGCTTTTATGCTGTAACTGCAAACCTTATCACAAGAATAAGAGAGATTTTGATTGTGAATGTAGGGAAAAATCGTGTCCATTCCATCTGAAAAATTGTAGTACTGTTGGTATTATCCTTAGGCCAATCATTTGGGGATAGAACAAAATCTCAAAATTCACAAAAGCCGGCAACATTGGGACCCCAAAGTAGAAGCGAAATAGTTGGAACAAATGCGAAGAAGACATGTGCAGATTGAGCTCTGAAAAGAAAAGAAAAAAGGGCAGCCCTAGTGCACGTAGCTCCCGCTTGCGCAGGTCAGGGAAAGGGTCCGACCACTTGGGTCTTTTGTACGCAGCCTTTCCCTGCATTTCTGCAAGAGGCCGTTTCCAACCTCTGAAAAGAAAAGAAAAGAAAAACCAACCGTGGATACTTGGCCCCAGGAATCTCCTTCTGGCTATACATGTTCCAGATGTGGCCATCATCAACAAGGGTCTCCATGCTCCCTGCTGAACTCAACCGCACCATGCTGTATATACAGAGGTAGCGGAGCTCTGCCATCCTTGCAAGGACTTCCCAGTCCTGTGCTTCCACAGCTAGCAATTTAAGGCGTAGGTTGGAGAGATGCGGGACGTGCGCCGATTTCACCCACGCTGGCAGCCGAGCCATGCAGACGCCTTCCATCACAAACTGGGAGAGCTGCGGTGGTGGCACCCAGCCATCCCAGGAGCTCACCAAGACTTCTGGCCAGAACCGGAGCGTCAAATTCTGGATTCTGCGCAGTCCACGCAGAGAGTCGAGCAGAGAATCCATGCGCTCTCCAGTCTCCAAAAATGAAATCTCGAGCACCCTCAGCTCCGTCAGTTTTCCCAGATCGACAGTGAACCATGGAGGCATGACCACTTTTCCAAGCACCAGTTCTTGCAGGGCCGTTAGGTTCCCAAACCTGGGTAGCCGCAGATTATTTGTGCCATCATGGATGCGCAGGCTCATCAGCTTGCTGAGCTCGCCAATAGTCTCTGGCAGTTCTTCCAAGCCAGTATTCCTGACATCCAATGCTAACAGGTTTACGAGATCCCCTATCTCCCTTGGAAGCTCCGCAACATGTGTGTCTTTCAATCCTAGGTACCTCAACTGACGTAACTGCCCAAGATGATTGAGGTTGCAGCCTCCTGTGATATCACAGCCTTCCAGTGCAAGCACGCGTAGAATCTGGAAGTGCACAAGCTGTGGCATCATACTAATAGGGCATTTAATGGCATTGAATGACCTCAGCTTTGCCATGACGTCGGTCAAGTTTTTATCTGTATATTGTTTGCTCCCCTTGTGCAATGCTAGCCTACGGATAATACTACTGCGTGGAGAAGAGCAATCTTGAAACTCACCATCCAATACTTTTACAAAGTTTTGTTCGGTTGCCAAACTGCGGATGAGGTCCAGCACCATATCATGGATACGGCATCCATCCACAGCATTGTCCTCATCACCCTTCATTGGCTGGATCATGCTTTTGTTTATCAGTTCGGTGAAGTATCTCTCGCCAACCTCGAATGCATCCTTTCCTTGCTCCCCGTTGAGAAAACCTTCAGCTACCCACATCCATATCAAAGAATTCTTCTCAATCCAGTGATCTTCCGGAAATATGCTTAGGTGCAGCAGACAAGTCTTTAGGTACGAAGGTAGATCGTAGTAGCTAAATGACAATATAGTCCTTGTGTTCTGGACTGCTCCAGTTTGATCTTTAGGACCAAAACCAATAGAGTCATACACCATGGACCAATCCTCAATGGGTTTGTCAACCAACAAACTAGCTATTGTAATTATAGACAATGGTACGCCACCACATTTCTTTAGGATCTTTTTCATTGCTTCATCCAATTGAGTGTCTACTTGACCCTTGCGTTCATCACCTTGAGAAAGTGGGTCATCAAATATTCTTGTGTAGAATAACCTTTTCGAGTTGTCATCGGAAAGTGTATCCATGACATAAACATCACCGACTTCATTGGCAACATCAGAAATGCGAGTTGTTGTGATTACTCTACTTCCAAGATTACTATCGACCAAAGCACATTTAATCAGCTTCCATGTTGATGTCTCCCATATATCATCAATAACAATCAAATACCTATTGGCATGGAAATGAAAGGGTCATGGATTTATAAAAAAATGACAAGAGAGAGCTAGGAATGTGGTTGTGCAACCCCCCACACACACACACCCACCCCACCCCCACACTGTAGAAGGTCCCCGATATTTTCTAAGATTTTGTACAGGACACGTTCAGTGTTAAAGGGTGCGATGTGTTAAGTGTCCTACATCCCATGAACTCTGTAATAAGAAATACAATAATACAAAGGGAAAGGAAACAGAATGTTCATGCTTCTACTGTTAACATCAAGGGAGGTTTCCTCATCCTTTGATCATTCATTTATTTTATATTATATTATCTATGATTATAAACTTATGATTATTGTATACTACATTTGATTATAAATCTAATAGTATGAGGTTTGTATTACAATAGTTAAAAATTGTTGACCAGATTATTGGTCAAAGATTATAAAGTTTGACTCTTAACATATGCGAAATGTCTTATAAACTGGACCGGAGGGAGTACTTGAGAACAAATCATGGTTATTCCCTCTTTCGCGAACTCTCTTAAGCAAACTCTGGAATTGATCTGATTCCTTTCTCTCTTCCTAAATGATGTGCCATACATCTAAAATTGAGCATGGAACAAAATTCAGCAATGGATTTGGGCCTGAAGGTGTAGCAACGGGGGCTCAGTTCCGGCATTTGTGGTAGGTGCTCTGATGTCGTCACAGCAGGCATGGGAGTTGGGAGCCACCATAGAGGCAGGGGACACCATGGACTGGGGATCTCATGCCATACCAGCAAGGTGGAGCTCCTTCGATGCTCTTCTTGGGAATCGGTTCATGATTGGTCTGAGAAGTAGCTGGTTCTTGTTCCTTTTGAAATCTAATTTTATGAAGGTTCATGTATTCTGAAATCTGAAGAATGCTCTATGCCATTTCAATCCTAGGAGGATACGAGGACAGTGGAGGTTCATGGCAGCGATTTAGCGGTGCACCGTGCGCATGACAGCGGATACTAGGAACGCGGCAACGAAGATGAAGCAGAAGGACAAGTCGCCAGTGAGGCGATGGAGGAGCAAGGAAGCCATGGTGGTCTGGCTAATAGGCTGCAGTTGAACCATAAAATCCACTTAATCCACCTGATCCACACCCACGACCCATCTAGCAACTCCTTTCACGGGTGGGTTGAAAAATCCATCGGAACCATGTAAACCCACCCATGCACAGGCCTACAACTACCACAATAGCACAATTATCTTACAATAACTAATTGGATGCACTTAAAGGGCCACTGAGGTAATCTGCACAAGACACGATCATAAAATTTCTCATAAAAATAAGTTACCCACTTTAACTAACTCAAGATATACATTCAACATATGCGTAATATTGCAGACCATATATAAATGGATGCAAGAAACGTTGAGCATGTCAATTTCCATGTCAAACACATAGCTGAAGCTTATGTTTCAGCTAAACACATGTCAGACACATGGAGGCTCAATGCAAAGGGAAAAATTATGAATAAGGACAGAAAAGTATATAAAATAATCAGTAAGTGAAGTCTATTACAATCGGATGAAGATTGTGTTAGAATATGAGCAAAAAAAACTGATGAAACTGAATGCCAAGTAATTAATAATTAAGTCTATTGGAACCGGGTGAAGATAAGAAAGTATCCATATGGGCATTCGGTATTGTGTTAGAATTAATAAATAAGAGAGCAAAGACAATCAATTTTGACTAGTTGTCATCAGCCCATGGGCCGTGCTGCAGCACAAGTAGATGGACAAGTAGTAATTCAAACAAAACACTCGTCAACATAGTATACAATATCAATAATAGCATTTCAATTTGGTGGGTTTTGCATCCGTACCTCCTGTTGTCAAGATATTCCCTGAGCTCATTAATGAGCTGCCAATCACTCAGTGCTTCTGAGTCAAATCCCATGTACTTGTGCTTGTCAAGTCCAATTAGGATGTTCTTCAAGACTTTCTTGATGTCAGATTCTCGGCCCACTGGAACAAAAGCAGTACACTCAAATTGCTTTTCAAGTATGTCAAATACTGCTTTGGCAAGTGTAGTCTTGCCTAATCCTCCGAATCCAACAATGGAGACCATCTTGAGCTTTCTATTGGTAAAATCATCTCCATTGAACAACCTGTTGATTAGATTATTGGTTGTATTGGTAATGCCAACGAGAGTGGTTATCTCATCAAACAATGTAAAGATGCGAGGGTCGACAGTAGGGTGCTGAGC
This sequence comes from Miscanthus floridulus, assembly GCF_019320115.1. Classification (NCBI taxonomy): domain Eukaryota; kingdom Viridiplantae; phylum Streptophyta; class Magnoliopsida; order Poales; family Poaceae; genus Miscanthus; species Miscanthus floridulus. The sequence continues at coordinate 78,033,962 of NC_089588.1, forward strand.
AACGACGCCGTCAATCCTGTACCTATCATGTCGATCCTTCACCTCCACAACTTGACTCTTGATATCTTTGATTTCATTGGCTAATGTGTGACGAAGCTTTACCTTGGACAATGATGTGCAGCACCACTGGATTAACCCCATGAAATCGTGTTTCGTTTTGGGCTCAAGGCCATAAATGCGAAGCATGAAGGTGTCGACGATGTCCTCTATGTCATAGGATAGCTCCCTAACGTCACTAGCCCAGATGTTGACAATCTCATCAAGCTGATCTTGTGGCACGCTAGAGACCTTCTTAAGGCTAACTTGCATGTACTTGAGCTCATCCATAAGGAACCTGATTCCCTCTTCAAATTCTTTTGTAGATCGTACTCCTCCTTGAGCAGCGTTCCTAGCTTGGGGAGGAGCATGCCGATTGCCCCCGTGGCAATATCCATGACAAATGAATTGCTCCCGCTCCCCTAGTAAATTTCTTTCCTCCTGCTAAGGACTACCAGTAGCAGCAAATGAGCTGCGATAACACAAAAACGAATCTGGAGCGCTCCTGCTCCTCCTCTCCACGTCCCCTTCATCCCCCTCCATGGCACCGCACGGCATGCTCCCAAGCCTGAAGCATCTGTGGAAAAATCAGAACAAAAAGTTTCAATAATTCATATAAACTTTTGATTCCAAGAAAAAAAAATCTGTCGATTCAATTTCTTTACAGAAAATTGCCCTAGTAGCACTCAAAATGGACTGTTTTGCTGCGCGAACATTATATTGATCAAATCCCCTCGTCCCACCAGTCTGCCACTCTGATATGTGATTCTTCAACCTCTAGCTCCTATGCTCTGCATCCCATCCGCTCCCCTTTCTACCCCGGGTGCTCGGTGCTCCTGTGCTGTTCCACTCCCGGCCCCCCTCCTCCGACTCAGATCTACCCATCCTCTTCATTCCCAACGTCAGTGCAACCCATCCTCTGCTAATTTCAGCCTGGATCTGGCGCATCGCACCATGAATAGCCGCCGTCCCCCCAAGCTCCTCCGCACATCGCTGACTTCATCGGGAGAGAGAGAAGTGATGGGGCTAAAGGTAGGATGATTCGGTGCATGGATCTGGTGGTATTTACGCAAACTTGAAAACAATAGTGGTCCCAAAAAAAACTTTAGATTCGCAAATTTCCAAATCAACAAAAACAGATTATTCAAATCCACCCACAAGAATGTCCATATCATTTTCCAAAAGAAAATAAAAAAAATTCAGGTCCACCCACCTTAGCTCCGCGGTGGCTACACGATGGCCTCCTTGCCGGAGGATGTTTGAGGAGGCCGAGGAGTGGAAAGTCTGGAGGAGTGGAGGGGAGCGGAGCGGTGGCGCAGGGTGGATTCAGCCTTGGACCTCGGGTCGCTGAGAGTGAAGTTGCGTTGACTATACATGGCCATGCAGCCGTGGCCCGTTGGCACGGCATGGTATTTTAGATTTTTAGCCCGCACGACCACGACACGGCCCGGTGTTGTGCGGGCCCGGGCCACCCGGGCTGTGCTGGGGCTGCACCCCACACGTGGACGGGCACGGCACAGCCCGTTAAAATCATCTAGGCCCGATAGAGGCCCGTAAGTATATATAAAAGTGCTTCTATGTTCTAACTGGCCCTAATTTCTAATTTCACATCCAGCCATCCACTCAAAAGCTTCAGTTTGATTTTGGTTAATTGATGAAACCTATTGGACTAACTCTTGGCTAAGTGTGTTGATTAGTAAAGGTAGTCCAAGCCAAGTTGTGAAGCAAAGTGATGATCATGATGGTGGATGGTGAAGGCTACAAGTAGATGAATCAAGTGCTCACACTTGGAAAAAGAAGAAAGAGAAAAACAAAAGAGATCAAGGCAAAGGTATAATTTGATAGGGCTCTTTTGTTTTGACACTCAAGACACCATAGAGGATGTGAGTGTGTTTAGGATAAATAGTCATACTATGGAGAGGGGAGAATCTCGGTTAAAGCGGTTATCAAGTGCCACTAGGTGGAATCATACATGCATTTACATTAGGACCTAGTGTGTTAACTTAACACCCTTGAAAACGCTTCTAAAAATATGCTAACACACATGCACAAAAAGTGATACACATTGTGTTAGCACTTGGGGGCAAGGGTGAAGAGCTTGGAGATGAAACTCCACCGGCGGAGCCACCGACGCCCTATACAGAAAAGACGGGGTTTTTCACAGAGTGCACCGGACGCTGGTCCCCGGAGGTGATCGGACGCGTCTGGTGCTTAACCCTAGTGAAAGGTCCTTGTTTAGTTTTGGTAATTGAGTGACAACTTAGGTGGACTAATTGTGTTTATATGAGATACACAGGTGATTAGTCCACAGGTACATGTGTGTGAGCAACATATGCCATGAAGGTGAAAATGGCTTGGAGATGTTGCAAAGCTCACACATGTGATGATGAAGGAGCTTAAATGCACATGAGACATGACATTGAGTCATGTGATCAAGGTGGAGAAGATCAAGACAAGACTTGGCTTGATGGACCGGTTGCAAGCGTGAAGGGCAAGTCGAAGGCTTTGGAGTGATGGACCGCGTGGCGGTGAAGCTTGAGCAAGACTTGGCGCCGATGGACGATGGCAACGGTGAAGAGCAAGTAAAGTCAAGATCGATGAACCAATATGATCATGTGATGATATGAAGTGGATCATATCATTGTTGATCGTGTTTGGTGCATGTGTTGCATCAACATTGGTGGAGATGGAATGGAATGCGCAAGGCAAAGGTATAACCTAGGGCATTTCATTTCACCGGTCATAGGTGTGTAGAGAAGTTTATGACCGGGTTTAGGATAGATGGTCGTACTATCAAGAGGGGCAAACTTGTTTGCATATCAGTCATCTAGTGCCACTCGAGTGATCTAACTTTGCATTGTCGCTAGGATCGAGTGGCGTGGCAAGTTGAGTGGCTAACATCCTTTGGGAAATGATTGTGAAAATGCTAACACACATACACATGGTGGTGTACACTTGGTGGTGTTGGCACATTTACAAAGGCGGTGGTGTTTGCAGGGGTGAGATGGGTTTGGGTTCGGCGCTTTCGGGAAAATGGAATGCCTATTTTCTATTGCGCCGGATGCAAATTCTTATGGTTAGCACACTTGAGCAAGGGTGAAGAGAATGGAGAAGATGCTGGCGTCGGTCAACTGACCGGACGCTGGATCTGAATGCACCGGACGCTGGCAGGCTGCGTCCGGTCGCGCTGACTTGGAGTGTAGCAGTAGCTGGAGAGTGACCGGACGCTGGCTGCGTCCGATCGCGTTCGACCGGACGCGTCCGGTCATGCTCGGGAGCTTACTGGAAACGACCGGACGCTGAGGGTCCAGCGTCCGGTCAGTTGAAGCTAGAGCGTCCGGTCAGGTCAAGTGACCATTGGAATCGGGACACGTGGTCGTCTGTGGGCGACCGGACGCTGAGGTCCAGCGTCCGGTCAACGCGACCGGAGCGTCCGGTCGGCCCGACCGTTGCCCAGTGAAGGGGTAACGGCTAGTTTAGCCCTTGGGGCTATAAATAGAAGTGGCCTTCGGCCATGGCCGGTGCTGAGCACCTCAAGGGACTTAGTGTCCATGCTTGTGAGTGCTTGGGAGCCCTTCATCACACATATACTTGATAGTGATCATTCGATTGTGTGAGTGAGCGATTCTAGTGCGATTGCATCGTGAGGTTGCATCGAGTGGCACTAGGTGATCGAGTTGCAAGCCGGTGGTGCTTGTTACTCTTGGAGGTTGCCACCTCCTAGACGGCTTGGTGGTGGTCTCCGTCGAAGCGCGCAAGAAGCTTGTGCGGCGCTCCGGAGAAGTGCTTGTGAGGGGCATTGTGCTCGCCCCGCGGGAGTCGCGAAGAGCAACTTTAGTAAAGCGTGTCATTGAGCTACCCTCACTCAAGGGGTAGGTTCTTGCGGCGCCCGACGTGCGGGCTTAGCGGGTGATGCTAATTAGCCGCCGAACCACCAAGTGAGCGGTCGACACAATGGGGACTAGCGTGTTGGCAAACACGTGAACCTCGGGAGAAAAATCATCGTGTCAACCTTGTTCTTCCCGTTGGTTTGCATCCCTATTACACAAGCTTGTCATTACTTTTATACATATTAAGCTTGTGTAGTTGCTCTTGTAATTAGATAGCTTGAGAAGCTTGCTAATTACCTTCTTGCTTGTGTAGCATAGAAGTAGCTCCCTTGCGTGGCTAATTTGGTTTTAGTAACCTTGTTAGTCACATTGCTTAGTTTGTGTAGCTAAGTATTTGCGCTCTCTAATTAGGCATTGGTTGCCTTGTTATTGAGCATTGCTAGTGAGCTTAGTTAGCTTTGTGCTTTTGCTTACTAGCATGTGTAGGAGCTCCCTTGTCGCTTAAAGTACTAGTGGCATAGGTTTGTGTAACCTTGCTCCTAGAATTGTTTAGGAGAGCTCTAGCTAGCCCGGCACCTTTGTTGTATAATTGTTATCTTTGCAAGGTGCTAGCGAACATATATAGTGGGGTATAGTCTTGGCTAGACCGATAGTTTTAATTCCGCATTTGTATCGGTTAGCCGACGCGATTAAGTTTTAGAAAAGACTATTCACCCCCCCCCCTCTAGTCCGCCATCTCGACCCTTCACCTAGGTGTGCGGACTCTGGGCGAGTCCGGTCTTGTGTGACCGGACGCGTCCGGTGCCTCGAGGAGCTCTCGAGGAGCCCTTTGAGTTGCACCGGACGTTGCCTGAGAAAACGGACCGGACGCGACTCTGGTGCGTCTGGTGCTAATGACGTGGCGCTCGGAGTTGAAGCAGAGAGAGCACCGGACGCTGTCCGGTGCGTGGTCAGTGAGCGCGCGTCCGGTCGATGAAGCAGACGCGTTCGGTGCGTGGTCAGTGAGCGCGTGTGGAAGGAGCCGTTGCGCGCCAACAGCTGATTTCAAACGGCTAGTACACGTGGCGTCGTGGAGGTGACCGGACGCTGGTGACCTGACACGTCCGGTGCACCTTGCGGCGCGTCCGGTCGACGCGCAGTCAGCCCACTAAAGGGGCCAACGAGTATATTGTGTGTGAGGGCTCTATAAATAGAAGTTGTCTGGCTTTAGCTCACCCTCTTGCACATTTTTATTGACATTGCATTCTTGTGAACTAGGGCAAACCTCTCCCACTCATCTCCTTGCTTGATATTACGAATCAAAGTGAGATTGAGTGATTCCAAGTGCATTTGCTTGAGTTGTTGCATCTAGTGGCACTTGGCGATCATTTTGCTACGGTTTTCTTGTTACTCTTGGTGGTTGCCGCCACCTAGACGGCTTGGAGTAGTGAAGGAGGATTGGCGCGAGTTGGTGATTGTTCGCGGGCATCTCCCGATGAATTGTGAGGGGCATTGCACCTTCCCCGGCGACGAAGCCATAAGGTAGCTCTAATGCATTGAGCGTGTCATTGATCTACCCTCACTTTCGGGGTAGGTTCTTGCGGTGCCCGACGTGCGGGCTTGGCAGGTGATGCCAATTAGCCGCCGAACCACCAAGTGAGCGATCGACACAACGGGGACGTAGCGTGCCGACAAGCACGTGAACCTCGGGAGAAAAATTATTTGTCTCTCACCATTAGATTTCTTCCGGTATTCTTATTGTGTTGATTAGTTAATTGGTTCATCACCTCTACACGGCGGTATAAACTTCTCTATTCTTTCTTTACTTCGTGTAAACTAGTTGTAACAAGCTCTTTAGTGTAATTAGTTTTGAGAGCTTATCTTACCCTTGCTAGTTTAGTTATTCACCTAGTTGAGCTCTTTAGTGTAGCTAGCTCTGAGAGCTCTTAGTGACTTAGCCATTGATTGTCTTAGAGATTATAGCAATTAGAATTGTTGGGATAGGAGGCTTGCAACACTTGTTAGAGCTAGTGCAAAAAAATTTATAGCCTTTTAATTGTCTAACAAGTTTGTCTAGTGGTTTGTAGCGTTTTTAAATTAGGCTATTCACCATTCTCTAGCCAATTAGGACCTTTCACCCACACCCCCGACTTCCCTCGTGGACGCCCCCTCCCTTCCCTTTGCATCGCGCGAGGCGTAGCGCGACGGACACCCCTTCCTTCCCTTAGTTCCCTCGAGCCGTCGTGAGCTCTTCCCCGAGCCGGTGCCGTCGCGTCTTGACGCTCGCCTGCTCCTCGTCTCCTTGCTTGCAGAGGAACCCGACAGTCGCGTTTGCCCCGAGCCGGCGCCGTCGCCGTTCGTTTTCCTCCGTGCTGGCTCGTGTCGCCACTCCTCTTCCTCCTTCCTTGCCCCTCCGTTGTGCCCGAGCACGTCGCCGGCCGACGCCATGACCAATCGCACAGCCGGATTCGAGCGCGCCGACAGCTGCCCTCGAGCGTCCGCTTCCCCTCTCTTGTCTCTCTGTTGGGCGCTGGAATTCTGTGGGCCGCGGGCCGGCACGGCCTGCTATTTTCGCCGTGCTTCACGGACCGGTCCTGCACGAAAAACGGCCCAGCAGGCCATGCCTGGGACGTAGGTCAGGCACGGTGCCCGCGTCGGCACGGCCCGGGAGGCACGACATGCCGTGCCAGCCCGTTTGACATCTATAGCGTTGACGAACTCGATGACTCGATGACTCGATGCGAGGACCTTGGGTCGCTGAGGGGCCGTTTGGTTTGGAGCCGGCAAGGCGGCTAGCTGCACGGTCGTTGGATTTTGGACGTGGCAGTATCTCTTAGGAATAGTATTTTTAAAGCAAACTCTTCAAATCATTAAAAATTATTTAAAGAAAAAACATTTATTATAAGCGTACAAGTTTTCACCATCTAACAACCTTCTGTATCCTGAGCTTTATTTGGCTGCAGCAGCTGCAGTTGCTGCTACAGTACTTTGTGGGCGGAGAATAAGCCGCAGCTGCTACAGGAGTCAAATTATTCTCGTCTCACGAAGTACTGTGTGAGAAATTTAAAAGCCAAAAAGATGGCCAGCTCCTCCGGCAGGACCGCCTTCCACGTCGCCCGAAATTGCCACCGCCGTCCGATCTGTCATCGTATGGCCGACAGTGCTTATAGCCGCTTCCGTTAGAATCCTCTACATCCTGCGCTTCTGATTCTCGCCGTGCAGCAGACCTCCACGGTAAAAAGGGGGGAAAAAACTAGCTTGGTCTTATCTCTGTCCTGTCCGTTTTCTCCTCTCGCGCCGTCGTCGTCTCCGCCTCGCTTCCCGCCATTCCCGCCGTTCCCACCAGCGCCGCCGGCTCCTCCCCTTCCTCCTGCACCTCGGGTGCTCCCTCTGCTTTGCTCCCTCTCTTTCTCTTCTTGCGCTTTCCTTGTTTCGGGTTTGTTCGCCGCCACCGCATTACCGCTCGGGGACACGCCGTCCACCTCCGCCTGTGTCTGCCCGCTGCCGTCCTTCGCCTGCCGGATCTGGCTCAGTGAGCCTCGATCTGGTGCGTGGGGTGCGGGGGTGGACCGCCTCCCCTGTGGTCAGCTCCCCGTCCGCCGCCCGGCCGTACGAACCCTAGCCTCGGCGGCCTCGCCGTCCTGCTCGGTTCCCGTCGTCTTCGCGCGGATCCTGCTTTTCGGCGTCGTCTGCTGCTTCGGTGCCTGACCAGCGCTCCCCTGCGTGTTTCACCTTCCCCTAGAACACCTCTGGTACGTTCTACCGTCGGTACCGCATCGCCCCGTTTCCCCCACGTGGGTGGCGCGCCGGCAGCCCCTCCTCCTCCGCCTCCTTCCTCCCTCTCTCTACTTGGCCTGGCCGCGCCCCAGCGCGGTGATGACGCCGGCCTAGGGTTTCGCGTCTCCATCGCTGGCCGTCCTCGGATTGACCATGACCCGGCGTCGGTGGTGCACTGGCGCCACTGCTCGCCTGCGCTGCACCCAGGTATGGCGGGGGCTCCAAATTGTTGGCGGGGGCTCCAAATTGTTGCTGCAGTTATCAATTTTTGGTGAGATTTTGTCTATATTCCCGGTGCAAATACAAAGCGAATCTGCTTCCAATTCTTTTCCCCAATTTGAGAGGCAATTTGCTCCTAATTTGATAGAGCTATTTCTAAATAAGGTTTGCTTTCGTAAGCCAGGCAGGTTGCAGCCTCACGGTTAGCTTGGCTCCAGATTGACCAGTTCAGATGTTGTGCTTACAGATTTAGTAACGCGCTACATGTTTCAAAGTCAATCTTTCTATTTGATTTTGTCATTGGGCTTCACTGTAACCTTGCTTCGCAATGTTCAGATTGATCTTATATATGCACTATGTGATCATAGCAGTCCAGTTTTCTTTTCTTTTCCCTCTTGTATAAACTGAATCCACCTATATATGCTTCCTTGCAGGACCTCAACAGCCATCCACGACAGAAACTCCGACAAAGAATAGAGAACTGTATACAAAAACATTAAACAATTATCTCTCAGACTAATAATCCCTGTAAGCACCCCACTCTGCTTGATTATTAAATTATTTCATCATTTTACAATATGTATGGTTAGCATCTTTCATGATCTAGGAAATGGAAACTTCCTTTCCTATGTAACCTTTGCTTCTTGGTCACATAGAAAAGGCATCTCTTCCTCGTATTTACCATGATGGGCTTGCTCTTTTGCGATCTCTTTGGTTTCTTTTCCCAATTTGTAAACAGCCTACTGTTGTTGGGTTTGGTCTCGCTAGCTGATAGATGAGTTCATGCAACCGTGTCATACATTTATGGTTTTGTGGGATGGGATAGAAATATTCTATGTTTTAGGATGTTGTGTTGCTGTTACCACGGTCTGCGGATTAAATAGGACTCATCTTTGGTCCCTGATTTTCTGCTACAAAGATGCAGTTCAAGCCCTTGTTCTCTTCTTTGCTTCTTTTATGTTGCTGTTGTAGATCCAAAGTCTACAGCTTTCACTGCGCCTTTTTTTCCCCTTAAATCCACACTCATCTCTTCTTTCCCATTTCCAGAAATGATCCTATTTTCAGCTGCTGTTTTTTATATGACCTAACTGTTCTTGTGTATTTCATAGTAAATAATTCTTTCAGGTTAATGAGTTCAGGAACGCAAGGAACAGCTGGTCCTCTCTCAATGTGTCTTCCTGTAACATGGTGACGCGATACTAATAAGAGTTCTTTGCCGCAAGGCATGTGCTTTCCGATCCACTTTCCCTTTTCTTTGGTACTTTCATCCTTAGTGTGAGCATTATTCCTCACTCTAACAGCCTCCCATGAACACCATTGAAATATTTGTACACCCGCAGTCAGTCAAGAGTAGGTTAATGAGACCCCACTGTTGTTGTTTTCCATTATCCTAATGTGATTATTCGGTAGTTCCTCTTCAAAATGTAGTTAACAACATCGAATATGTCCATCAACAGGTGACCTATCTGCCTCCTCCTCGGCTTCGTAAGTTCTTCCTTCCGCTATGCATTTTGAGATGGACAGAACAGCACATTGTTCTTCATGCATATCAGCGTGAATAAATCTCTTGCATATGGATTAGGTATAGAATTGTTGGTGCCTACCTATATCAAAGTTTTAAATTGTCCTTTCTTTGGCCCATTACTCCCTTTAGTTTTGGCCAATTGGAGAATTGTTGTTGCCTAACCGATGTATGCTGTCTCTTCATCGTACAGATCCTACTACGGATCAAAGTTCAGAACATGGACGAAGCCAATTCTTGTTGCATTGGTGTGCATAGATCTGGTATATTTTCCCTACATGCGAATTCTTTTTTGAATTCATATATAATGAGGATTTTTTATCAGCTAGCAATGGATCGCTTTACTACCAAATGTTTCAAACTCAGCTACCAAAGGATTGGTTTCCTACTCTTTCAGGGGATATATACTTATATAAGAGGTTATTATGTAGCGCCGTGTTTGCTGTTCCTCTAAAGATTGGTCATTCCATACAACGGAAACGCCAATATAAGTAGCGCTATTGCAGCTATGAATCAGGCAGTCCCATGAATGCACCCCTTCTAAACCTAGGTCTCCTTTGTGATACCGCCTAGGTACTTTTCCCCTCTCCAGTTTCCTTCAGTGTATTTCGAATGCTCATAAAAAAACAGGACTTCAGAGTCGACTTTTCTACTGTTATGGCTAGGTTTGCAAGCAGATTCTTCAGGCACAGGTATGTAACGAGGCAACATAGTATACTGTGCAGGTTACTAAAAAACTCATTCTAGATAAAAAAAAAGAATTACTTCATATCCTCCATTCGTTATTCTATGCCTTCAATACCTTGGGCCTAAAGAGAATTCAGGATCTAACTTTTCTAGAGCAAGGTGGTGGTGGAGATTTTCTCAGTATAAAATTGAAAATCCTGAAATGAAACATGTGTGTGCTTCTATGGAATAATTGCATTATGGTTCCGCTTCTGCTTTCTATTGAGTAACTAAAGGTGCTCATACAGATAAAAAGTGGTATGCATTTCCATTAGTTTTGTACCATTAAATGGTGATGTTATGACCGGCATCCATTATCAGCGCAGGAGGCCCAATCGTGGCTAAGAAGACGCCGGCATTAGAGGGCCCAAGGGCCATAGTTATATTATTTATAATATTAGGAAGGAGTTATTTATAAATTATTATTAGAAAGAGACTATAAATATTTGTAAGACAATTATTGTGGAATTAGGCAGAAACAATATAACTGTTTCCGGCTTCCCTCAGGGAGCCGGGAGTTTGCCCTAGCCGTAGCTTTTATTCTTCTCACGCGAGATCACGGCGCCCCGACGCCGTTCTTCCCTGTTCAGGCCACGACCTCCCATCTCCCACTCCAATAACCTACGCCCTAAGCAGGGAAGAGTCCGAGTTCCTATCAGGTGCATCAGCAGCTGACTAAATATAGTGGTCTCATCCTATTTATGCCTGCTGATATGCAGGTTCTTTTCCTTATCAGGGTCTCGGGTTGATGATATTTGTAGCCCATTCTAAGTTATCCGGTTTCTTTGATGTTAAATTCTTACCGTATATGCTCATTTCTTTTGATTAACCATACATATAGTGCCATGGTCCTTTTCATGGACAGGTGCTCTGCCAGTTTGAATTTTTCAATGGTTCTTCCAGAAACATACTCTGTCATAAGTTTTTTAATGGCTCGTCCAATAAGAGATTTGACACTAATATATCAATCAAACTTGGATCGAGAAACGTATCATGCTTTCTGTTAGGATTCGAATCCTATATTTATTAGATTCGACGCTTTTCCTCGTGTTCTATTTTTTTTAGATTTAAGAGGAATATATATCAACTAAGTTTAGGATAACAGGTACATTTAGCTCTGCCCAGCTTTACCTCAAAAAATGCACAAAATGAAATCAAAAGAGATTTGTTGTGTCATCATATTTTTCAACGCCAATTCTAATATGGCTCTATTTTCTAGGTTGGGCTCCCTTAATCATCCAGGGGGAACACCTATTCAATCCTCGGGAGGACACCTAGGGTTCAGTTCATCGTTTTGGTATGTTATCCTCTTCCTCTGCCTTCCTTAGATGTTAGTTTAGATTATTTCATAATAATAGATCGAAATGCTGCCTACTTATGTACTCATATATATGTCTTTTCCTTTGTTTTCTGTGTTCAAATAAGGTGTAATATGTGTTCAGATGGCATGAAGATATTCAGAATCAAATTCCAAATTGTTTTGGATATCTTATTGGATTTCGCAGTTTCCAGTTCCTCTAATTGAAGATGGTATCAAGTTTGAGCTGGTCCAAATATGCTTATTTAACTATCGTGCAGTACATGCTCCTTGCCGCTGCCGACCCACTTATGACTTATCTCAACATATACGCTGTATAAATAGTTGTACAACAATACCACTATTGTTTATTTATAGCTCACTGCTTTCCTGCAAATTTGCGTCAATGTGAGCTATAGGATTTTGACCATCTAGAATGAACCATGCTGCCATTAAGGGACCCACTATGCATCGTTGTTCTATTTGTCCTATAAAGTCAAACAGCTGTAAGGCCTTTTTCTTTTATCATGCATTATATTACCTTACAATCATTCCAGTTTATTACATCACACATGCTAGCCATTCCATGCAGGACAGAACCAACATCTACTTGGTTTTTCAGTTGCCATGCATAGCGTTTTTATTACATGATAATTGAATCAATGTTCTGTTGCGAGCGACAACATTTCCAAAAAATCGTCGGCTACTACAGCACATATGCTTCGAATTCAGTACTATAGTTGAAATGTTTAGAGTTTTCATAAATACAGGTCTAATGAGCTCCTGATTTTATTTTCTAGCTTCCTCCTCTATACCGCTCAAGGTTTGTTTAGCTGATCACAGATGTCAGCTGCTACTCTGCTGCCTAAAGGTTAATTTTCTTTATTGTTTTTAATTTACTTCAGTACATGTGTCTTTGGTTCTCCAAATAGGAGGTCTTTCGTTTGCTTCCATACGTCATGATTTCAACTTCCTATTTCTGGTCCCTATCCCAAAATGATGTACAACATAAATGAGTATGAGTTCCCTAGCTGAACTTATTTTCTAACTTATCTCTGTGTTTCGTTTTGCTTCACATGATGTTTGCAAACTACAGCCGAGCTGCACATGTTTTGTGGGCATAGTTTCTAAGAAAATATGCTAGATAAGGGGAAGTCAGCTGATGATCGATTCATCAGCAACATTAGTTGTTGCTCTAAATTTACGTACTCCATGTATTTCAGTTGAGTTGTTTGGTTATTAAATAATTGGGACATCAGAATCCATTGCCTTTGACTTTGATAGATCCTAGAACTCATGGATTAGTTTGTTTACGAATATTTGACACTCCTACAACATGTTGTATAGAATATGTGTGCATGTAGATAACTACCTCAGGAACCTTAGTTAGCTAAGTGGACTGAAAGGGCCACCAAGTTTGATAAACTCTGTTAAGTTTCAGCCATCAATCATGGGCTTGGTGCTAATAGGAAATCAAGCAGATCATCCTGCATATATAGCTTTGCCTGTAGTAATTACAGATATTGATAGAAGTTATTAGTTTAAAATTCAACTAATGATGATGATAGTGGACTCAACAGTTTATAGTTCGGTTTAGATAATAGTCATAAATGGAACTGCTGCTAGAAAACTGTTGTTGGTGACTGTTGGAAACAATACAGAATCTTTATAGTTTCAGTGATGCTGTTGTTGGTCACGGTTGGGGAAAAAGTAATAAATAATTTATTTTCCCATTTATTTCCTTATGAACTCGTGTTGACGAACTCACAGCACTACTATGCAAAAAGAGGTCTAATTGCAACAGCGTGACTCCTGCAAAATAGTTAGACCGAACCTGCAGCTTCCAGTTAATCTTAAATATAGTTGGTTATGAGCACCATTCAACTACACTGAACACTCTCACTTAAAATGTCCAACTGGTTAAAGAATGTGCTGCCATGTCTGCCTCTAAACTACAGTTAGAAAAGATTAGTAATGAAGCTACAAAGGAGGAACCTTGTCTATATCGAAGTAAGTTCCACTAAGGTTCAATGCAGTGTCCATAAAAAAAAGCTTTGCTTAGTGCTGTTTTGTTGCTTTACTGACCTCATCTTTGCCTTATTTTTCCTTCTCCATATTCTGGATGCACCAGTAGTTTGTTGATCCGTGCCTGATATGTTATATACAGTACACGTATCATAAGATAATATGGCTCAGTTAACTGATGATGTAACTGATTAGAGGAACATACTAAGAATTTCCGTAATGAAAACCTCTTGGATTCGAATGGAATTCATAGGAACTCTGACCTGTTGTTTAAGACTCTAAGGCGGTTAAGAAGACAAGTTTTTGACAAGCTATCCTTGCAGATAGAAAGGCAAATCAGATTGCCCACATGGGAAATTGATTTTTTTTAGCAGTGTTGTTTCATATACAATTCTAGGTTCTATTCATGACATAGGTATCTACTGCCATTTCTATTTACTTTTGTAGGGTATACATACAATATACATAGACAGCTAACACATTAAGGGTGCACTTCAATGGCGTTAACATCTCAGATTTGCTTGCTCTTCATTTTCAGATTGATGTCAATTTGTCCGGTTCGTCATATCGATCTTAAACAACGTCAACACTACACAGATTATGGACGTTGTAGTCATCCATTATTTATTGTTGTAGGACACAGGCTGCTCATTAAGAGGCCACACATTAAAGCCCGCAAACAAATGGCCTGCCATTGATCAACATCTGCGTTCAATTTTACCTATGTATAATTTGGCTCCTCAGCTTCTTCTATCCTTTTGTGCACTTAGCCAAGGGAGTCTTAAAGAAGATTACCATGAACTGATCCCAAAAAGGCTGAAGAGGAGACCACCATGATCTCCATAACCATAAGTGTAAGCGAGATATATGCTTGTGTAGCTGGTTGAACATATTCTGAGGGCCTTGTGTATGACCAGGATATTGTCTACTATTGTATAGACTCTTCTATGTAGATTAGCTAGCTTTACTTCATTGTACTGCTTTGTTGTGTCAAGGATGAGTAAAGGATAAATGATTCAGGGGTAGATGACTTTTTTCTAAGTCTTCAATTCATAATATACTAAATCAATGGAACAGTTCCGTTTCATACATGTATTGCACACTTGAACATTGAACTGCTTTCAACTTTATACTTCAGTTCACTCAGATTTCTAACGCGCCCATTGTTACACAAAATCTCCATTTACAGCCACACAGGCGCGCGGATGCGCGCGCCAATCTACTAGTGTAGTTATAGTTACAGCCACAGCAGCGAATAGGCTCCTTATGTGTACTTTAGTGAGTTAATCACGGAATCACACTTTTCATTCTTAGTTAGTGATTATTGATGATAACATATTTAGAAATCTAAGGATATCTTAATTCATTGATGGATTAATTATGATCATATTTGAAGAAATGAATACATCGAAATATGATCATATATATTTCCATACTATAATATATATACCACATTTAAAGGTATCGAAGTTTTGACGGTTCTTCCTCTTGCAGCCAGATCATGATATGATATACAAGTGAAATTGTTCTGAAGTCATTCTGAAAGAATGATTTATAAATGAAATAACTGAAATGTCCGTAGGACGGATAGATAAGGGTCTAGTGACCTAGTTAATTATTATTAATTAAAAAGATAAAATAACTTATTCTTAGAGATGTCGTCGAACAGATGGAGCGAACTGGGCCAAACATCTTTTAAGCACTGGACATTCAGAACAGAGTGTCGAGTGCTCCCAGAGCTAAAGACCAGAGATGCAATGGACATTCAGAACGAGACGGAGATGCCGAGGAGATCAATGACGCGAGCCACGAACTGCGCGAGGTCCGTCCATCTCGCCGCCGTGACGAGCTTGCAATCAACGACGGCCCCTTCGACCTCCACGGCCTCGGCGCCAGCCAGCCTCGAGACGACCCTCATGGGCACCCCGCTGGCGCACTTCTTGCCCCTGAGCAGCCCCGCCGCGGCGAGGAGCAGGTGGCCCTGCCCGATGCTGGCCACCACCTTCCCCTTGTCCGCGAACTCCTTCACGAGCGCCACGGCCTTGTCGTGCGTCACCAGCAGCTCCGGCGCCCGGCCGCCCGGCACGACGACGCAGTCGAAGTCGTCGGCGCTGGCGTCGGCCCAGTCGGCGGTCATGACGAAGTTGTGGCTCCGCCTCTCCTCGCTGACCGTGACCGTGGCGCCCGCGGCCGGCGCCGGCGCGGCGGCGTCGTAGATCGCCGTCACGACGGTCTCGCCCTTGCGCTTGGTCGGGCACGCGGATTCGACGTGGCAGCCCACGCCCGCCAGCGCCCGGAACGGCACGTTCGCCTCGTAGTCGTCCACGTAGTCCTGCACGGCGTGCCTCGAAAAAATCAGGAGCGCGTGGGAGCTACTAACAGAACGGCGGCGAGGAGGGAAATTAAAGGGCGCTCACGGCGCAGAGGACGAGGACGCGCTGGCCACCGCGGCCTGCGTGGACGCGCGCGCCCATGGCGGCGAGGAGCTTGGCGAGGATTTGGGCGTGCGCGGGCCACCCGATGGCGGAGAGCACGTGGCCGTCGGCGACGCAGAGCCCGAAGGGTTCCGGGTCGACCCACGCGCCCCCCGCCAGCTCCACGACGGGGCGCAAGCTGAAGAACGCCGTGCATCGCACCCCGGCGCTGAGCCCGCCGGCCGCGGCGAGCAGGAGCTGGCTGTGGCACGTGAGCACCAGGGGCCTCCGCAGCGCCGCGAACGCCGCGACGAGGCCCACGACGGCCGCGTCCGCGCTGAGCTGCTCCGTGAACCGCCCGCCCGGGATCACCAGCGCGTCGTAGCAAGACGGGTCCGCCGCCGCCGCCGCGAAGTCGGCGGTTATCGTGAACCGGTGGCCCGTGAGCTCCGTGTAGAGCTGCGGGCGGCGTGCGTGCGTGAGGATGGATGGATGAAGTGGGGGTGGCTGCTGGTTAGGAGTAGTACGTACGTACGTGACGTGACGTACCTCGAAGCCGAGAAGTCGTGGACTGCGGTGAGGCAGGAGTCGCCGGGGCGCTTGCCGGGCGCGGCGCAGTCGACGGCGATGCCGAGGGCGGCGAGGGCGTAGAGCGGGACGGCGGCCTCGTAGTCCTCCATGTAGTCGCCGCAGAGCATCAGGACCTTCCTGGGGGCCGCCATGGATGGACCTGATCGATCCTCGCTCGCTCTGGATCGGAGCTGCAAGCGTGCTAGTGAGTAGTAGTGACACTGGCAGCTAGCGTAGGAGTGGGCGGCGTGCTGGAATAGCTCTGAGTTTCTGATCGATCTGCTCACGTCGATCACGACTGGTGGATCGACCGCTGAAAAAAAATGGTCCAAACATTCATGGTAGATGGGGACAGGATTATGAGCGCAAAAAAAAAAAAAGATGGGGACAAGATTAGAAACGATATAGGATCAAATCTATGTTCCGGATCCCGAGTCCTGACGGGAAACAAACCACGAAATAAAACGCACGTGTTCAGGGCATGGGCATCGCATGCGTCACGCGTGATCTCCGGATGAGCCACGGCCACGGATCGAGACGGCCAGAAATGCAAGCCCTGTACTTACTATACACAGTAATTAGTATTAACATAACACGTGTCAGGAGAGGTTAAGTGACTACACACACGTGGATTGCTTATATTATCCGCCCGTGAATCGGTAGAGTAATTTTTGTGCATGGTGCTGGGCGCGCCACGCCGTGATGATGATTTAGGCCGGTAATTAAACAGTCCAGTTGACTGATGTTGAGGACATCCTGGTTTGGAGATGGTCGGAGGATGGAGTGTATTCTTGGCGATCTGCCTACATGGCGCTCCATTCAGCCTCTCTGGTTACAAGCGCATTTGGGGTGCATGGGCACCTCTGCAGGTGAACATCTTCCTCTGGCTCGCTGTCCGACGATGGCATTGGGCCGTAGACAGGAGACGCAGACAAGGATTGGACGCGGCCGAGCACTGCTTCCTATGCGACCAGGAACCTGAGACCATCGATCACAAAATAGCTTCCTGCTCGTTACCCCGTCAGGTATGGTCAACGGTGGAGCCACTAATTGGCTACAGAGGGCTCCGGCCCCTTTGCTCTGTAAAAAAAATGAGGATATATGCTGTGGATGTACGAGTCCGCTAGCTAATTTAGCCCACCAGATGATGGCCCACGTGCAAGCCTGCACTTGGGAGTTGGGACCCGGGCACCTAGCCCTGGCATCAGTGAACATGAGCAAAGTAATCCACGGAGTGACCGAGACGGCGGAGGCGACGAGCCGAAAGCCAAAGGTCGGAGCACCGGAGCTGTCGATGCCTCGAGCTGCAGCGGCGGCGGCCTTCTTGACCCGCTCGTCGGCGGTCGACCTTTTGTCCATTAGCACTACATTAATACCAAAAAAACAGATTTCCATCTTTCAGTGCTAGTGAGATATGCAAAGTGGTTGAGAAGTACTACCCAGCAGATTTCAACCAACAAGAGAAGCTTAGATTAGAGTATCAGTTGAAGCATTTTGTTGTTGATGCTTCCGACAGCGGAAAAATATTGCAACCATAGCTGAGCTATGTCGATGCCTTGTTGCCATAGGACGCCATAGGACTTCTAACATGATCGATAGATTGCTTCGGTTGCTGCTTACTATTCCAGTTTCAACAGCCAGTGCTGAGCGTGTTTTTCCTATCTTGAAGATCACTAAGACAAGACTACGAAACAAGATGGAAGACGAATTTCTTGCCAACAACTTGGTAGTACACATAGAAGGCAAGATCGCAAGAGACTACAGCTATGAAGATATAATTACTTATTTCCATAATTTGAAGAAAAGAAAAGTGGACTTTTAACGATTCTATGGGTTACTTGTCTTTTGGTATATATGTATATACTAATATGGTACTATAATGGGTATCCTATGGACAATAGACCATGGTCACCTGTGTTTTTTTTGTTAATTGTGACCTAATTATAGTAGTATAGAACTAAAACTTATTTTTATGGAACTTGTGTACATGTTAGTCAGTTAGTCTATATGGTCTGGATTTGACAAATGCCCCCCTGTATTTGGCTCCAAGCTCAGCCACTGGGTACAGTGGTACATCCTCACACATCTTGGCGCGAGAAAAAAAGCCGGTTAGGACATAGAGGACGCACATGAATGAATATTGAAATGTTCCACCGACCACACTAGACACTAGTGCTACAGTAGCCATGCGGCCGTGCCAAACAAAGGCACGGGCCTGCGAGGCCCATCTTATTATGATGTTTGGGCCCATCCGAAAAGGGAAGAGTCCCATGTGAGAAACGGCCCTCCAGGCCCATCTTTTTATGCTGTTCGGGCCCATCCGAA
The DNA here is from genome assembly GCF_019320115.1 of Miscanthus floridulus. NCBI lineage: Eukaryota > Viridiplantae > Streptophyta > Magnoliopsida > Poales > Poaceae > Miscanthus > Miscanthus floridulus. Next base: position 78,052,682 of record NC_089588.1, read on the forward strand.
AAAGGCCAAAATGGCTCCTTATGGGGTTTCGCCGAGTGGGCTTCCAGGCAGCAGCCCACCCCCACTGCAATTTGCCATGCCGCTGTCTCGTCTCGTCCGCCTGATTTCCTGAATCGATGAAATAATGTATGCAAATGCTGCCATGGATGGACCTCATCAGAGACTCGGAGCTAGCAGTGTTTGCTAGTGAGTAGTGACACTGGCAGCGCGCGCGTAGCGAGGAGTAGCTCTGATGAGCATATGATCGATGATCGATCGCACGTCGACCGCTCAAAAAATGGTCCAAATAACATTCATGCTAGATGGGGACAGAAATAATGTCGACGTGTCTGGTGAGCTCTAGCTAGGTTCCAGTTGGGCAAGCTACCATGAACTAATAGTACCTACGACTGCTATTCGTTTCAAAAAAAAATAAACATACGTATCTACTGCTGGAGTATAGTTAGAGCTATAGTACAAACATACAATCTATTCCTGAATTCGTCGTGATAGTGCGGTAGTACCACCGTTTGTTTGGTAGATGAGATCGATTAGCTTATGATGATTGCCCTGTTTGTTTGAGCTGGTTTGGCTTATAAAATATGGCTGAAAGTACTATTAGTTAGTTTGATGTGAGAGAAAAATCATGTTCGTTGACTGATAAGCCATAACTTATCAGTCATCATCAAGACTCTCATGTGCTCCTTGGGAGCCGTTAGATTCATCAAATTCCACATAATATGTTTCTTCAACCAAGCCAGTGGCATAATTAAATACTCAATATGCTTTGGACTTTGATGAGTAACAAACAAGAAAGCCAATATCACAACGTCTTTAAAACTTCCCTAGGTGTTGCCACTTCTTGTAGATGTAGCATTTATAACCAAACACCCGGAAGAAAGAGACGTCCGGCTTCTTCCCATTGAGCAACTCATAAGGTGTTTTGCCAAGAAACTTTTGAAGGAATAGGCGGTTAGATGCATAATATGTGGTGTTGATAGGTTCCACTCATATAGCTTTGGGTGTATTGTACTCATTAAGCATTGTTCTTGCAAGTGTGATAAGTGTCTGTTTCTTTCTCTCAACTACACAATTTTGTTGACGAGTATATGTTGTGGAGACCTCATGCTTGATCCCAACTTCATCACAATAAGCTTCAATATTTGTGTTGTCAAACTCTTTTTCATTATCACTTCTTATCTTCTTGAGCTTTGCTTTAAACTCATTTTGTGCTCTATTGGCAAACTTCTTAAAACATGAAGCAACCTCGGTCTTGTCATGAAGGAAGAACACCCATGCATATCTAGAGTAGTCATCAACAATCACAAGGCAATAAAGATTTTCTCCCAAACTCTTGTAAGTTATTGGTCTAAATAAGTCCATATGAAGGAGCTCTAGCACTCTTGTTGTTGACATGAAAGCTTTTGTAGGATGAGTGTTTGCAACTTGCTTGCCAGCTTGACATGCACTACAAAGCTTGTCCTTCTCAAATTTTACATCCTTCATCCCCCTCACCAATTCATTCTTCATAAGCTTCTTGAGTGAACTCATTCCAACATGAGCAAGTCTTCTATTCCATAGCGACGCAAGTGATGCTTTGGTGAATAGGCATGTCTTCAAGTTAGCATCTTCAGAGGTGAAATCCAATAGATATAGGTTGTTGTATATAAATCCCTTGAATATAACTTAATCATCATCCTTCTTAGATACAACTACTTCCTTCTTGGTGAACAAGCATTGGAAGCCAAGATCATATAATTGTCTAACGGATAGCAAGTTGAAACTCAATGAAGCAACATATAGCACATTTGAGATTGAATGATCATTTGATATTGTCACTTTGCCCAATCCTTTGACTTTGCCCTTTGAATTATCACCAAATGTAATTCTTTCTTGACTATCAACTTCTTCATCTAGTGAGGTGAACATACGAGGATCACCGATCATATGTTGAGTGCAAGTACTATCAATTACCCAATGACTTCCACCGATCTTATAGTTCACCTACACACAAGAGATCAAGCTTGTTTAGGGACCCAAACTTGTTGAGGGCCCTTGACTTTCTCAACAAGTGACTTTGCAACCCAAATTTTTTTAGGCCTATTCTTGTTGGGAGGTCCTAAGAACATGACTTTCATTTTACCACTAGAATCCTTTCTAAGCATGTAATGAGCATTGAAAGCAAAATGTCTAGCATGCTAGGGCAAGGGTTCTGGTGGAGGAGTTTGACACTCATGGGCAAAGTGACCTTCTTGTCCATACTCAAAACACCTCTTTGGCTTTGGCTTTGACTTGTGTTGTTGTTGGTGTTGAGCTTGAACTTTCTTCTCTTGATATACCAAGTATCTAATTCCACTTCTATCCATCTTCATGACGGTGTTCATGAGTAGCTCACTTTGAAATTGTTGACCCCTTGTGAATTTGCTCAATCCGGTCTTGAGATGTTCTTTTTCTAACTTGAGCTTCTTATTCTCTTCTTTGAGCTCATCATGATTTTTCTCTTTTTTGAATCTCTTGCTCTCTTCTTTGAGCTTCTCATTCTCAAGAATTAGATCACTATCATGGCCAACATTTAGAGCTTCTAAGTACGCCTCCATGCAGATTTGCCAATAAGGAAAATCATCTTCCTCAAAGATAGGAGGAGGACCATCTCCGTGGGACATCTTTCTCTAGACGGTTAAGCCTAAATACGTAAACACGAGGCTCTGATACCAATTGAAAGGATCAAGATGTCCAAGAGGGGAGGTGAATTGAGCTAATTCTAAAAATCTTTGCAATAATTAAACCATACACTTAGCCCACTTCACCCTTTGTGTGTAGAATGTGATTCTAATGATCTACCGCATAAAAGTTTAGCACCCTAAGTTTCAATCCTACTCTAGCATGTCAATTCTAAGAATATAAAGACAAGAATTGAATTGCTCAAATGTAAATACTTAAAGTAAAGAGAGGAGAAGAAACGCGACGATGTTTTGCCGAGGTATCGGAGAGTCGCCACTCCCCACTAGTCCTCGTTGGAGTACCCGCGTAAGGGTGTACGCGGCTCTACGCGGTAAGGCCGCGTGCCTTTCTAGTATATACTACTATCTTATTATAATTGTCAAGGTGTAAAAGTTTAGTATATACTAGTATTCATGATGGAAAAGGAGGGCAACGTAGACTCGGAGCTAAAGGCATTTAGTTCGGAAAGGACTGGCTCATTGTCATTTGGTGGGCAAAGTACAGGTCCCAGTAGCTAATTTATCAGCAATTCCCTGGGCTAGGCTGGGATTACATAAGCAGGCACAATATAGTTAGGCAATCTACAATCTAACCTAATACATTCGAGCTGACCTAATACATATACCTACATGCATACAGAACTAGTAGTAATATATACATTATTCCGATCTCAACTAAGAAACTTAGCCCACTACTTGCTAAAATTGAGAACGTGCTGTCAGGAGATTAGCTGATGCCACCTGCAGCTGCTGCCTTGCTGGCTGCCGCCACCCGGCCCGGACGGCCAGACCCGCCGGGAGGCATACGTGCGTGTTGGTTGTCAGGTTGGAGATGAGCCGGTGGCCACCGCATCCGTTCGTTTGACCAACGTTAACAGTTAACTGCCCCGTCGTCCAAATACTTACTACGTCTCACTGATCTATTCGCGTGCATGCATATCTTGTTCCTCGATATTTGGTAGAGATTTAGATTGTTGTAGAAAATGTTTCGGATCTAAATTCTATTAAGAAAGACGCTGAATTAGAATCATTTTAGGAAACCATTTGGCTAGTAGGGTGGATTCTGAATTTCTGATTCACATATTGATGTATATTTTTTTTAAAAAATCATATCAATAAAAATATGCTTCAAAAAAATTAGTAACTTTTTGAAGACGAAGATCAACTTGATTAAACTCCTTTTAATTTGTTGCACTAAAAAAGGATTATAACTGAAAAATATACAATTACTAGAATATAGGTGAGGCAAAGAAATTAAAAACGCTTTTGTGTGAAACTACCTTTTCCCTATTTCCAAGTTTGCTAAAGGAAGTGCGGACTGATTATGTTCAGAATCCAGGCCCAAAAAATCGTTTGGAGACGTTTCTGGTGATTCACATTAGAAATGAAACCATTTCTCACGTCCAAACGAACCCTTAGTTAACTTACATCTCATCGATCCCTCCCCTCGATCTCATGAGAAAAAGGAACTACAATATATATTTGAGAAACGTATAGAATGAATTTAGATCGGATCCATATGGAATCAAATACATATAGTACCCATATACCACAATTTAATTCGAATTCGACTACGAATACAAAATAGATGTCCCGAATTCATATTCGCATTCGAATATCTACTAGATTTTGACTATAATAACATATATCTATTTGCTTATCGATAGTTTTAGTAGAACAAATCATTATGCAAATAGAGAATATGATTATATAACATATGTAGATAACGACAACTCATAAGATAACATATATAATAAATATTTTTATATTTTAATATATAAAAATAAATGGTACTATGAATAATTGTTAGCAATAAATACTTTAGAATATATAAAATAATTTTATGAATACTTGTGAAAGGATCAAGATGCCCAAGAGGAGATGAATTGAGCTAATTTTAAAAATCTTTGCAATAATTAAACCCTACACTTAGCCCACTTCACTCCTTTTGCCTATAATGTGATTCTAATGATCTACCGCACAAAAGTTTAGCACCCTAAGTTCCAATCCTACTCTAGCATGGCAATTCTAAGAATGTAAAGACAAGAATTGAATTGCTCAAATGTAAATGCTTAAAGTAAAGAGAGTAGAAGGAATATGGCGATGTTTTGCCGAGGTATCGAAGAGTCGTCACTTCCCACTAGTCCTCGTTGGAGCACCCACACAAGGGTGTAGCTCCCCATTGATCCACGTAAGGATAAGTGCTCTCTACGGGTTGATTCTTCGACACTCCATCGCGGTGAATCACCCACAACTGCTCACAACTTGAGTTGGGTCATCCACAAGTTTAGTCGGATGATCACCAAACTCCCGATCACTACCAAGCCGTCTAGGTGATGGCGATCACCAAGAGTAACAAGCACGAACTCTCACTTCACCACAACAAACCTAATGAGAAGGGTGGATGCACACTTGCTACTCTTCTTGCATTAATGAGGCCTTAATCTTGGATTCTCAAATCTCAATCATCTCACTAGGCTCTTGCTCTACAAAGCACTCTCAAGGGTGTTTCTCAACTGATCAAATGGGCAAGAGACCTCCCTTGGATAAATAGAGGAAGTATTTATACCTCCTCATTTAAAACGAACCGTTAGGAGGTTGCATCAGTGTTCTGCGGGGTGACCGGACACTCCGGTCAAGGTGACCGAACGCTCCGGTCAGTTCTCCCCGCTATAGAGCCATTAAGTTGTGACCGGACTCTGACCTGCGTCCAGTCAGCACTGATCGGATGCGTCCGGTCACAAAAACTACTCTCTGGACCCTTACTGATATTGACCGGACGCTGGCACCCAGAGTCCGATCACTTTGTTCTTCAGCGTCCGGTCAGTAACCGGAACTGGACCAACGTCCGGTCAACACTGACTGGACGCGTCCAATCAGGATTCTGCCTCTTTGGAACCTTACTAGAGTTGATCGGACTCTGGCACACAGCGTCCAGTCACTTTTCACTCAGCGTCCGGTCGCAACCAGATGACTTCTCCTTGATCAAATGAACTGACCGGACTCTACAGCCAATGTCTGGTCATAACCGGATCAGCATTCGGTCAATATTTGACCCTCCATTCACTTCCAACTCGAAATCATATGTGAATGAAGTTTGCTCTAATTAATCTTAGGGCTACTTCGGAGCTACCTAGTGCTAGATTTGACAAGTGTGCACCACACCTAACCCACTAGACTCACTTAGGTCAAGCTTCTAGTTCATACCCCCCTTAATAGTATGGCCAAAGGAAAAACAAAGTCCTAAACTACTCTTAGTGTCTCTTCAACACCATACGACACTTAGAACTAGTCCATCCTTAACCTTGTCGTCCATCATTTGAAAACCAAAATGATTTCCATCGTAGGGACATGACAACCATGATTGCCCAATCAATTGTCATTACCATGACCTAACTTAATTGCTTCTACAAAACACACGTTAGTCATAGTAATCTCGTATTATCATTAATCACTAAAATCCAACTAGGGGCCTAGATGCTTTCAATCTCCCCCTTTTTGGTGATTGATGACAATACAACCTCGAGTATGTAAAAGAGATGAGGTTTTCAACATGCTTGGTTCATATAAGCTTTTGACAATGAGAACAAAAGAGTCAGGCATGCTTATATGACCCAAGCCAACATGATGTACTCAATAGATATGAAATAAGCATGAGTACAAGAAATAAAGCTCATTTGAATCGGAGTAAAACGCGGAAACAAAGCAAATGAGCATAACCAAGTGACATGACATATAAATAGATCAAATTAGAGAGCACACATGTCACATATCACATAAATACACACATATCACTTAAATATCACAATCACACTTGTATAGTTCAATGCATGAAAGTAGACATGAATGCATAGTAATGTATCACACATAAAAAGCCAAAAGTAATAAATAAGCTCCCCTAGATATATCGCTCCCCCTAGATCTAATCATACCCGATCCCTCTCCCCCTTTGGCGTCGAGCACCAAAACCTAAGGGTCGGTCGGTAGGGCTGGAGCAGACGAGTCGAGCGTTGAGGTGCGGTGAGCGATCTAAAACTGGGTAGCATCATCCTCTGATCCGAAGCTCTGAGCAGTCTGACCCTCTGTCACTGGAACTAAAGCTAAAGCGGTCTGGGTCAGATCTAGGACTGGTGTGGCCTATGACTCTGCAGATATCATGGAAGCAGGTGGCTTTGATAATGCAATAGATGAAGGGAGCATCTCTGTAGTTGAAAGGTCCTAATATGGCTAGAGGGGGGATGAATAGCCTATTTAAAATTCTACAAATCAACTAGAGCAATTTGATTAGTAAGACAAATAGCGAATTGCAAACTTGCTCTAGCTCTACGAGGGTTGCAAGCCACCTATCAAATAATTCTAGTTGCAATGATTACTAGACACACAACTTGCTATGAAAATACTCACTAAGAGCTCTCAAACTTGCTACTCTAAAGACCTCCACTAGATGAACTTAAAAATAACAAAGCAAGCTCTCAATTCTAATTACACTAAAGAGTTTGCCACAACTAGTTTGCAAGAATATAAATGAGTGAGTAGGGTGATTATACCACCGTGTAGAGGAGTGAACCAATCATAAGATGAATACTAAATCAATCACCGGGAGAATATCAAAGGGCAAGAGACAACTAATTTTCTCCCGAGGTTCACGTGCTTGCCAACACGCTACGTCCCCGTTGTGTCGACCTACAAAAGAGGATTAATTCCTTTTAGGTACCCAAACTTGCTTGGGTCCTTGAAGGTTAGTTACCAAGGTCTTTGGTACCCAAATGGCCTTCTTCTTTAGGCCCATAATTGGTGTACCAATGAACTTAGCCTTCACACCATGGGCACCCTTAAAAAGCATGTAACAAGAATTAAATTTAATTGAGGATATATTAGGTAGCTTGTTCTTGTTAATCTTGCAACTTTGCTCTATATGCCCAACTTGCTTGCATCTATTGCAAAACCGACCATTGCCCTTCACAAAGCTAACTTTGGAAGTGGCAAAGGCCGCCTTGCCTTTCTTAGGGGTATAGCCTAATCCCTCTTTGTTGAGAGAAAACCTTTGGCTACCCAAGCACTTTAGCAAGCGGGCATCTCCACCATAGGCATTGCCTAAGGCACGAGTGAGCTCATTCACCTCCTTCTTAAGGGTCTCATTTTCCAATTTTAGTGAGTTTTCACAAGTGAGACCATCACTCAAGGGTGAAGTGGAAGTGGTAGTGCTACAAGAAGTGTTAGTGGGAGCAACAAAAATAGATTCATCAATAAGATCACATGTTAGTCCCACATCACATGATATGATCACTTCCTCCTTCTTGGCTTCCTCCACTTTGACTTGCTCAATGAGAGAGGAGTGAGCCTTTTCAAGCTTAGAGTGAGCTTTGCCAAGCTTCTCATGGGCTTCCATTAGCCTCTCATGAGTGGCATTGAGCTCATCAAAGGATTGCTCAAGAAGTTTTACTTTCTTGCGCAATTCTTTGCACTCCTTTCTCTTCATCTCATTGCAAGCGTGCACTTGCTCACACATGTCCAAGAGCTCCTCCTTGGTGTACTCCTCATCCTCATCATCATCATTATCATTCCTACAAGAGTCACTTTCACATTCATCATCATCACTCTCATCATAATTTACCTTGGTAGGCTTTGCCATGAGACATGTCGATGGAGTGTCGAAGATGGAGAGCTTCTTGTTGATGGCGATACTTGCTAGTGCTCTCTTGATAGATTTCTTGTCATCATCACTAGAGCTATCACCATCCAAGGAACCATCACTATCCCAAGTGACTACATAGCCTCCACCCTTCTTCTTCTTTTGGAAGGTCATTCTCTTCTCCTTCTTCTCCTTCTTTTCATTTTTATCTTTCTTATGCTTCTTCTTCTCATCTTCATCATTATCACTATTGTAGGGACAATTTGCTACAACATGATCGGGGCTCTTGCAATTGTAGCATCTTCTCACATACTCTTTGCTCTTGGTGTGATCTCTTCTCTTTCTTGCACCATAGCCCTTCTTCTTCATGAATTTGCCCATCTTGTGCACAAATAGAGCCATGGCTTCATCATCAATGTCACTAAGATCATCATCATCACTTGATTCTTTCTTTGACTTGCCCTTGCTCTTGGATGATGATGAGCTAGCCTTAAATGCTACACTCTTCTTCGTCTTGTCCTCTTCTTCCTTCTTGTCCTCCTTATCATCCCCCTCCCTTTCCATACGGTATGTCTCTTAGGTCATGACATCACCTAGTACTTGGTTGGGGGTAATCTCTTTCAATCCTCCTCTTATGATGAGCAATCTCAACATCTCAAATCTTGGAGGTAGGCACACCAAGAACCGATGAGAGACATCATCATCCTTGATCTTCTTTCCCAATGCCTTCAAATCAATGACAATCACTTGCAAACGATGGAATAGCTCTGGAATGCTCTCATCTTCCTTCATTTTGAAGCTTGTCAATTTATCCTTGAGGATATACAATTTGGCACTCTTCACCGCCGGTGTACCCTCATATGTTTCCTCCAATCTCTTTCCACACCTCATTTGCTCTTTCACAATCCTTGATTTGCTCAAACACTTTGGAATCAATGGCATTGTATATGGTGTTGAGAGCCATTGTATTGCATTGCTTGTTGATCTTATCTTGGTTGGTGGGATCATCTGGATCAATAATAGCCTAGTCACTCTCGGTCACTTCCCATACTTGATCATTGATTGAACAAAGATACATCCTCATCCTTCTCTTTCAATAATTATAGCATGTGCCATCAAAGAACGGTGGTTTGCCCCCCCCCACATGGTTGAACACAACTTGAGCCATAATTTGACACAGAGGTTGTTAAGCCTTCAATCAAACGGTGACCATGGCTCTGATACCACTTGAAAGGTCCTAATATGGCTAGAGGAGGGATGAATAGCCTATTTAAAATTCTACAAATCAACTAGAGCAATTTGATTAGTAAGACAAATAACGAATTGCAAACTTGCTCTAGCTCTACGAGGGTTGCAAGCCACCTATCAAACAATTCTAGTTGCAATGATTACTAGACACACAACTTGCTATGAAACTACTCACTAAGAGCTCTCAAACTTGCTACTCTAAAGACCTCCACTAGATGAACTTAAAATAACAAAGCAAGCTCTCAATTCTAATTACACTAAAGAGCTTGCCACAACTAGTTTGCAAGAATATAAATAAGTGAGTAGGGTGATTATACCGCCGTGTAGAGGAGTGAACCAATCATAAGATGAATACTAAATCAATCACCGGGAGAATACCAAAGGGCAAGAGACAACTGATTTTCTCCCGAGGTTCACGTGCTTGCCAACACGCTACGTCCCCGTTGTGTCGACCAACACTTGGTGGTTCGGCGGCTAAGAGGTGTTGCACAAACCTCGTCCACACGATTGGACACCGCAAGAACCTACCCACAAGTGAGGTAACTCAATGACACGAGCAATCCACTAGAGTTACCTTTCGGCGCTCCGCCGGGGAAGGTACAAATCCCCTCACAATCACCATGATCAGAGCCGGAGACAATCACCAACCTCCCCTCAATGATCCTCACTGCTCCAAGCCATCTAGGTGGCAGCAACCACCAAGAGTAACAAGTGAATCTCGCAGCGAAACACGAATACCAAGTGCCTCTAGATGCAATCACTCAAGCAATGCACTTGGATTCTCTCCCAATCTCACAAAGATGATGAATCAATGATGGAGATGAGTGGGAGGGCTTTGGCTAAGCTCACAAAGTTGCTATGTCAATGCAAATGGCCAAGAGGGTGCGCTTGAGCCAGCCATGGGGCTTAAATAGAAGCCCCCACGAAATAGAGCCGTTGGGCTCCTCACTGCACTGAACACGGGCCGACCGGACGCTCCAGTCATATTGACCGGATGCTGGACCTCAGCGTCCGGTCGTGCGATGTGCACCACATGTCATCGGCTTCAAACGCGATCGCCCGATTTCAACGGTCAAGTGATGACCGGACGCGTCTGTTAGAAAGTGACCGGACGCTGGACCTCAGCGTCCAGTCATTTCTAGTAAGGATTCAAACGCGGATTTTGCCGACCGGACTTGTCCGGTCATGCTTGACCAGACCCTGCCAGCATCCAGTCAGACGATGTCTCCTCTGTGTGCCTCATTTCAGCGTACGTCAGCACTAAACGGACACACCCTGCCAGCGTCCGATCGTAGAGCGACCCAGCATCCGGTTGTTTGATCAACGCTAGTATCTTCGCTGATACATCTGACCGGACGCGCCGGTCCAACCGTGGCCAGCGTTCGGTCACTCCCAGTGACCTCTGTCTTTTCTGTCTAGGGCGCCGGTGGCACCGTCGGACACTCCACCGGTGGAGTTTCGTGCCCTTGCTCCCAAACTTTAACACCCTTGATCAAATGTGCCAACCACCAAGTGTATCACCTTGTGCACATGTGTTAGCATATTTTCAGAAACATTTTTAAGGGTGTTAGCACTCCACTAGATCCTAAATGCATATGCAATGAGTTAGAGCATCTAGTGGCACTTTGATAACCGTATTCCAATACAAGTTTCACCCCTCTTAATAGTACGGCTATCAATCCTAAATGTAATCACACTCTCTAAGTGTCTTGATCACCAAAACAAAATAGCTCCTCTGGTTTATACCTTTGCCTTGAGCTTTTTGTTTTTCTCTTTCTTCTTTTCCAAGTTTAAGCATTTGATCATCACCATGCTATCACCATCTTCATGATCTTTGCCATTGCTTCATCACTTGGAGTGGTGCTACCTGTCTCATAATTACTTTGATAAACTAGGTTAGCACTTAGGGTTTCATCAATTAACCAAAACCAAACTAGAGCTTTCAATCTCCCCCTTTTTGGTAATTGATGACAACCCTTTTACAAAGATATGAATTGAGATTTAATTGAATCCACGTTGCTTGCCCAAGCATATTTGCCATGTGTAAAAGAATATGGACAAGTTTCATGAACTCCAAATGGTAGTAATTGCTCCCCCTACATATGTGCTAAGAGTTTGGATTGTAGCTTGAACATATGCTTAGATAGGAAATATAGGAGTCAATTTCTACCAAATGATGCTAAGGTATAAGAGATGGACCTTTGAAGCGTGATACCAATCGAAGTGCACCAATATACCATCCTTAGCACCATTAGTAACTAGACATACACAAAAACTAGAATACCCCATGAGGTCAACATTACAAGCAATGGTCTAGTTTCCATAGAATGAACATAAGTCTAGTTACTTTAGCCTATTCATGCTAGTTTTTTATTTTATCATTCAAGCCTATAACTAGCATACACCACACAAGCATGGATATAGAAATTTAGAGCTTGTGCTTGCAAGCAAATATATGAAATGCACATCAAAATGCAACATACAAGTTTATGAGCTTGCTCCCCCTATTTGTGTGCATTTTTGATTGATCCCCTTACAATGTCATTTCATTTGTTTGCTCCTCCTATCTTATTATCTTTGTGAATTTCTCTCCCCCTTTGTCAATAATTAGCACAAAAGGTGAGCTTAAATTATAGATAGGTTGGGGTGAAACCATGTGAAATGAGGATCATTTTCCCAATTTGGTTCAATCTAGATTACTTTGCAAAAGATATTTAACTCGGTTTGATCCAAGAACAAGCTTCTTCACACCTCCAAATAAGGGTTATCTTGTACCATGTTGAGTTAAACACGTATAGCTCATTTTATAGATCAAACACTAGGTTTACAAGCCCACAAACATGTCATATGCTACCACTAGATCATTTCAAACATACAAGCAATAGTGGTACCATACAAGCATCAAATTCATTTGATTTTCATGAATGAGCCTATTCAAATGTGAAATATGTCTAGATGCACTAATCATGTCCTTAGCAAGGATGTATGCCATGACAATCAACTTTACCTTGGATTGCTTGAAGGAGAGGCATGTCGTATAAATTGGGGGGGGGGTGCATCAACACATATTAGAGAAGTCAAGTATATTCAATTCATTCCTTAGCTTGCAAAATCTCTTCTCATCAAGTGGCTTGGTGAAGATATCGGTAAGTTGATCTTCGGTGCCCACACTCTCAATGCAAATGTCCCTTTTTTGTTGGTGATCTCTTATGAAATGATGGCGAACATCAATATACTTTGTTCTTGAATGTTGAACCAGGTTGTTGGTGAGCTTTACGGTACTCTCATTGTCACATAGCAATGGCACTTAATTGAATCTAATTCCAAAGTCACTCAAAGTAGCCTTCATCCAAAGTAATTGAGCACAACAACCTACCGGCCGAAATATACTCTGCTTCGACGGTTGAAAGTGCTATACTATTTTGCTTCTTTGATGACCAAGATAAAAGTGATCTTCCCAATAATTGACATGTGCCTGATGTGCTCTTTCTCTCAACTTTGTATCCCGCATAATCGGAGTCCGAATATCCAATCAACTCAAATCTTGCTCCTTTGGGATACCACAATCCAACATTTTATGTATGCTTCAAGTACCTTAATATTCTCTTTGTTGCTTTGAATGACTTTCTCTTGGTGAGGCTTGGAATCTAGCACACATGCATACACTAAACATCACATCCGGCCTTGATGCGGTCACATAAAGTAGGCTTCCACTCATAGACCGATACATCTTTTGATCCACCATGTTGCCACTAGCATCACTATCCAAGCTTCCACTTGTCCCCATTGGTGTACTAATAGCTTTAGCATCATCCATTCTAAACTTCTTGAGCATGTCCTTGATATACTTGCCTTGACTCACAAATGTGCCATTCTTCATTTACTTGATTTGAAGACTAAGGAAGTAGCTAAGCTCTCCAATCATGGACATTTCAAACTCACTAGACATCATCTTGCCAAACTCCTCACAAAAATCTTGATTTGTTGACCCAAAAATGATATCATCAATATAGATTTGCATTACAAACAAGTCATTTCCAAGCTTCTTGGTGAAGAGAGTGGTGTCAACCTTTCCCATCTTGAATCCCTTAGAGAGTAGGAAATTCCTCAATCTCTCATACCATGCTCTAGGTGCTTGTTTTAATCCATACAAAGCATTTCTCAACTTGTAAACATGGTTGGGTTTCTTCTCATCTTCAAAACCGGGAGGTTGCTCAACATACACAAGCTCATTGATGTACCCATTGAGAAATGCACTCTTCACATCCATTTGGTACAACTTGATGTTGTGGGCACAAGCATAGGCTAACAAGATCCTAATTGCTTCCAATCTTGCAACCGGGGCATATGTTTCTCCAAAGTCAAGACCTTCAACTTGAGTGTAACCTTGAGCCACTAATCTTGCTTTGTTCCTTATTACTATCCCATCTTGATCTTGCTTATTCCGAAAGGCCCACTTGGTTCCTATCACATTATGATCCTTAGGCCTCTCAACCAACTCCTATACTTGTTTCTTGTGAAGTTGTTTAGCTCTTCATGCATAGCATTTACCCAATCAACATTCTTCAAAGCTTCATCTATCTTCTTTGGTTCAATGGATGACACAAATAAGAAATGCTCACAAAATGAAGCCAATCTTGATCTAGTTTGCACACCTCTTGAAATATCACCAATGATAGTGTCCAATGGATGATCTCTTGCAACATTGGTTGGTTGAAGCACTTGCACTTGATTGCTAGCATTTGATTGATCACTTGGTTGAGATGATGAACTAGCCATTTGTTGATCTTGCACATTGCCATCACTAGTGCTTGCTTGGATTTGATCATGAGAACCACTAGCTTGCACATTTGAGTTAGAGATTACTTGATTCTTGTCATCTTCAACATCAATCACCACTCTAGGCCTTAACTAACCAATGTCCATGCTTCTCATTGCCTTGACCAATTGAGTGCCTTTCACATCATCTAGATTCTCATCTTCCTCTTGGGAACCATTTGTTTCATCAAACTCCACATCATGAACCTCTTCAAGAGTACCACTAGTCAAATTCCAAACTCTATAAGGCTTGCTAGTAGTAGAGTAGCCAAGCAAGAAACCTTCATCACATTTCTTTTCAAACTTGCTCAATCTAGTGCCTTTCTTCAACATGTAGCATTTACAACCAAAAACCCGAAAGTATGCTATATTGGGCTTTCTTCCATTCAAAAGCTCATAAGGTGTCTTCTCCATCATGGGGTGACAATAGAGTCGGTTGCTATAATAGCAAGCCGTGTTGATTGCTTTGGCCCAAAATGAAGGACTCACATTGTACTCACTCAACATTGATCTTGCCATGTCAATTAAAGTTCTATTCTTCCTTTCAACTAAGCCATTTGATTGAGGAGTGTACTTGGCCGAGAATTGATGTCTAATTCCAAATTCATCACACAACTCATCAATTCTAGTATTCTTGAATTCACTTCCATTGTCACTTCTCACTTTCTTTATGGTTGTTTCAAATTTATTGTGAATGCCCTTGACAAATGATTTAAATATTGCAAACACATCACTCTTGTCCACTAGAAAGAATACCCATGTGTATCTAGTGAAATCATCCACAATCACAAATCTATATTTGTTTCCACCAATGCTAGTGTATGTGGTTGGTCCAAACAAGTCCATGTGCATCAACTCAAATGCCTTAGATGTGTTCATCATGCTCTTTTTAGGATGTGTGTTACCAACTTGCTTTCTGGCTTGACATGCACTACATAGCTTATCTTTTTCAAATGTGACATCTTTCAAGCCTCTAACTAAGTCATGCTTAATCAACTTATTCAATTGTTTTATTCCAACATGACCAAGCCTTCTATGCCATAACCAACCCATGCTAGACTTAGTGATCAAACATGTTGTCAATTGAGCTTCTCTAGCATTGAAATCAACTAAGTATAGATTCTCATATCTAAATCCTTTGAATATCAAGTTAGAGCCATCTACACTTATGATCTCTACATCATCCACACCAAATATGCACTTGAAACCAAGATCACATAATTGAGCTACCGACAATAAGTTGAAGTTCAAGCTCTCTACTAGTAGCACATTAGAAATGCTCAAATCATTCGATATTGTAATCTTACCATGCCCTTTGACCTTGCCTTTGCCATTGTCACCAAATGTGATACTATCAATTCCATTGCTCTTGTTTTCATTGATTGAATTGAACATTCTTGGATCACTGGTCATATGTTGTGTGCACCCACTATCAAGCACCCAATGCCTTCCTCCGGCTTTATAATTGACCTACAAAAGAGGATTAATTCCTTTTAGGTACCCAAACTTGCTTGGGTCCTTGAAGGTTAGTTACCAAGGTCTTTGATACCCAAATGGCCTTCTTCTTTAGGCCCATAATTGGTGTACCAATGAACTTAGCCTTCACACCATGGGCACCCTTAAAAAGCATGTAACAAGAATTAAATTTAATTGAGGATATATTAGGTAGCTTGTTCTTGTTAATCTTGCAACTTTGCTCTATATGCCCAACTTGCTTGCATCTATTGTAAAACCGACCATTGCCCTTCACAAAGCTAACTTTAGAAGTGGCAAAGGCCGCCTTGCCTTTCTTAGGGGTATAGCCTAATCCCTCTTTGTTGAGAGAAAACCTTTGGCTACCCAAGCACTTTAGCAAGCGGGCATCTCCACCATAGGCATTGCCTAAGGCACGAGTGAGCTCATTCACCTCCTTCTTAAGGGTCTCATTTTCCAATTTTAGTGAGTTTTCACAAGTGAGACCATCACTCAAGGGTGAAGTGGAAGTGGTAGTGCTACAAGAAGTGTTAGTGGGAGCAACAAAAATAGATTCATCAATAAGATCACATGTTAGTCCCACATCACATGATATGATCACTTCCTCCTTCTTGGCTTCCTCCACTTTGACTTGCTCAATGAGAGAGGAGTGAGCCTTTTCAAGCTTAGAGTGAGCTTTGCCAAGCTTCTCATGGGCTTCCATTAGCCTCTCATGAGTGGCATTGAGCTCATCAAAGGATTGCTCAAGAAGTTTTACTTTCTTGCGCAATTCTTTGCACTCCTTTCTCTTCATCTCATTGCAAGCGTGCACTTGCTCACACATGTCCAAGAGCTCCTCCTTGGTGTACTCCTCATCCTCATCATCATCATTATCATTCCTACAAGAGTCACTTTCACATTCATCATCATCACTCTCATCATAATTTACCTTGGTAGGCTTTGCCATGAGACATGTCGATGGAGTGTCGAAGATGGAGAGCTTCTTGTTGATGGCGATACTTGCTAGTGCTCTCTTGATAGATTTCTTGTCATCATCACTAGAGCTATCACCATCCAAGGAACCATCACTATCCCAAGTGACTACATAGCCTCCACCCTTCTTCTTCTTTTGGAAGGTCATTCTCTTCTCCTTCTTCTCCTTCTTTTCATTTTTATCTTTCTTGTGCTTCTTCTTCTCATCTTCATCATTATCACTATTGTAGGGACAATTTGCTACAACATGATCGGGGCTCTTGCAATTGTAGCATCTTCTCACATACTCTTTGCTCTTGGTGTGATCTCTTCTCTTTCTTGCACCATAGCCCTTCTTCTTCATGAATTTGCCCATCTTGTGACAAATAGAGCCATGGCTTCATCATCAATGTCACTAAGATCATCATCATCAGTTGATTCTTTCTTTGACTTGCCCTTGCTCTTGGATGATGATGAGCTAGCCTTAAATGCTACACTCTTCTTCGTCTTGTCCTCTTCTTCCTTCTTGTCCTCCTTGTCATCCCTCTCCCTTTCCATACGGTATGTCTCTTGGGTTATGACATCACCTAGTACTTGGTTGGGGGTAATCTCTTTTAATCCTCCTCTTATGATGAGCAATCTCAACATCTCAAATCTTGGAGGTAGGCACATCAAGAACTGATGAGAGACATCATTATCCTTGATCTTCTTTCCCAATGCCTTCAAATCAATGACAATCACTTGCAAATGATGGAACAACTCTGGAATGCTCTCATCTTCCTTCATCTTGAAGCTTATCAATTTATCCTTAAGGATATACAATTTGGCACTCTTCACCGCCGGTGTACCCTCATATGTTTCCTCCAATCTCTTCCACACCTCATTTGCTCTTTCACAATCCTTGATTTGCTCAAACACCTTGGAATCAATGGCATTGTATATGGTGTTGAGAGCCATTGTATTGCATTGCTTGTTGATCTTATCTTGGTTGGTGGGATCATCTGGATCAATAATAGCCTAGTCACTCTCGGTCACTTCCCATACTTGATCATTGATTGAACCAAGATACATCCTCATCCTTCTCTTTCAATAATTATAGCATGTGCCATCAAAGAACGGTGGTTTGCCCCCCCACATGGTTGAACACAACTTGAGCCATAATTTGACACAGAGGTTGTTAAGCCTTTAATCAAACGGTGACCATGGCTCTGATACCACTTGAAAGGTCCTAATATGGCTAGAGGGGGGGTGAATAGCTTATTTAAAATTATACAAATCAACTAGAGCAATTTGATTAGTAAGACAAATAACGAATTGCAAACTTGCTCTAGCTCTACGAGGGTTGCAAGCCACCTATCAAACAATTCTAGTTGCAATGATTACTAGACACACAACTTGCTATGAAACTACTCACTAAGAGCTCTCAAACTTGCTACTCTAAAGACCTCTACTAGATGAACTTAAAATAACAAAGCAAGCTCTCAATTCTAATTACACTAAAGAGCTTGCCACAACTAGTTTGCAAGAATATAAATGAGTGAGTAGGGTGATTATACCGCCGTGTAGAGGAGTGAACCAATCATAAGATGAATACTAAATCAATCACCGGGAGAATACCAAAGGGCAAGAGACAACCGATTGTCTCTCGAGGTTCACGTGCTTGCCAACACGCTACGTCCCCGTTGTGTCGACCAACACTTGGTGGTTCGGTGGCTAAGAGGTGTTACACAAACCTCGTCCACACGATTGGACACCGCAAAAACCTATCCACAAGTGAGGTAACTCAATGACATGAGCAATCCACTAGAGTTACCTTTTGGTGCTCCGCCGAGGAAGGTACAAATCCCCTCACAATCACCATGATCAGAGCCGAAGACAATCACCAACCTCCCCTCAACGATCCTCACTGCTCCAAGACATCTAGGTGGCAGCAACCACCAAGAGTAACAAGTGAATCCTGCAGTGAAACACGAATACCAAGTGTCTCTAGATGCAATCACTCAAGCAATGCACTTGGATTCTCTCCCAATCTCACAAAGATGATGAATCAATGATGGAGATGAGTGGGAGGGCTTTGGCTAAGCTCACAAAGTTGCTATGTCAATGCAAATGGCCAAGAGGGTGCGCTTGAGCCGGCCATGGGGCTTAAATAGAAGCCCCCACAAAATAGAGCCATTGGGCTCCTCACTGCACTGAACACGGGCCGACTGGACGCTCCAGTCATATTGACCGGACGCTGGACCTCAGCGTCCGGTCGTGCGATGTGCGCCATGTGTCATCGGCTTCAAATGCCAATCGCCCGATTTCAATGGTCAAGTGATGACCGGACGCGTCAGTTAGAAAGTGACCGGACGCTGGACCTCAGTGTCCGATCGTTTCTAGTAAGGTTCTAAACGCGAATTTTGCCGACCGGACTTGTCTGGTCATGCTTGACCAGACCCTGCCAGCGTCCAGTCAGATGACATCTCCTCTGTGCGCCTCACGTCAGTGTACGTCAGCACTGATCGGACGCACCTTGCCAGCGTCCGATCGTAGAGCGACCCAGCATTCGGTCATTTGATCGACGCCAGTATCTTTGCTGATACATCTGACCGGATGCACCGGTCCAACCGTGGCCAGCGTTCGGTCACTCCTAGTGACCTCTGTCTTTTCTGTCTAGGGCGCCAGTGGCACCGTCGGTCTGTCCGCACTCTATGGGCGGACACTCCGCCGATGGAGTTTCTTGCCCTTGCTCCTAAACTTTATCACCCTTGATCAAATGTGCCAACCACCAAGTGTATCACCTTGTGCACATGTGTTAGCATATTTTCACAAACATTTTCAAGGATGTTAGCACTCCACTAGATCCTAAATGCATATGCAATGAGTTAGAGCATCTAGTGGCACTTTGATAACCGCATTTCGATACGAGTTTCATCCCTCTTAATAGTACGGCTATCAATCCTAAATGTGATCACACTCTCTAAGTGTCTTGATCACCAAAACAAAATAGCTCCTCTGTTTTATACCTTTGCCTTGAGCTTTTTGTTTTTCTCTTTCTTCTTTTCCAAGTTTAAGCATTTGATCATCACCATGCCATCACCATCTTCATGATCTTCGCCATTGCTTCATCACTTGGAGTGGTGCTACCTATCTCATAATCACTTTGATAAACTAGGTTAGCACTTAGGGTTTCATCAATTAACCAAAACCAAACTAGAGCTTTCAGTAGTCCTAGTGACTAGAGCAACAGTGGTAGGATCAGGGAATCAGGGATACATAGCTCTGGTGATGTAGGCTGCCCTGTCAACTCACTAAAAGTAGCACCAAGGCTCCTAGAAACTGGGGTGTCAGTCACAAGCACTGAGGAGCTCTGAGCTGGAGTGAAGCCCGTAACGATAGGTGTGAAGTGTGGGGCTATCACTGGCGAAGAAAACTACTAGGACACCTGCTCTGTCAGTGAAGCAAACTATGTTGCTGGTTGTCCCTGACTCTAAAGCCCACTGGGCTATATAGATGGAGTCACTATAGTGGTGACAGGTTGGCCAAGCTGAGGTGTAAGCTATGGCAGTACAGACCCAATAGCAGTAACGACATGCTACATGAACCCGAGTAACTACTGCTGGATAAGGAGCTGCTGCTGCTGCATGGCCTACTGCTATTGTTGTATGACCTGCTGCTGTCACTAGAACTCGTACTGTCTGGCTTGAACCTATGCAAGAGTAGCTGCGGTCTCCTAGGACTGGCGAGCCTAATCCTACCTCATTCGCTCAAGAATAGCAAGGAGAGCGGGGTCTGTCTATGGTGGCTATGGTGGAGCTAAGCTGGAGCCACCGGCCTCACTGTCATGTCGTCGATGAGGCATCTGAGGGATAGCCTAATAGTCATCATTTGAACTGTCGCTGGGGTCACTCTCAACCATACCCTCCTACTGAGCATCTAGTTGCTCCTCCTCTATTGCTGCAACACCCCTAATGATCTCATCCTGTTGGGTTGCAGTCTCTGGCACCTCTGGGCGATGGTGCGGCTAGCTAGGTGTCCTCGCTGCACTATGGTGGAGCATCTGAGTCATGTTATATGGTGGAAACTCTGTAGTAGCTCCTGTGTACTCAGCCATAGTCTCTGGGGACTTCACTGTAACTACCTTGCGAATCAAGAATATAACCCAGTGAGCATAAGGCAGCTGACGATGGCCTCTAAACCCCTCTGCAAGAGTGTCCTCCATCTCTAATAGAATAACATCCTAGATATCAAAAACTATCTGCTGGATCAGAGAGTTCACCAACCATAACTGAATGCGAGCCAATCCCTCACGATAGCCCATCCTCGGAAGTAGGGTCCTCCTCATGATAGCATCAAGCAACCTCACTATAGGAGTGAGATCTCTCGGTGTCCTACTTGACCCCTCACCAAAAGGCTCTATGAAGCAGGGTCTGACCAAGTCTGTGGGTGGCACAAGACCACTGTGAGGGCATCTGGGAGGCTCTATCTGACCGTAGCAAACCTCATGCAGGCGAATGGGTGCCTCTGGAATCCTGAGAATCTCTCTGACCCTGTAGCTCATCCGTATGTAGTCACGGCCTCTGAATACAAAGTGTATAAACCTGTGGCCCGGGTCAATCCAAAGTGAAGCATAGAACTCACGGACCCATGATGGAACATATCGGCCAGTCCATCCAAGTAAGTATGTCAGCCCTGGTAGATAAGATAGGTGAGGGCGGATCTGCTCTCCTACTGCTGCAATAACTGACTCAATGGAGCAAACCCTCTGAGATCTAAATGCAGCCCCACTGTTAAGATATGCATTGTAGAAGTCCTCCTGCAGTGGTGTATAGAATCCATCTGAAGCACGCTCATCCCTCCTCGGTGGGAATCAGTCCTCGAACTACACAAACCTGAGCTGCTGCACCTGCTTGGTTGTGGCTGCCCTCAAGTCTAGGTGAGTCACGGGAGGTGGACCCTATTGTCTGGGAGGCGGACAAGAACCCCTCCGCTATGTCTCTGGCCTCGGTGTCACCGGAGCACGAGTACGACTAGAGCGTCGTAACTATGGCTGAGGTGTCTGCTCTGTCTCCTCAACCTGCTCTGCCTCCTGAGTCTGTTGTGTCTGTTGGGTGCCCTCTAACTGCTCTGCTGGCTATGTCTGCTACTGTGGCTCCCCCTGAGGCTGACTCTCATCTGGACTACCATGATGACACTCAACCTGCTCGATGGTGGCCCCCTGAGCTGGTGAAAGCTGGTCTACAATGCGAACACCACTCTGAGCTCCTCCTCTCTCTGCACGCTCTATGGCGGCTGCAACTGCTACTGCTCTCTTAGTATTAGCATCTACAAACTTGCGCTTCTTCGTCGTAAGCTTCTTCGCCTTGCCTTTCGCGTCAGCAGACAAGTGAGGCGGAGGCCTCAGATCCTCATTACCTAGACCACCTCCGACGTTCTTGACACGTGCCATTGCTGGGGCTAAAAAGAACCACTGCCACTGACAAGAATCAACTGCCAACTATCACTTCCGAGGCTTGGCCTTGATCCATACTTGCGAGCTTGGCCCCGAGTTAACTGTCAACTGCCAAAGTGACCTCAAAAATACCGACTCGCTACACGATAGAATAGATCAGATATATGAATAATTACAATATACATCTAGAGATATGAAACCCTAAGAAGCAAGTAATAGATACGAAATTAGAGGCGATGGCTTGCTACCTGACGAACCGGTGAACCAAAGAGCAGAGGAGCGAATCGCGGGGAACCACCGGGAATCGCCTAGGGTTAGGGTTGCAATACGGTGGCCGATCAACGCAATGTGGTGGAGATGTGGTCATAGGCATGGCTAGGGCATGGCAGTGGATAATGATGGCGGCGGCAGCATTGGTGAGTGCTGATGCAGCGAGGAAGGCACATGAGGCAGCACTGGCGCTTGGCACGACGGCGCTGTTGCGAGCATGGTGGCATAGAGCAGAGGCGTGGGCACGGCTTGGGCATGGGATCATGTGGTGGCTCAGGAGCGGTGCGGGTAGGCGGCTTAGGCGCGGGAGCGTGCGGTGGCTTGAGAGCGGCGCGGGCAGACGGCACAGAGAGGGCGCGGCGGCTACGGTGGTGGCGCGGTGCGACTGTGCGGCGGTGGAGGTGTGCGATGTCAGCGCGGGTGTGGATGCGGCGGCTAGGGCACATGCGATGTCGGTGGAATCACGGCATGGAGATGGATGCAGACTTGGGTCAAATCACAGCGTGGTTATATGGTGGCCCCCAACGCGACGGATAAGGAAAGGAGAAAGAGTCCTGGAACTGCATGATTTCTACTAACCAGACGCTCCGGTGGCAATGACCGAACGCTGCCACCCAGAGTCCGGTCGACTCCAAAGAGGTCCAAATCCTCTCAAGTCATGACAGGACATGTTCGGTTGTCCTTGACCGGATGCAGCCAGAGTCCGGTCCATCATGTGTTCATCTTCTTCGATCGACTGGACGTAGGACCACCGTTTGACCGGACACAGGGAGAAAACTGTTTTAGCGTCCGGTCACTCCTTTTATGCTTCTGTTCACCTCCTGTGAACTGGCCGGACGCTAGACTCTAGAGTCCGGTACAGCGTCCGGTCACTCTTTTCAGCAAATCTTCAATGTTCCTTCGCACTGCCTGTTCCTAATCAAGTCCCAACTTCAATAAGACCCAAATAAACACCAATTAGGACTGATGTGAGTGACCTCTCTTAAACCCTCAAAGTTTTTTAAAGTATTTTGCCTTAAACTATAATTCTTTTTAAGAAAATAGGCAATAAAAGGGTGATTGAAGAGAAACAACAAAACAACATACATGCATATGCAATGTAATACTTAAAAGTAATTCTAGTTGCTTGTCAAGCTTGATACAAGATTAAGCTTCTTCATACGTTTTTCGACGGTTATCTTAACCATGTTAGACAAGCCCTAAATGCATTACCAAGAAGTAAACATGTTGTATATTACAATGCAATGCAAGGGACAACACAAGCTTGTTTTCTAGTGAAGTTACTAAAATCAAGCACATTGAGCTTATTCCTCAACCGACAAAATGTAGTCTCATCTAGCGGTTTAGTGGAGATATCCGCCAATTGATCCTCGGTCCTTATACCTTCTAGTGAAATATCATTCTTAGCCACATGATCTCTAAGAAAGTGATGGTAGATATCTATGTGCTTAGTGCGAGAGTGTTGAACCAGATTATTAGCAAGCTTTACTGCACTCTCATTGTCACACAAAAGAGGTACCTTTTCTAGAACCACACTATTTTGTTTCTTTGAGGACCAAGACACAAGTGATCTACCAAGCAAATGGCACCCTCCGGATGTGCTTTTCCTATCAACTTTGTAACCGGCATAGTTCGAATCGGAATAGCCAACTAGTTCAAATCTAGCTCCTTTGGGATACCAAAGGCCAATGCTTGGTGTGTACTTAAGGTACCTAAGGATTCTTTTAACGGTGACCAAATGAGCTTCCTTAGGATTAGCTTGAAATCTAGCACACATACACACACTAAACATGATGTTGGGCCTAGATGCGGTTAAATATAATAAGCTACCTATCATAGAGCGGTAGAGAGTTTAATCAACCATTTTACCTCGCTCATCTAGGTCGAGATGTTCATTTGATGGCATTGGTGTCTTGATTGGCTTACATTCATCCATATTGAACCTCTTAAAAAGATCCTTGGTATACTTTTCTTGAGAGATGAAAATCCCTTCTCTCATTTGCTTGACTTGAAAACCAAGAAAGAATGTAAGCTCTCCAATCATAGACATCTTGAACTCCTTCAACATCATTTCACCAAACTCTTTGCAATAATCTTCATTTGATGATCCAAAGATGATATCATCAACATATACTTGACAAATGAAGATTTCTCCATCAAGCTTCTTGGTGAATAGTGTGGTGTCAACCGTCCCAATGGTGAATCCCTTCTTAATAAGGAAATCCCAAAGGTGTTCATACCAAGCTCTTGGGGCTTGCTTAAGCCCATATAGCGCCTTGGACAACCTCTAAACATGATTAGGATATATAGGGTCTTCAAACTCAGGAGGTTGATCAACATAGACTAGTTCATTTATGAAGCCATTTAAAAATGCACTTTTAACATCCATTTGATATAATTTCATTTCATGATGCGATGCATATGCAAGGAGGATACGTATGGCTTCGAGTCTTGCAACCGATGCAAAGGTCTCTCCAAAATCCAACCCTTCAACTTGAGAGAACCCCTTTGCAACTAGTCTTGCCTTGTTCCTCACTACAATGCCTTGATCATCTTGCTTGTTGTGGAACACCCACTTTGTTCCAATGACTCTTGCACCTTATGGTCGCTCTTCAAGAGTCCAAACTTCATTGCGAGTGAAGTTATTCAACTCTTCATGCATGGCATTTATCCAATCTGAATCTTAAAGAGTTTCCTCTACATTCTTAGGTTTAACACAAGAGACAAAAGAGTGATGTTCAATGAATGAAGCAAGTTTTTGAGATCAAGTCATTACACCCTTTGAAGGACTCCCTATGATGAGATCTTGTGGATGAGCTTGTAGTAGAGGTGAGTTTCTTCTATCAATCACTTGAGGGGGAGGTTCTGGAGCTTCAACATCTTGTGCTTGTGCCACTATTTGATCATGAGAGACATGAGTATCTTCATTTTCTACTCTCCCATCTTTATCACCATCTTGTGGCACATTTGATGAAGAAGGTGGATAAATCACTTGTACATCATCTTTAGGCTTGATGTCTCCAACCAGAATGTTCTTCATAGTTTCCCTCAATGGTTCATCACCTACATCATCAAGATTCTCATGTGCTCCTTGGGAGCCGTTAGATTCATCAAATTCCACATCATATGTTTCTTCAACCAAGCCAGTGGTATAATTAAATACTCAATATGCTTTGGACTTTGATGAGTAACAAACAAGAAAGCCAATATCACAACATCTTTAAAACTTCCCTAGGTGTTACCACTTCTTGTAGATGTAGCATTTGTAACCAAACACTCGGAAGAAAGAGACGTCGGGCTTCTTCCCATTGAGCAACTCATAAGGTGTTTTGCCAAGAAACTTTTGAAGGAATAGGCGGTTAGATGCATAACATGCGGTGTTGATAGGTTCCACTCATATAGCTTTGGGTGTATTGTACTCATTAAGCATTGTTCTTGCAAGTGTGATAAGTGTCTGGTTCTTTCTCTCAACTACACCATTTTGTTGAGGAGTATATGTTGTGGAGACCTCATGCTTGATCCCAACTTCATCACAATAAGCTTCAATATTTGTGTTGTCAAACTCTTTTTCATTATCACTTCTTATCATCTTGAGCTTTGCTTTAAACTCATTTTATGCTCTCTTGGCAAACTTCTTAAAACATGAAGCAACCTCGGTCTTGTCATGAAGGAAGAACACCCATGTATATCTAGAGTAGTCATCAATAATCACAAGACAATAAAGATTTCCTCCCAAACTCTTGTAAGTTATTGGTCTAAATAAGTCCATATGAAGGAGCTCTAGCACTCTTATTGTTGACATGAAAGCTTTTGTAGGATGAGTGTTTGCAACTTGCTTGCCAGCTTGACATGCACTACAAAGCTTGTCCTTCTCAAATTTCACATCCTTCATCCCCCTCACCAATTCATTCTTCATAAGCTTCTTGAGTGAACTCATTCCAACATGAGCAAGTCTTCTATTCCATAGCGACCCAAGTGATGTTTTGGTGAATAGGTATATCTTCAAGTTAGCATCTTCAGAGGTGAAATCCAATAGATATAGGTTGTTGTATATAAATCCCTTGAATATAACTTAATCATCACCCTTCTTAGATACAACTACTTCCTTCTTGGTGAACAAGCATTGGAAGCCAAGATCATATAATTGTCTAACGGATAGCAAGTTGAAACTTAATGAAGCAACATATAGCACATTTGAGATTGAATGATCATTTCATATTGTCATTTTGCCCAATCCTTTGACTTTGCCCTTTGAATTATCACCAAATGTAATTCTTTCTTGACTATCAACTTCTTCATCTAGTGAGGTGAACATACGAGGATCACCGATCATATGTTGAGTGCAAGTACTATCAATTATCCAATGACTTCCACCGATCTTATAGTTCACCTACACACAAGAGATCAAGCTTGTTTAGGGACCCAAACTTGTTGAGGGCCCTTGACTTTCTCAACAAGTGACTTTGCAACCCAAATTTTCTTAGGCCTATTCTTGTTGGGAGGTCCTAAGAACATGACTTTCATTTTACCACTAGAATCCTTTCTAAGCATGTAATGAGCATTGAAAGCAAAATGTCTAGCATGCTAGGGCAAGGGTTCTGGTGGAGGAGTTTGACACTCATGGGCAAAGTGACCTTCTTGTCCATATTCAAAACACCTCTTTGGCTTTGGCTTTGACTTGTGTTGTTGTTGGTGTTGAGCTTGAACTTTCTTCTCTTGATATACCAAGTATCTAATTCCACTTCTATCCATCTTCATGACGGTGTTCATGAGTAGCTCACTTTGAAATTGTTGACCCCTTGTGAATTTGCTCAATCCGGTCTTGAGATGTTCTTTTTCTAACTTGAGCTTCTTATTCTCTTCTTTGAGCTCATCATGATTTTTCTCTTTTTTGAATCTCTTGCTCTCTTCTTTGAGCTTCTCATTCTCAAGAATTAGATCACTATCATGGCCAACATTTAGAGCTTCTAAGTACGCCTCCATGCAGATTTGCCAATAAGGAAAATCATCTTCCTCAAAGATAGGAGGAGGACCATCTCCATGGGACATCTTTCTCTAGACGGTTAAGCCTAAATACGTAAACACGAGGCTCTGATACCAATTGAAAGGATCAAGATGTCCAAGAGGGGAGGTGAATTGGGCTAATTCTAAAAATCTTTGTAATAATTAAACCATACACTTAGCCCACTTCACCCTTTGTGTGTAGAATGTGATTCTAATGATCTACCGCATAAAAGTTTAGCACCCTAAGTTTCAATCCTACTCTAGCATGACAATTCTAAGAATATAAAGACAAGAATTGAATTGCTCAAATGTAAATGCTTAAAGTAAAGAGAGGAGAAGAAACGCGGCGATGTTTTACCGAGGTATCGGAGAGTCGCCACTCCCCACTAGTCCTCGTTGGAGTACCCGCGTAAGGGTGTACGCGGCTCTACGCGGTAAGGCCGCGTGCCTTTCTAGTATATACTACTATCTTATTATAATTGTCAAGGTGTAAAAGTTTAGTATATACTAGTATTCATGATGGAAAAGGAGGGCAACGTAGACTCGGAGCTGAAGGCATTTAGTTCGGAAAGGACTGGCTCATTGTCATTTGGTGGGCAAAGTACAGGTCCCAGTAGCTAATTTATCAGCAATTCCCTGGGCTAGGCTGGGATTACATAAGCAGGCACAATATAGTTAGGCAATCTACAATCTAACCTAATACATTCGAGCTGACCTAATACATACACCTACATGCATACAGAACTAGTAGTAATATATACATTATTCCGATCTCAACTAAGAAACTTAGCCCACTACTTGCTAAAATTGAGAACGTGCTGTCAGGAGATTAGCTGATGCCACCTGCAGCTGCTGCCTTGCTGGCTGCCGCCACCCGGCCCGGACGGCCAGACCCGCCGGGAGGCATACGTGCGTGTTGGTTGTCAGGTTGGAGATGAGCCGGTGGCCACCGCATCCGTTCGTTTGACCAACGTTAACAGTTAACTGCCCCGTCGTCCAAATACTTACTACGTCTCACTGATCTATTCGCGTGCATGCATATCTTGTTCCTCGATATTTGGTAGAGATTTAGATTGTTGTAGAAAATGTTTCGGATCTAAATTCTATTAAGAAAGACGCTGAATTAGAATCATTTTAGGAAACCATTTGGCTAGTAGGGTGGATTCTGAATTTCTGATTCACATATTGATGTATATTTTTTTTAAAAAATCATATCAATAAAAATATGCTTCAAAAAAATTAGTAACTTTTTGAAGACGAAGATCAACTTGATTAAACTCCTTTTAATTTGTTGCACTAAAAAAGGATTATAACTGAAAAATATACAATTACTAGAATATAGGTGAGGCAAAGAAATTAAAAACGCTTTTGTGTGAAACTACCTTTTCCCTATTTCCAAGTTTGCTAAAGGAAGTGCGGACTGATTATGTTCAGAATCCAGGCCCAAAAAATCGTTTGGAGACGTTTCTGGTGATTCACATTAGAAATGAAACCATTTCTCACGTCCAAACGAACCCTTAGTTAACTTACATCTCATCGATCCCTCCCCTCGATCTCATGAGAAAAAGGAACTACAATATATATTTGAGAAACGTATAGAATGAATTTAGATCGGATCCATATGGAATCAAATACATATAGTACCCATATACCACAATTTAATTCGAATTCGACTACGAATACAAAATAGATGTCCCGAATTCATATTCGCATTCGAATATCTACTAGATTTTGACTATAATAACATATATCTATTTGCTTATCGATAGTTTTAGCAGAACAAATCATTATGCAAATAGAGAATATGATTATATAACATATGTAGATAACGACAACTCATAAGATAACATATATAATAAATATTTTTATATTTTAATATATAAAAATAAATGGTACTATGAATAATATTTAGCAATAAATACTTTAGAATATATAAAATAATTTTATGAATACTTGTGAAAGGATCAAGATGCCCAAGAGGGGGTGAATTGGGCTAATTCTAAAAATCTTTGCAATAATTAAACCCTACACTTAGCCCACTTCACTCCTTTTGCCTAGAATGTGATTCTAATGATCTACCGCACAAAAGTTTAGCACCCTAAGTTCCAATCCTACTCTAGCATGGCAATTCTAAGAATGTAAAGACAAGAATTGAATTGCTCAAATGTAAATGCTTAAAGTAAAGAGAGTAGAAGGAATATGACGATGTTTTACCGAGGTATCGGAGAGTCGCCACTCCCCACTAGTCCTCGTTGGAGCACCCACTAGCCATTGATTGATTTTAATTTCTTTCTCACTGTATGTAGTATGGTATGTATATAGTCATAATACTATACTCCCGCCCCATAAAAAAGATTCGTCATGGGACTCAAGCTGATCAAACTTTTTTTTAAAATTTGACTAGATTTGTACAAAAATATTAGGAGAGTGACTTGTGAAAGACTTCATGGCTTTATTTGCTAATTTTATCCCTTTGGAAGACAAACGGATCTATCATTCCGCATGAAGTGAGTTGTTTCCTCTCAATGGTACTGAAGGCATATGTGTTTTGGTTTATTATGAAAATATATTCAAAGATCTATCCAATAATACCTATTATGTATCATAAATATTAATATTTTGTTATATATATTTGGTCAAAGCTAAACATAACTGACTTCTTGGAAAGCGAAAATGATTTTTTTATGAGACGGAGGGAGTATCTCACTAGTACACATAATAATAATAATAATAATAATAATAATAATAATAATAATAATAATAATAATAATAATAATAATAATAATAATAATAATAATAATAATAATAATAATAATAATAATAATAATAATAATAGTAATAATAATAATTATATAAAAGTATACTAGTATTCAGTTATCTGCACATGTTTTTTTTGTTTCTATATATTGTAGCTAATAAATATTTGACATATATACTATTATCTTATTAATTGTCAAGGTGTAAAAGTTTTGGTTGAGTTCTTGTCAAATTGTCAAGTATTCATGATGGAAAAGGAGGGCAACGTAGACTCGGAGCTAAAGCCATTTAGTTCGGAAGGACTGGCTCATTGTCATTTGGTGGGCAAAGTAAAGGTCCCAGTAGCTAATTTATCAGCAATTGCCTGGGCTAGGCTGGGATTAAATAAGCAGGCACAATACAGTTAGGCAATCTACAATCTAACCTAATACATTCGAGCTGACCTAATACATATACCTACACGCATACAGAGCTGACCTACCACATAGGTCATGTTTGGCTTACCCCATATTTAATTTGTTTGGTTTTTTTCAGCTGGAACAGTAATTTTTTCTCACAACAATTCAGCCGAAATGGTGTTTTCAGTCAGTTTCAGCTAAGTTTCAGCGAACGGGACCCATGTATACTGACCGAGACGTACAAGTATTAGCCTGGCCTACCGTGCCATGGCATCAGCTGTGCCTCTGCGCGTGAGTTCCCACTGCAACTAGCTTGACATAGCTTTTGTCGTAATTTTTATTAGACGAGAAAAGGAAAATAAAAAAACAGAGGACAAGAAAAAACAACAACTGCAGCCTCAGCCCGTCAGCCGGGGAACACGCTTCGCCTCCCAGGCGACGCCTGGCCAGGCCAGCAATCCTAGGCGTAGAATTTCGTCTGCCTCAAGTCACGATCGTTGCCCGGACCTGGACGAGAATCTGCCTGCCAGTCATAATCCAAACACGTTCACCGGATCGATCCGTCACGTAATCTGACGGCAAACGCTCTGGATGCCTCCTGCGCATCAACCTGATGGCTGACGGGTGCCCATCCAAGGCCTTGTTTAGATTACAAGTTTTTTCACTCTCTCTTCATCACATCAAATCTTTGGACACATGCATTGAGTATTAAATGTAGATAAAAAAAATTGCAGGTCGTTTTACAGTCTCATCAGCATTTCCAGCCCCGTGTAGCCGTGTAGCTAGGGGCTCAACACACCTTGTACATTCTTTTTCCACTCTTTTTTTTCATTCCTTTAATTATGGATGATGATGCGACAGGCGACCCAACATTCGAGTTTTGCCAAATAAGTCAGCACCCTCAGCTTTCGTACCGGCCGTGCTTTGGCCATGCATGCGCCCATGCATCCCAAAAGTATCGTGCTTTCGAAGCCCAAAAAATAACGTGGTCCAAGTGTCAGTTCTGTGTGCCTGATAATTCACTCTAGAAGCCTGCATATCAATGATTCAATGGCCAGATCAGATTATTGCTAGGATATATATGAGAAAAAATTCATCCACTCCCGCTCGCCCTTAATCAGGCGTATCAAAAGACAAGGCCAGGAGCCCAGGAAGAAGTAAAGCCTAATAGAGCACACCATTTTATTTGGGCACAATGGATCGGGCATGTTCGGCTGATATTAAAGTTGGCTAATAAGCCGGCTGAAGCTGTTTTATTGTAAGAGAAAAATACTCTAGATTTTAGCTGATAAGCCGGCTGATAAGTTCAAACGAACAGCCCTATCACCCAACGAATCCATCCAATCGTACACGAAGATGTACTTTTCCAACTCAAACGCATGGATCTACATAAGCCATGGTTAGCCTCCGCAGCTATTGATACACTTGTCAAACTTAATAGGCTTTGACTCTAAAAAAAAAAGTTAAAATAACTTATAATTTGGGATAGAGTTAGTATCTAATTCACTACGTGAAAAACGGTTTGTAGCATGGGACAAATTTTTTTTTGTAGAGGCGGCTGGTGATGGAGCCGCCCCTACAGTGGTGTGCTCGGAAGCCCAGAGACCAGCCGTCCCTACAAATGGAACAGCAGGGGCGGCTGGTGATACGAGCCGCCCCTACAAATAGGTCTGATTTGTAGGGGCGGCTCACTCACTAGCCGCCTCCAGTATTATGATTTGTAGAGGTGGCTTAATCACCGGCCGCCTCTACGAACACTGCATGTACAAAAGGCCGCAGACTCCTTTCTCCTCCTCGGGTCGCTCACTCGCACGGTCGCACCCCGCCTCCACCTGCTCGCTCCCTCCCTCCCTCCCACACCGCGACGCCCTCCTCGCCTCCGCCGCCCTCCTCCTCGCCTTCCCCGCGCAGATCCGGCCTCCCCCGCCCTCCTCCTCGCCTTCCCCGCGCAGATCTGGCCTCCTCCCCACCTCCCCCGCCGTCCTCCTTGCCTCCACTATGGCGGCACGGAGCCCCGGCCGAGGCAGCGCACGGGTGCTGGCTGGTGGCCGGCGGTAGATCCGGCATCTTCCTCACCTCCCCCGCCCTCCTCGCCTTCCCCGCGTAGAGCCGGCCTCCTCCTTACCTCCCCTGCCCTCCTCCTTGCCTCCACTGCGGCGGCGTGGAGCCCCGGCCGAGGCAGCGCACGGGTGCTGGCTGGTGGCCGGCAGTAGATCCGGCCATGGCGGGCCTAGATCCGGTCCCACCCCCACGCAGTGAGCGGAGGCTCGGAGAGGGACCCGCCCGAAGCGACGGGATGCAGCCGAGGCCTGTAGCGGAGCGCCCGGAGAGAGACAGTCGCACCAGCATAGGTGGGACCCGACGGCCGCTGGTGGCCACTGGTGCGGTGCGAGCGCGGCGCACCCGCACGGGCAGGACCCGACGTTGGGCGCGGGTATAGGGTGAGCACCCACTCCCCCGGCGCGTCGTCGCAGCGGCACGGATGGATGTCGCTCTGGTGAATCCCGTCCTTGGCCGGATTCGTCTGCTGGGTGGCCGGATCTATTGCCTGGTTGGCCGGATCCGTCGTTGTCTGGGCCCCTCTGTCCGCCTCGGTCGTGGACAGCGACACGCGCGGGAGCGCTAGGGTTACCGCTTCCACGCCATCTCTGGTACCCACCGCCGCTGCTCTCCCTGTTCGTCCTCTTTCGATTATCTTTTCCGCTCGTCCACTCCCGATACTTGCTGGTGAGGCTCCATTCCTCTCCCTCCCCTCGTCCTCTTCCCACCTCTGTCCCTTTTCCTCTTCGGTTTTGGGGGATTCGAGTTCAATCCTGTTAGATTTTGGTTTTGAATACATCTAGATGACTGATTTATTTTTCATGGAGGCTATTCTAATCCACCGGCCTGATGATTAGCATTGTTTGCACAAAGAATGGAGATCTTAATGCACTTCCCGTTGAACCGTGCTTGACCGCTGTGGTGGATCATGTGATCCGTGGTACACAAGCTGGCTTGAGCTCAGCTCGTTGGCAGACATATTACTCCCTCTGTTCTAAAATATTTGAGTAGTTCTCTCTGTGAGAGGGAAACTAAAACCGCACACATATTTATCTATTTATTTATCTATGTGTGTGTATTATCTATGTGAGAGGGAAACTAAAACCGCACACACTTAGGTGGCTGAGCATGCTCCGAAAAATGCGTCTGTACATACAGAGGTTATGAAGGCTACCCCAAATTGGAAGAATGCCCTACCAAAATTCACAGCTTATTTATCGAGTTCTTTAGCACTATTTTTTAGAAGGTCAATTCTTTATCACTAAAGGAAAAGCTGTTCCAGTTATAAAGCACTGCATTGCAACCTGGGCTGCTTGTGACGTGGTCAGCGTCATGTTAATTATTACGCTTTAGCTTAACTGATATTTGAGTTACAAACATGCAGACATTTTGTCCTTTCTACATAAATTACTTTTGTCATGTATCTACTATCTATGTATCTAAAAAGCCAAAACGTCTTACAACTTGCAATGGAGAGAGTAGCTTACAAGGTGGATACACTGATTTCCAAATTATTTTTACATATCTCTCTATTGAAATCAGCATGCCTAATCACTTAGAACAGGACATGGCTATTATCCTATTGATGATTTGCTATTTATGCTATGTACAGTTCTGCTTGCAGGTGTATGATTTGCTACGACGCAGAGCCCGAAGGGTTCCGGGTCGACCCACGCGCCCCCCGCCAGCTCCACGACGGGGCGCAAGCTGAAGAACGCCGTGCAGCGCACCCCGCCGCTGAGCCCGCCGGCCGCGGCGAGCAGGAGCTGGCTGTGGCACGTGAGCACCAGGGGCCTCCGCAGCGCCGCGAACGCCGCGACGAGGTCCACGACGGCCGCGTCCGCGCTGAGCTGCTCCGTGAACCGCCCACCCGGGATCACCAGCGCGTCGTAGCAAGACGGGTCCGCTGACGCCGCCGCGAAGTCGGCGGTTATCGTGAACCGGTGGCCCGTGAGCTCCGTGTAGAGCTGCGGGCGGCGTGCGTGCGTGAGGATGGATGGAT
Organism: Miscanthus floridulus; assembly: GCF_019320115.1. Taxonomy (NCBI): domain Eukaryota; kingdom Viridiplantae; phylum Streptophyta; class Magnoliopsida; order Poales; family Poaceae; genus Miscanthus; species Miscanthus floridulus. The sequence goes on from NC_089588.1 coordinate 78,087,408, forward strand.
GGGATGGGGTGGGGTGGCTGCTGGTTAGGAGTAGTACGTGACGTGACGTACCTCGAAGCCGAGGAAGTCGTGGACGGCGGTGAGGCAGGAGTCGCCGGGGCTCTTGCCGGGCGCGGCGCAGTCGACGGTGATGCCGAGGGCGGCGAGGGCGTAGAGCGGGACGGCGGCCTCGTAGTCCTCCATGTAGTCGCCGCAGAGCATGAGGACCTTCCTGGGGGCCGCCATGGATGGACCTGATCGATCCTTGCTCGCTCTGGACCTGCAAGCGTGCTAGTGAGTAGTAGTGACACTGGCAGCTAGCGTAGGAGTGGGCGCGCTGGAGTAGCTCTGAGTTTCTGAAAGATCTGCTCACGTCGATCACGACTGGTGGATCGAAAGCTGAAAAAATGGTCCAAACATTCATGGTAGATGGGAACAGGATTCTGAGCGCAAAAAAAAAAAAAAAAGATAAGGACAGTCCAAGTAGTTTCTATACATATTAATTTTCATAGGTACTTCCTCCGTACCTAGAAAACATGTCGTTTAGGACACGATTGTGCTTATCAATGAGTGATTAATTAGAGGGTATTTTTCTGTATCCGTCCCTATTAAATATGGTTGCGGGTGCATTCTATACGAGAAAGTTTATCAGTTTAGATGGCTAGTGCATCGAGGTGTTGGTCCTGAGGACCTGGGTTCGATACGCGGGCACCCTTCTTTTTTTTTTTTTGTTACTGGCTTGATTTTGCATGGCACTGTGGCCCTGCGTGGCGCGAGCGCTGTGGCTACATGGCATGCAAATTTGATTCGGCTGGGCGTGGCGCACGCGTTTGGGCGCTTTTGGTGGCGTGTTGGGCGCCATTTTTCGTTGTTTTTTTTTCACAGGCAAACGTTTTTTTGCGGTGGCGCCACGGGATTTAAATTTTAGCGCTCACCAGCTCCGTTGTTTGAGTTCCACGGTGCCTATTAAAACGCAGTCTTTCCCTGGACTCTTCTCTTTCTATTACCGTGCCTCATCTCCTCACTTCCCTCTCTTCTCTTTGCTTGTTCCGCATGCAATGGCGGCTGATCCAAGAGTTGCTGCATTTGATCTGAACGTTCGCTTAGAAGATGATGACAACGGCTTTGATCTCAACGTTGGCTTAGAAGAAAACGACAATGGTAATGTGTTTCCTTGTTTGAGTTTTTTGTTTCCTTCAAGCTCCATCTTTCCTTAGTTTGGTTTGTTTCCTTTTTGGACATGATTTGATTTGAACTTGCCATTATATGAATATGGTGCGGTTGATTTCGATTTCGTATAAAACCTACATGGTAAACCTGCATGACGTGCCTATTATTCTGATACAACATCTACCATACAAAATCTGCATGCCATGGCTGATCCTTTGAATGCGCTTGTTTTTTTTTCTTTTAATAGAATATGCTGTCCAGGCTAGAAGTAAGCAGGGACGTAGCCAGCGGTGGGGCTAGGGGGGCTTCAGCCCCCCCCCCTACCCATCCTGAGCACGTGACGTTTTCCTAAGTCCTTCCTTAAAATTTTATGCATACATGTATTAGGTAGGAGGGGCTAAGGTTAAGAGAAAATAAAAAAACCTCTATTCTTTTGTTCAGCCCCACCTAATTTTTTTTCTGGCTTTGTCACTGGAAGTAAGGACATGACAGAAGAAGAAACAAGGCAAGTGTACCAAGCATTGTTGGCTAGAAGCAAGAATGAGAAACTAGGCAAGAAGGATACAACAATCGTTGCTACTCAATTTGGTATACACATCCAGTCCGTTCAGCGCTTATGGAAGCGAGGTAAAACCCAACTTGCTCATAACATTCCAGTTGTGGTTGCTAGTACCAAGAAGGGTAGGAGTGGACGCAAGGCAGTACCTCCTAATTTGGAACTATTGCGCAACATCCCTCTCAAGCAAAGAATGACCATAGAAGATGTGTCTAGTAAACTTGGTATGAGCAAATCTAAGATACAAAGGTATTTGAAAAAAAGGTTTACTTAGGCGCCACTCTAGTAGCATCAAACCATATCTCACACATGCTAACAAGAAGACTAGGTTGAAGTGGTGTGTTGATATGATTGAGCAGGGTTTGGTTGATGATCAAGGTTTAAGGATTCTTTTGACTTTGTGTTCATTAATGAAAAAATGGTTCTACCTCTCTCAAAAATCTGAAAAATATTACTTGCTACCCGAGGAAGATGAACCACACCGTACTTGTAAGAACAAGAATTACATCCTTAGGCTCATGTTCTTGTGTGTTTGTGCTCGGCCAAGGTTTAGGAATGGAGAGTGTGTTTTTGATGGGAAAATTGGTTGTTTTCCACTTGTCACTTATGAACATGCTGTTAGAAGTCGTCATAATCGTCTACGTGGAGAACAAGTAATCAAGCCAATAACTTCAATCACAAGAGATGTGATTAGGGATTTCATGGTAAACAATGTGATGCCTGCTATTCGAGCCAAATGGCCAAGGGAAGATGTGAACAAGCCAATTTTCATACAACAAGATAATGCACCTTCCATTTAAAAGTGGATGATCCTATTTTTTGTGAGGCCGCCAAGCCAGAAGGGTTTGACATTTGCCTCATTTGTCAACCACCCAATTCTTCAGATTTCAACATTTTAGACTTGGGTTTTTTTCGAGCTATTCAAGCTATTCAATACAAGAAGGATGCAAAAACAATAAAAGATCCAGTTCCAGCCGTCCAACAGGTACATTGTTCACACATGTTTTAAAGGCATTCATACAATATTGTCCATCCATTGATTCATTTCGTGAACTAATGTTTTGTAGGCATTCTTAGAGTACTCTCCATGGAAAGCAAACAGGATTTTTGTAACACTTCAAAGTGTTTTGAAGGAAGCCATGAAGGTTAAAGGATGCAACAAGTTCAAGATTCCTCACGTGCAAAAAGAAAAACTAGAGAGAGAAGATCGGCTGCCATTGCAAATCTCATGTGAAGCTTCCTTGCTTGCTGAATACATTGCTAGTCTACCTGCAGCAAATTAGAAGTAAAATATTAGAAGATGCAAGCATGTTAGTCTTTGCAGCATGCTAGCCGAAGCAAAGACTGAATGAGACATGTACCTTACTGTTCTTTCTGTGCATCTTGCTTCATCTTTGCATCTTCCAACTTCTTGATAACGTGCTCAGGAAGAAGTATTGTGTCACCATACATTTGAAGTTTCTCCACATCAGGAATGAAGAACTCACAATCAAACTTTTCCATGTTATGCAAAAAACCTTGCTGGGAGGTCGTAGTGTTCATGTAAAAGGCCACAACGGGCACACCTGTGAGCACGGCGGCGAGCTTGGAAGCAGGCTTCTCCGAAAACGCCGTCAGCGTGGAACGTGCCGCAGCGAGGACACTGCACCACCTCGATGGAGTCCGGCACCACCTCGACGGACTCCCGCACCACCTCGACGGAGTCCGGCACCTCGACGGAATCCAACGCCATCTTCGATTCTGGCCCCTCGACGGTGTCCAACGCGTCGACGGTGTCCAGCGCGTCAACGGAGTCCGGCACCTCAACGGAGTCTGGCACCTTGACGGACTCTAGCGACTCGACGTACTCCATGGCGCGACCGAGCTCTGAACCCTAACTACAGCCAGGTGGCGAGCGTGTGCGAGCGGCGAGCGTGTGCGAGCATGCAAGTGGAGACGAAGCGAGCGGCGAGCGTGTGCGCGATTAAGGAAGGCGAGTGAAGGCGATGGGTGAAACGAAGTGGGCGAGCTGCGAGCATGCGCTTGCGCCGCACGCGATTAGTGTGGGCGGTTGGACCGGCAGCCGAATCGATTAATACCCGGGGTAAATGCGTCCGAGTACGTAGCCTTACGGCCACAACGACGTGCTTTGCCAAAACTGAATCAAGGCCCAGGACGTCTTGTTTTCTAGGTTCGGAGGGAGTACTACATATAGAAACTATGATCTCAATGGATAGTTTTTACAGAATAAATTTTTATCCTATCGCATATATTCTCTCTCCATTCTCTACCAATCATATCCCTTTATGTCTTGGTTCTCATGGTTTCTATGAGTTTTGCTCTCTCTCTTTAATAACTACGTTGCCACATCAGCAAAATGCTTAGGTGACAGTACAATTAATGTCTATAGAAATTACGATGGTTTCTGTATCGAGGGTGCCATGATAAACGATAGGATCAAATCTCTGTTCCGCATCCCGAGTCCTGACGGGAAACAAACCACGTAATAAAACGCACGTGTTCAGGGCATGGGCATCGCATGCGTCACGCGTGATCTCCGGATGAGCCACGGCTACGGATCGAGACGGCCAGAGAAATGCAGGCCCTGTACTTACTATACAGTAATTAGTATTAACATAACACGTGTCAGGAGAGGTTATAGGTGACTACACACATGTGGATTGCTTATATTATCCGCCCGTGAATCGGTAGAGTAATTTTTGTGCATGGTGCTGGGCGCGCCACGCCGTGATGATGATTTAGGCCGGTAATTAAACAGTCCAGTTGACTGATGGTCGGAGGATGGAGTGTATTCTTCGCGATCTGCCTACATGGCGCTCCATTCAGCCTCTCTGGTTACAAGCGCATTTGGGGTGCATGGGCACCTCTGGCTCGCTGTCGGACGATGGCACTTGGCCGTAGACAGGAGGCGCAGACAAGGATTGGACGCGGCCGAGCACTGCTTCCTATGCGACCAGGAACCTGAGACCATCGATCACAAAATAGCTTCCTGCTCGTTCTCCCGTCAGGTACGGTGGTACATCCTCGCAGATCTTGCCGGTTTGGGCCCATCTGAAAAGGGAAGAGTCCCATGTGAGAAACGGCCCTCCAGGCCCATCTTGTTATGATGTTCGGGCCCATCCGAAAAAGGCAAAAATGGCTCCTTATGGGGTTTCGCCGAGTGGGCTTCCAGGCAGCAGCCCACCCCACTGCAATTTGCCATGCCGCTGTATCGTCTCGTCCGCCTGATTTTCCTGAATCCTGATGAAATAATGTATGCAAATTCTGCTCAAGCGGTTGGTTACCAGCCGTCACGCTGAAGATTCTGCCATCTAGCGTGGTCGGTAGAGCGGGACGGCGGGCCTCGTAGTCCTCCTCCATGTAATCGCCGCGCGCAGAGCATGAGGACCTCCCTGGGGGCCGGCTGCGTGCCATGGATGGACCTCATCAGAGACTCGGAGCTAGCAGTGTTTGCTAGTGAGTAGTGACACTGGCAGCGCGCGCGTAGCGAGGAGTAGCTCTGATGAGCATATGATCGATGATCTATCGCACGTCGACCGCTCAAAAAATGGTCCAAATAACATTCATGCTAGATGGGGACAGAAATAATGTCGACGTGTCTGGTGAGCTCTACCTAGGTTCCAGTTGGGCAAGCTACGATGAACTAATAGTACCTACGACTGCTATTCGTTTCAAAAAAAATAAACATACGTACCTACTGCTGGAGTATAGTTAGAGCTATAGTACAAAAACATACAATCTAATCCTGAATTCGTCGTGACAGTGCGGTAGTACCACCGTTTGTTTGGTAGATGAGATCGATTAGCTGATGATGATGATCGTCCTGTTTGAGCTGATTTGGCTTATAAGCCATGGCTGAAAGTACTATTGGTTAGTTTAGTGTGAGAGAAAAATTATATTCGTTGACTGATAAGGCATAACTTATAAACCAAATACGATCCAGCGAATAGGCTGGATAAACCTGTTGCTGTTGCTGGCTACTGCCAGAGCTAGTATGCATGTCACCCAGTCCCAGATCGACCAGGTAGAGATATGCCAAGCTAAGGCCTCGTTTAGTTCGGCGAAATTTAGAAATTTGGCTACTGTAGCACTTTCGTTTTTATTTGGCAATTAGCGTTCAATTATGGACTAATTAGACTCAAAACGTTCGTCTCGCGATTTCCAACCAAACTGTGTAATTAGTTTTTTTTCATCTACATTTAATGCTCCATGCACGTATCGCAAGATTCGATGTGATGGCTATTGTAGCACTTTTTGAGAAAATTTTTTGAAACTAAACATGACCTAAGAGTGATGCGTGTGTGTGCTCAGAGGAATAATATTGGATAATGCATGCTGCATAGTGTATATATATGTGCATATGGTGGTTGGTTTGTTGGAGGATGGGTCGCTGACCGTCCGCTTGACCAGAGGTGGCTACCACATAGGTCCTGGCTTACCCCATATTTGATTTGTTTAGTTTTTTTTCAGTTAAAATAGTATTTTTCTATTACAATAATTTAGTTAAAATAGTATTTTTAGTCAGTTTTAATCAAGTTTTAGATCAGCGAATGTGACCCATATATACTGACCGAGACGTACAAGTATTAGCCTGGCCAACCGTGCCATGGCATCAGCTGTGCCTCTGCACGCGAGTTCCCACTGCAACTAGCTTGACATAGCTTTCGTCGTAATTTTTATTAGACGAGAAAAGAAAAAATAAAAAACAGACGACAAGAAAAAAGAAACAACTGCAGCCTCAGCCCGTCAGCCGGGCAACACGCTTGGCCTCCCAGGCAACGGGCCAGGCAAGCAATCCCAGGCGTAGCAGCATGTTTGGCTGGATTTATATGATCATATACATCATAGATTATAAATTAAAATAATATTTTTTTCTTACATCAAATCAGCTAAATTAGTCAATAGTAAATAATTCATGATCATTTAAAAAAAACGAATAGGCTGTAGGATTTCGTCCGCTAAGGTCACACAATCAAATCTGCCTCCCAGTCACAGTCAAACACGTTGACCGGATCGATCCGTCACGTAATCTGACGGCAAACGCTCCGGATGCCTCCTGCGCATCAGCCTGATGGCTGACGGGTGCCCATCCAAATGATTCAAGGCCGCGTTTACTTTGGCCGGAATCGGTATTTGCACAATGTTTAAGGTGACGGTAAATATTATAGTAATTTTGTTTGTATTTATGAATTATTGTTCAAACATTAACTAATTAGGTTTAAAATATTCGTCTCGCAAAGTTCAACCAAACTATATAATTAATTTTTGATTTTATCTACATTTAATACTCCATATATATACCACAAGTAATCTTCTTTTTTTTTATAGTGCCAAAGTTGAAGGTGCGGAGAATTAAACAAGGGCCCAGGCCTCAAGCAGTTCATTCAGCCGTCCTTTCCTTTTCTTATTATATACTACGTAGCAGTGTAGTACATATCTTTATCTAGAAAAGTGGTATGTATTACTACCACCACCAGGATAATTATTATATTATTCAACCGTCAACCAACGTGACGTCGTCGTTCCATACAGGTGTGATTGCCAGGCCGAATCAGACTTATTCCGTACCATTTTAATATCTGATCTCATTCAAGCGGTGTGTTTGGTTGTCCTTCTTGTACCTTTCATCTGTATCCTTTCATTCATCTGCCCTCCTTCATCTCGCACGACTTTATTTTCTTAATTTCTACTTTCCTCTCTATATAGGATGGTTTGATTCAGGCATGGCGCAAGGACCCATATGTTATACACTCAAAACTCTCATCCATACATGCAATCAAACAAGATCTCATCTTATACTGGACAAACAACAAAGACAATCAAACACGACTAAGTACACGATTTAAGTATGTATCTCACCGTCCTGGACCGACTCTCCATGCTCCCCATCACTAAAACAACCAATCACATCCTACCGGCAGATCTACAAGGTTAATTTTCGGGATAAGAAAAAACAACATAGCTGCTGGCTAGGCCTCACAACCAACAACGTTAAGTGAGAATATATATATATATATATATATATATATATATTGTGCGAGAAGTTTCATGATCAGACCAGGTGTTTGATTGCCTCTCCTAAATTTTAGTTGTTGTCCTATCGAATATTTAGACACATGTATGGAGTATTAAATATAGACTAATTATGAAACTAATTACATAGTTTACGTCTAATTTACGAGATGAATCTTTTGAGTCTAATTAGTCCATGATTTGACAATGTTTTGCTACAGTAAACATATGCTAATGATGGATTAATTAAGCTTATAAAATTTGTCTCGTGAAGTACTGACGAATTATATAATTTGTTTTTTTATTAATATTCGAACATCTCATATAATATCTTTCCAACGTACCTTCTAAATTTTAGTTGCCGAATTCAAATACCCCTTAAATTGGCTTTAGTTGTGATCCCAGCAGCACACTAGCTAGCTTGAGGTACGAGTCCTGCGGTGCAAACTATTCCCAAGGACTAGACACAACACACGCACCACATGCACATTAGATTAAGAGGGTGTTTGTTTCTCCTCCTAAACTTTAGTCGCTGTCTCATTGAATATTTAGATATATGCATGGAGTATTAAATATAGACTAATTATGAAACTAATTGCACAATTTGCGACTAATTTACGAGACGAATCTTTTAAGCCTAATTAATCTATGATTTTGATACCGTTGTGCTACAGTACATGTGCTAATGATGAATTAATTAGATTTAATAAATTCGTCTTGTGCAGTACTGACTGATTAGGGTATTTGAATACGACATTTGGATCAATGAAACCAATATTATTATCCTTTCTCTTTCTGAGTTCTGTCATCTCATATCTGCATATATAAAAATATAGTGTGAGGATATATAATTTATATATATACATGTAGTTTTATATATATACACTTCAATAGTAGAAAATAATCACACTTATAGACAATAGCAGCTAATGAGACTTTTGTCGAGAGAGTCCAGGTGGCATAGTTGGTGTAATTCTGAAAACTCGACATATATAACGTCATCGCCACGGAAGTAATGTTGGTTTCTAACTCTGACAGAAACAAAGGTCTCTCCCCGTTCACACGCCGTCATGTACCACTTGTTTAGCAGGTACATTTGCGTACCCAGTTCACCTAAAGCCTCAGGGTTGTATAGACTCTTTCCATGTTTAAATTTCTTCCAAGGATCTACTTTTGGAGCAAATGGTCCTTCAGCAAGCACTTGGGTAAGGTCCATACCGGTATCCTCGTAAAACCAAGCCAGGTCCTCAAAATTGACGTCCAGTACGTCTAAGTTTGAACCATATTCATTACGAATGACAAAAGGGTGGACTGGTTGTTGCAATTGTTGTCCGAGTTGTGCAACACCTTTCCCTACTCTAGTCTTTTTCTGCTTTGCCTTAAATGACTTGGTGAGAGAGCGGTCGTAGTCCGATTTTAGCAGGGTCTTTTGAGATTCTCGTCTTTTCTGGTCCATCTTCTTTCTTAGAAGATCTGGAGGTAGGTAGAAGTACGGTTTCTCCGGGTTCTCCCTCGCTTCTCGTTGCTTTCTTACTTTTTTAAAGAAACTGCTCACATCTTTTTGTATTGCAGCATTTAATTCCTTTTCACTTTTCTCGTAAGCCAGTTTTTAGAGAATAACTGGATTAGAGGGGGCTTTCTTCTTTGCCGGTTGGTGGGCCAACGGCTTCGTTTACGGGGCGGATCTCTTAGGAGCTAGCTGCTTCTTGGTCATGAAGGGAGGCGGGGCAGTCGTTGGAGATCTCCTTGGAGGCGTTGGAGACCTCCTTAGAGGTGGCGGCGGTGGTGGTGTTGCATAATCATTGCCCGGAGCACTATGATGATCTGGAGATTGAATACTTGGACTTAGGTTGGCGGAGGCCCTGCTGTGTAAGTACAAAAAAGAATAATTAGGTATAAAAATTGTTATTATTAATCATGCATGTCAATAGAAAATTAGTGAAAAAATTGTTTCGTTCACTTTTGTCTGCACCTATTGTCTGGTAGTTGAGGAAGCGGTGGTGGACTAGAGACCCCAGGAATAATGATATAGCACTTGCGCCATAGTATGAATATCTTCTCTGCTTCTCCTAGAGTCTTCTCTCCATCACCTCCTAGAATATCAAGAGCCAGATCACTAAAACCTTTGTTAATTCTATCCACTGAGATGCTAATATATCCAGGTGGTATTTTTGCCCCATGGATTCTTGGTGTCTTTGTAGGATCTGGAGAAGAAAAACACCGAGAGCCACCATGATTGTGGTATTCCCTTTTGGAATATGTAGCTCACATGATGTAAACGGTGCAGTGATATCATCCACGGGAAAATGTAGCATTGCGTCATCTTGATTTGGCAACTCTGTGGAAGCGCAGCTGCTTTTCAACTGATCAGGGGGCTAATATTAATGTTGATTTCTAGATCTGATGCCTGCCTTTGGGCACTCATTGCTATTTGCACTTGCTTTATGATTTCGTCCTGCATTCTAGCTTGCATGCCTTTTTTGCGCTCCTGTGCTTGAAGCAACGCCTCCCGTGACTCACAAACATATTCCTCCAACCTGCTGATCCACGATGCTTCCTTATCCTTCCTTCTCTACCGGCTTCTGTAGGTATCTCTATCGTTAGGAAAACCATGCTCCCAAGAAATGTTTCATCCTAAACCTCTCGTTTGGCCACTGTGTTCAGCAGTCCCGATGGCATACATTAGTTCATCCTTCACTCTATTGGGCCTGAACGCACCAATAGCTTTAGCTTGTAGAGCATAAGAAAATCTTTGTGTTGCTCTTTCGAGTTTTGGGCCATGAACCAGCTTCCCGGTCTCTAGGTCCAGTCTTCCCCTATGAGCAAAAAACTAATTCTTCGCACGTTTGGGCCAATTGAGTGATTATGGTGTGATACCCTTGGCAAAAATGTGAAAGGTCCTAATGGCTAGAGGGGGGGGGGTGAATAGCTTAATAAAAATTTCTACAACAACACTTAACAAAATGGTTAGACAATTATGAGGCGAAGCAAGTGTTGCGCTAGCCTACTTAAAATATAAACCACCTATCACAATTCTAGTTTAGATAGTCTCTTTTTACACAATAGCTATAACACTACTCTATGTTAGTGTGCTCTCAAAGACTAACTAAAGAGCCACACTAACTAAGCAAGCAAGCTCTCACAACTAACTACACTAAAGAGCTTGTCAACTAGTTTGCGGTAAAGTAAAGAGAGTGATCAAGAAGGTTATACCGTCGTGTAGATGAATAAACCAATCAATCACAAGGATAAATAACAATGAAGACCAATCACCTCGGAATCAATGATGAACACAATGATTTTTACCGAGGTTCACTTGCTTGCCAGCAAGCTAGTCCTTGTTGTGGTGATACACTCACTTGGAGGTTCACGCGCTAATTGGCTTTACACGCCAAACCCTCAATAGGGTGCCTTACAACCAACACAAGATGAGGATCACATAAGCCACGAGCAATCCACTAGAGTACCTTTTAGCGCTCCATCGGGGAAAGGTCAAGAACCCCTCATAATCACCACGATTGGAGCCGGAGACAATCACCACCCTCTGCTCAATGATCCTCGCTGCTCCAAGCCATCTAGGTGGTGGCAACCACCAAGAGTAACAAGCAAAATCCGTAGCGAAACACGAACACCAAGTGCCTCTAGATGCAATCACTCAAGCAATACACTTAGATCACTCCCAATCTCACTATGATGATGAATCAATGATGGAGATGAGTGGGAGGACTTTAGCTAGGCTCACAAGGTTGCTATGTCAATGAAAATGGCCAAAGATCTGAGCCATAGCCGGCCATGGGGCTTAAATAGAAGCCCCCACAAAATAGAGCCGTTATACCCCTTCACTGGGCATAACACGGGCCGACCGGATGCTCTGGTCCAACTAACCGGACGCTGCTCCTCAGCGTCCGGTCACCCGATGGTGTCCACGTGTCCCCTGCGTTCAACAGTGAACGTTAGATCTCAACGGTCGAGAAGTTGACCTGATGCTCCAATAGAACTGACCGGACGCTAGACCCTCAGCGTCCGGTCATTTACAATAAGGGTCCAAAATGAGTTTTTGCCGACCGGACGCGTCCGGTCATGCTTGACTGAACACAGCCCAGCGTCTGGTGCTTAACCCTAATCACCGTGCCGACCGACAACATGATCGGACATAGCCCTTCAGTGTCCGGTCGCAGAGTGACCCAGCATCCGATCAGTTGACCGATGCCAGTGTCATTGTGACCAACTCCATTTTACCTCTAACTTCTCCACCCTTGCTCAAATGTACCAACCACCAAGTGTATCACCTTGTGTGAAATGACCCCGATTTCCACGAAGGGAAATCCACAGCATCGAAGTGTAATAAGACCGTTATAGATCATATTACTCAAATTCCAGTCGAATGTCACATCCATACAACGATAATATCAGAGTACAAATAGTGTGGAATTACATAAATTATTATATTGCCGCATTTGCGGAATCAAAAGTAGTATTCATTCAGAACAGCTTGAAGATAAGATCTCCAAACTCGAGCATAGGCACGAACTCCTTATCCGTCAAACTCCTCGGAGCTATACTCCTCAGCAGAACCTGTGTGCCAAAATTTATCAGTACGATTTATATTGGCCACTCCCAACCCTATGAGCATTACTTTATGGAAATTGGATGCAAGTTGGATATAGTCAAAAGGAACCTATAAGGCTGGGGTTTCCTATGCATTTAGCATATCAAGTATATGTAAAAGTATAGTCAAGTTTTAACACCATTCCCACACACATTCCACCCCATTCCCATTTCTAGGCCAGGTTTCGATCCTAGGATCGATATACCTCCATCACCACACCATCACCATACTATAACCATACCATCGCTCAGTCGACAGGCCAACTCCCTCTTGGCGCTGTCTCAAGGCCTGTAGCCCCTGGCTACGACCGACACTCTCTCACGGGGGAAGAAGAGAAGGACTCATCTCACTATCTAGTTTAAGCAAAACCTAGAAAGGTCCATAGCTGATAAGTCGGCACATGTATCGATCGATCAACCATACACTCTGTAGAGGTTTTATATAACCACAAGATCCGCCTTCCTCGCTGACCGCCGTCAACTATGCTAATTCTGGCCGCTTGCTAGCCTAGGATAATGCCACTCTACCATTCAGCCCTGGTACACCCCAAGTCTAGTCAGGGGTGGTTGAAACTGTGAGTCATGAGTTGGGTCCACAAGGTCTCCATGAAGTCTCGGAAGGGTGTGGAGGAAATCCTTCGCGCCCCGTACCTCCTTACGCTATCCGCTATCAACCTAGCAGTAGTGGCAATATCCTACCAAGTAGTCCGGCCGTCCTGCACCATATAGGGCGAGTGGTACGTAAGGCTTCCCGGTGAATCTGAGTACTAGTAAGTCCTTAGGGGTGACCAAGCCAGAATGTCTTCATCAGGGTTTCCATTTACCGTGCCACCACAGTACCTCCATCCCGGGCTCCTCCCATCACAGGTTCACACCTAGGACCACCTCATATACCATTTACCCACCACAGGTATCTATTCCAGGGGTGCCCGGGTAGCACCACATGGCAAGACTTGCCCCAGGCTCATTGTATACTCCAACTTGGTCGACACAATCCTCACCCTCCACACACCCAAGTCACACACGCAGCACTTTCTCCATAGTCCAGATAACACCAGTTTCCACCACACATGTAGTATAAGCGTAGTAGAAGTATAAGTAATGAAATATATATAGCAGTGAGCGTGTGTCCAGCCTAATAGCAGGGTATGCAGGGGTAAGGTTGTGTCAAGGTAAAGGCCTTCAAGTAAGCATACTACCATGCAATTCCTATCATGAAATGACTGTAGCAGTAAAAGTGAAGCAATAGCAGTTCTATATTAGCCATGCGTAATAGGTACTACGATATTGGGTGGGATGTGGCACCTTTAGTGTAGTCGTCTCCGTTCTCCTCATGGTACTCTCGATCCTCGTCTGTCTGGTTCTCCTCCGAGTCTACAAACGATCGCATTATAGTCATGTTAGCGACGTCTATAGAATAGCACAAAGAAGCAATGAAAATTCAAAAGAGCCAAATGCACTCAAACATGGGTTCATTGCATAGAGCTCGATTTTAGATGAATTTTGGTCTAAGTTTCGTATTTTTCTGAGGTCTTATGAATTAGTTATGAATTTCCGAAGTTTAAATCATTTCTGAAAATGGGGAGAAAATGCTGAATTAATCCTGGTCTGACATGTGTCACGCAGTGACTGGTCCACGTGGCATGCTAACATCAACATGACATCAGCATCTCAGTTCCGAGCTGACAGGTGGGGGTCCAGCTGACGTCAGCAACGTCATCAGTTCTGATAGGTGGGTCCAGGGGCTCTTGGGTCACTGACATGTGGGTCCGGTCAAAGTCAACATCAGTCAACGGGCGAGTCAATGGTCAACGGTCAGAGTCACTGACATGTGGGGCCTAGCTGCTGACATCAGCAGCTGATGTCATTGTGACATCAGCATGATGTCACCCCGACTGTGTTGGCTTCTGACGTGTGGGTCCCGTGTGACGTCAGCATCTGACATGTGGGTCTAGAGTGACCGTGTCACTGACATGTGGGGCCAGGTCAATGGTCACCATTGACCGATCAACGGTCAACATGGGTCGGGTCTCAAATGGGCCCTAGTGGGCTCAGGTTGGGCCGGTCTAGGATGGGCTTGGCCCACCACGTGGCATGCTGTGGTGCTGCCATGTCATGTCCCTGGGCCTTTACTAGGCCATGGTCCATGGCTCGCGGGCATGAGCGTGGCTCAAGGTGGACCAAGAGGTGCTGGTCCATGGGCCGCAAATAGGTCTATAGTGGACCAAGTCCACCCTTCTTCTCTCAGGCGCGGTTCATGTGCACCTGGTGCACGCATTGACGACCGGCGAGGGGAGTCTCCCCTGTTTCTCCCGCGGCTATGCTCCCGCCGGCGGTGTGCTCGCTGGTGAGCCTCCGTGGCGGTGCTGGTGTCCAATTGGGGAGGGGATAGGCTTTCCCAGGCCAAGGTGATCATGATGCTGGGGTCTAAGTGGTGGCCGGGGCCTTCCAGGGCGTTGGCCACGGCGGCTGGCGGCTTGGTAGTGCTCGCCGGTGGCGAGGTCACACATGCAGGCTCTCTAGTGGCTCGGCTGGGCAAATAGGGGCTTCCGCGGTTATGTGGGTGCATGGCGAAGAAGTCTAGGGCTCAAGGCGAGGCTTTGGGTTCCCAGGTGGCCGGTAGGGACTTCCCGGCGGCCACGGCGACGTGGTGATGACAGCGAGGCGCGCAGGTGAACTACGGGGCTCCAGCGGGGTGGTCAAGGCATGGTCACGGGTGTGCACGTGGGTGCGTGTGTTTCCCAGAGGCCGAAGACGCGCTCATGGTATGGAGCGCCATGGCCGGAGTAGCAGGGTCCAGCGGCGAGTAGGGGAAGAACTAGGGGCTCAACGTAGGTGTTGTGGAAGAGGGGATGGCGACGTAGTGGCGAGTTACGGCCGTGTAGCTCCAGAAGCCGTGTAGTGCCGTGCAGCGTTGTGGTGTCATCCCTGCTCTGGCGGCTTCAGAGGTGCTCCGTCGGCGGCTCCTTCCTCTTTCTCCCACTCCCTTCCTTCTTCCTCTCTTGGCTCTCTCTCTTGGCTCGGGTGTGCAGAGGGTGGCCACAAAGTGGCGGTGGGGCGTTGGGAGCTTAGGGCGCTAGGGCAACCGAGGCCGGGCTTTTATAACTGAGCACCAAGCTTCCATGGCAGACGGTGATCGATCAGTGGATAGGCGTGCAATGCATCCTATGGTGGCGCGAGGTTACGTGGGTGTGGCGCAAGGGGACAGGGTCATGCCCTGGGCATGAACCCCTGGCCCGCCCCTGCCATCGCTGTCGAGGCTCGGTCGGAGAGGCAAATCGGTGTGAGCGGTCGGGGGCGTGGCGTGGAGAAGATGAACAGGAGGGCTGACATGAGGGGCCCGTGTGGCAGCGGCAGCAGGCGAGCGGAGGGCGCGCGGGCATGCTGGGCCGGCTCGTGGGCCGTGCGCGCGTGCTGGGAAGACGGGAAGGGGGTTGGCAGGTCAGTTGGGCTGGCTGGCTGGCGCGGGCCGAGCAGGCCGAGCCTGCGAGGCCTTCTTCTTCCCTTTTTCTTTTTCTGTTTTCTTTTTCTTCTTCCTTGATTTGAATTGAAATTTGGTTTTTAAATTTGGATTCCAAATTGGTGCACCATATTTATTGGAGTTTTGATATGAGGCCCACAACACACTTATAAAAATACTAGGAATTTATTTAGATATTTTGTATAACAAAAATAGGTGTGGTTTTTGTTATACAAAAATAGAATTAGTTCTTTTCTCTTTAAACCTTTATTCCTTGGTTCGAGTTTTAATTATTTTATGGTTTATTATTTTATTGGAGTTGTTAAGCATATCATAACTCAAATGGAAATCCAAATCACATTTTGAATAATCAATGTATGCAACACTTTATTTGTTAGAATTTAAATAAACACAATTAACTAATGACATGCCATGCTTATGTGTTAACTTGGGTTAGGGTTAGACCTAATGCATCTCTTAGGTTGGGTTACTAAACATGACACTCATCATCACATGGGAGTTTTGAGAAAAATTTTGTAGTCGGTATTTTTGGTGTATGGGTTTTTGGGTTGTTACAGTCCTACCCCCTTAATAGAATCTTGTCCCCAAGATTAAAGCGTAACGTACTCTTCGAAGAGGTAAGGATATCATAGCCAGAGGTTAGACTCTTTCTCCCACGTTGCTTCACTCTCAGTGTGATTGCTTCATTGGATCTTGCACATAGGGATAGTCTTGCTTCGGGTCTCTTTGGTATCTCTGCCCAGAATTCTGATAGGATGTTCTTTATACTCAAGTGTATCTTGAATGTGAAGTGTATCTGTTGGAACTACTTCATCGGGCACTCTCAAACACTTGTGTAGTTGTGAGACATGAAATACGGGATGTACACCCGCCAATTCCTTGGATAGCTCAAGTTTGTAGGCGAGCTTTCCAATCCTCTTGCAAATCCTATATGGGCCAACAAATCTAGGGGCAAGCTTTCCATTCACATGGAATCTGACAGTTCCACGTAGCAGGGATACTTTGAGATAGACGAAGTCTCCCACATTGAACTCAAGTTCTCTTCTTCTTTTGTCAACATAGCTCTTGTATCAACTTTGGGCAATTCTCAAGTTCTCCTTTACTTGCACAACTCCTTCTTCTGCATCTTGAATTTTAGCGGAGTCAAAGAACGATCTTTCTCTCGGTTGGGACCACATCAGAGGTGTCTTACATGGTTTGCCATACAGAGCTTCAAATGGTGACATCTTAATACTAGCTTGGTAGCTGTTGTTGTAAGAGAACTCTACATAGGGTAGGCATTTCTCCCAATCAGAGCCATAATTCAGTACACTAGCGCGAAGCATGTCTTCTAAGATCTAATTTAGTCGTTCCGTCTGTCCATCTGTCTGTGGGTGATAAGCGGTACTGAAATCAAGTTGGGTTCCGATGGACTTGTGTAAAGCTTCCTAGAATTAGGACACAAACTGAGGACCACAATTAGATACAATACTAGAAGGAGCTCCATGCAGTCTGAGAATATGCTCAACATATAGATCTGCTAGTTTTTCAGCATTGGTCTTGGTCTTAACTAGTACAAAGTGAGCAATCTTGGTCAAATGATCGACAATCACCCAGATGGAATCATTGCCTTTCTACGAACGGGGCAATCCAACTATGAAATCCATGGATATGCACTCCCATTTCCACTCGAGAACGTCAAGAGGCTTTGGCAAACCTGCAGGCCTTTGATGTTCAGCCTTGACTCTATTATAGGTGTCACAACATGCCACATGTCCTGCAATGTCTGTCTTCATGCCTTTCTACTAGAAGTGTTTCTTTAAGTCTTAGTACATTTTTGAACCTCCCGGGTGAATACAGTACTTGGAATCGTGAGCTTCTGACAGAATTTCCTCTCATAGTGCTAGGTCAGATGGAACATAGATTTTGTTCTTGAACCAGATAGTTCCTTGTTTATTTTCTTGGTGGTTGGTCTTGTAGCCTAATTTCATCAGGCCACGAAGTTATTTGATCTCTTCGCAACTTTCTGAGCTTGATGGATACGCTCTATGAGATCATATTGTATGCGGAACTCATTTAACAAGCCATGCGGTAGTATCTCTAGTTGGAGATCATCAATCTCTTCCTTGAGCTCAGGTAGTACGGATTCAGTGATCAAGGCGTGGCAGCAACTCTTGCGACTGAGAGCATCTGTGACTACGTTATCTTTTCTCGGATGATAGTGAATTTCTAGGTCATAGTCCTTGATCAATTCCAGCCATCAGCATTGCCTCATATTTAGATCTTCCTGAGTGAAAAAGTACTTCAAGCTCTTGTGATCCATATAGATATCACACTTGTTGCCTATCAAGTAGTGTCTCCAGATCTTCAAGGCATGTACAACTGCAGCTAACTCAAGGTCATGGGTTGGGTAACGGTTCTCGTATTCTTTCAACTATCGAGAAGCATAAGCTATCACTCTTCCATCTTGCATCAGTACACAACCAAGTCCTTGACGGGATGCATCGCAATAGACCATGAAATCTTTGCTAATATCAGGCAATGCTAGCATAGGAGTGGTGGTAAGCTTCTGTTTCAATTCCTGGAAGCTTTGTTTACACACGGGCGTCCATTCATACTCCTTAGTCTTCTTCAGAAGGTTGGTCATTGGACAGGCTGTCTTGGAGAAGTTTTCGATGAATCGGTGGTAATATCCAGCCAATCCCAAGAAACTTCTGATTTCTGTCACATTACGGGGTTGATCCCACTCTTTCACAGCTTCAATCTTGGCTGGGTCAACTGCGACACCTTCAGCTGATAATACATGGCCTAAGAAGGCAACTTCCTATAGCCAAAATTCACATTTGCTGAACTTTGCGTAGAGCTGATGTTGGGCTAGTTTCTCAAGCACCGTTCTTAGATGATGTTCATGTTCTTCAGTGGTGGATGAATAGACAAGGATGTCATCAATGAATACTACCATGAACTTATCCAGTTCATCCATGAAAACCTTATTCATCATGTTCATGAAGTATGCGGGAGCATTCATGAGTCCAAAGGACACCACGGTAAACTCAAACTACCCATACCTAGTCACGAAAGTTGTCTTCGGAATGTCACTCTCTCGAATCTTTATCTGATGATAGCCGGATCTGAGATCAATCTTGGAGAAATACTTGGCACCTCGAAGCTGATCAAGTAGATCATCGATTCTCGGCAGAGGGTACTTGTTCTTGATGGTGACTGCGTTCAAGTTCCGGTAATCAAGCACATTCTCATCGAGCCATCCTTCTTCACAAACAGAACAGGGGATCCCCAGGGTGAAGCACTAGGTCTGATATATCCCTTTGAGATGAGCTCATCAAGTTGTTTCTTGAGCTCAACCAGTTCATCAACTGACATGCGATAGGGTCTCTTGGTAATGGGTCCTGTTCTTGGCAAGAGACCAATGATGAACTCTACATCACGGTCTGGTGGTATACCTGGTAATTCTTCAGGGAATACATCAGGATAGTCTCTGACCACAGGCACATCATGAACTGTCTTCTCCTCTTTCTGCGATTCTGAACTCGCTTTAAGGGCACACAAGATGGAGGTGGACTTTCCGGACTGGGGTTCACATCTAATGACTTGGCCTGATGGGTGGGTCGCTTGGACATATCTAGGTGAACAGGATATGATACCTCGGTGAATGGTTAACCAATCCATACCTAAGATGACATCTAGGTTTGTGGAAGGTAACAGGGTTAGGTCGGCTTTAAAGATAAGACCCTCAATGGTAAGACTCACTCCCTTACAGATGTAGTTGCATTTTAGGTCTCCTAAAGGTGAGCTAGTGATGATAGGCTTTTCATGCGGGGTTACCGACATGTCATGTTCTCGTGCAAACTTGGACGATATGTAAGAACAAGTTGCTCCAGAGTCAAATAGAACTGATATGGTATTGCCATTAACTAAAAACATACCATACACAACGTCAAGGGCAGCCTATGCTTCCTCGACATCCAGATGGTTGAGACGTCCACGAGTAGCACATCCCTTGAACTAAGACTTCTGAGCAGCTGAGTTCTGAGGGCATTCAGCGGCTTTGTGACCTGGTTGGCCACAAGCAAAGCAGGTGAAAGGCATACCACCTGTAGGGGTTGGTGCGGGTGCCTTCCAGTTTCCAGTGTTTGGTGCAGAGCGGTTCTGTGCTGGGCGTTCATTCACTGAGCAGGAACGGTTGAAACGATCCTGAGTGTTGCGGTCCTGAGTGTAATGGTCCTGGGTGTGACGATCCTGAGTAGGGCGGGAGTATTTGGCGGTATAGCCTCCACTACCCCTACTCGATCCAGGGTTGTCATCCCTGTTGTGGCGAGATCATTTCCTGGATGGTGCATCTCTGCGGAACCTCTTGCGATCACGACCACAGAGAGACTCCTTAGGCTTACGCTTCATCTCCCTATACTCCTCTCTAGCTTCAGCACGGTCCTTCTCAATCTGGATGCAGTGATCCACCAGAGCACGCAACGTGTTACTCTCAATACCACCAAACTTTAGCTTGATGTGCGGGTTAAGTCCCTTGCGGTAATAGTATAGCTTCTCCTTCTCAGAGTTCACAACATAGGAAGGTGCATAGCGTAGAAGGTTGGTGAAACAAGTAGTGTACTCAGTCACCCTGTCATTTCCCATCTTGATGTTGCGGAACTCCTCAGCTTTGGCCTCCATGACACCCTTGGGAATGTGATACTCAGTGAATGCTTCGATGAACTCATCCCACGAGATGTTGGCAGGGTCCTCATGGGAATCACTGAAACTATCCCACCAGGCACATGCTGCACCTATGAGCTGGTGTGCGGCTGCTCCAACACTCTCATCGTCGGTGAAAGTAGTGAGGTCAAGCTTCTTCTCCATCTCCTTGAGCTAGTCATCGGCTACAAGCGGGTCAGGGTTGATGCCATCATAGGTAGGTGGCCTTAGCTTCAGAAATCCCTCTAGCTTCCTTTGGAAGTCATTCTGCTGACCTCCCTGGCGACGGTTTGCTCCTTCAACAAGAGCTGCAAGAAGTTGGGTCTGTTGTGCCATCACTTCTGCTAGGGTCGGTGGTGGTGGTGGAATGTTCTCCTCAGGCGGCGGGGTATTCTCCAGGTGGAAGGGTATCCCTCCACATCCACGGCCATGGCCATGGCCACGGTTGTTGCCACCACGTCCCCCATTTGGTTCAACTGGTTCAGGGGTAGGCGCACGTCCACGGTTCATTAGGCAATTAGATCGGCGGTTCGGCATCTGCAACACGGATCATAGAGAATTTAGCGCTTGTGCCATAAGTGCTTATAATTCAATATGATTACATGATTTTTATGATTTAAAGAAAAACATTTATACTATCCAACACTCATTACAAAGAAGCAATAAGATTCATAAAGATGCAATAAGATCCGAAACATTCATTACATGGGTTTTATTACATGGCATCATCTCCAGTAGCTACACTTGAAGATGTGCGAGAATCGTACTACGCATAATGTCTCATAATACATCTCATAAGGGGTACATCATGGGGTACTACTTATGGAAGCTACTGACATGACTCATGACCACGCAGGGTCATTCTACTCTAACTCGTACACCGCAGCTGGGATACGACTGTTCTCGATCTTGATCTCCTCATCAGACTTGTAAAGTCGGGACATGTACTTTAGGGCCTCGGTGAGCTCCTCAGTAGGCTTGGCTCCAGGTAGGGTTGGGCAGCCGTTTAGGTTGAGGCGAGTCGGGGCTAAGTCAAACTCCTCTATCCTAGGCTTCGTCTTGCTACGAATCTCCTTAGGTAGCTGATCCCACATACCCTTCATCTCCCTAAGGCGCTTCCTGTCAGACTTCTACCAAGCCTGCCATGTCCTCTCACACTTGTCTTATAGGTACTCGATCTGCCTGAGTGCCTCGATTAGGTGACCCTGGTTGCAAACAGCCTTCTTCCTGAACTCCTCTAGCTCCTGAGTCATGTTCTTGTTCTGAGATTGGGTCTTCAACATATCAATCCCCTTGGATCTCTCTCTATCTCCACTGTGGTTGAACTCGGCCTTCTTGTCGTCCAACTCTCTCTACAACTCCAATAACTTGTTGTCGAGGTAGCAGTTCCTGTTGCCTAGGTCAGCTGCTTTGTCCTGTAAGTCAGCGACCTCGACTCTGTGGATTTCTTCACGACGGTTGAGCTCGTCCTGTAGCTTGGCAACTGTCTCAAGTAGACTAGCTCACTCTTGTGCTCCCTGCGAGTCTCGCTCCTGGTGCTCCCACAGAAGGGTCTGGTACTGACGTCTCCTCTGCTCTAGCTGGGTCATGTACCTATCCTGCTCCAATAGGTGGATAGCTGAGATGCGAAGGCATCTGTCCTCCTCGGTGAGGATAACTCTGTCGGCTGTGAAACTCTACTCACTAGGGGTAAGGCTGAGGTTGAGGGCCTGGGGAAGTAGACGGAACTCTATCGTCTTTAGGTGCTCGTAGTGGTCCCTCATCACTCTGTGAAGTGCCTTGTGTGAGATAGTTTACAGTTCCTCCTTGACTGTGTCCTCTATAGTCAACTCGGTGAAAGCTGGGACAGAAGGTAAGGTAGTGCTAGCTAGGAACTCGACTGAGATGACAACTGGTTCTTCGATTCCTCCTTCCTAAGCTGGCTTCCCGATGCAGGTGACCTTGACAAGCTCGTCGGGGACACCTAACGTGACGAGAACTCGGCAGAGGGTCTGTGCAAAACCCCCGAGCTCACGTATGTCAAAGGTAAGCTTGGCGTGGTCCAGAGGTAGCGGTCCTAGAGGCGGCCAGTCGACGTTCGTTGCCATCTGCATGTTTTAAGGAACATGTGTTAGCAGGTCAATATTAGATAAGCCTTGCATAGAAGAAAATGCAGGGTCAGTATATAATCGAAAGAAGGGTTGTTCACATCCTATTCTATCATCTATTTCTAAGGGTTTCGTCCTATGGTCAAGTATGGCTCTGATACCAACTGAAACGACCCTGATTTCCGTGAAGGGAAATCCACAGCGTCGAAGTGTAATAAGACCGTTGTAGATCATATTATCCAAATTCCAGTCGAATGTCACATCCATACAACGATAATATCAGAGTACTAATAGTGCGGAATTACATAAATTATTACATCGCTGCATTAGCAGAATCAAAAGTAGCATTCATTCTGAACAGCTTGAAGATAAGATCGCCAAACTCGAGCGTAGGCATGAACCCCTTATCCGTCAAACTCCTCAGAGCTATACTCCTCAGCAGAACCTGTGTGCCAAAATTTATCAGTACGATTTGTACTGGCCACTCCCAACCCTATGAGCATTGCTTTGTGGAAATTGAATGCAAGTTGGATATAGTCAAAAGGAACCTATAAGGCTGGGGTTTCCTATGCATTTAACATATCAGGTATATGTAAAAGTATAGTCAAGTTTTAACACCATTCCCACACACATTCCACCCCATTCCCATTCCAGGGCCAGGTTTCGATCCTGGGATCGATATACCTCCATCACCACACCATCATCATACCATAACCATACCATCGCTCAGTCGATAGGCCAACTCCCTCTCGGCGCTGTCTCAAGGCCTGTAGCCCCTGGCTATGACTGACACTCTCTCACAGGGAAGAAGAGAAGGACTCATCTCACTATCTAGTTTAAGCGAAACCTAGGAAAGGTCCATAGCCAACAAGTCGGCACATGTATCGATCGATCAACCATACACTCTGCAGAGGTTTTATATAACCACAAGATCCGCCTTCCTCGCTGACCGTCGTCAACTAGGCTAATTTCGGCCGTTTGCTAGCCTAGGATAATGCCACTCTACCATTCAGCCCTGGTACACCCCAAGTCTAGTCAGGGGTGGCTAAAACTATGAGTCATGAGCTGGGTCCACAAGGTCTCCATGAAGTCTCGGAAGGGTGTGGGGGAAATCCTCCGCACCCCGTACCTCCTTACGTTGTCCGCTATCAACCTAGCAGTAGTGGCAATATCCTACCAAGTAGTCCGGCTGTCCTGCACCATATAAGGCGAGTGGTACGTAAGGCTTCCCAGTGAATCTGAGTACTAGTAAGTCCTTAGGGGTGACCAAGCCAGAATGTCTTCATCAGGGTTTCCATTTACCATGCCACCACAGCACCTCCATCCCGGGCTCCTCCCATCACAGGTTCACACCTAGGACCACCTCATATACCATTTACCCACCATAGGTATCCATTCCAGGGGTGCCCAGGTAGCACCACATGGAAAGACTTGCCCTAGACTCGTCGTATACTCCAACTTGGTCGACACAACCCTCACCCTCCACACACCCAAGTCACACACGCAGCACTCTCCCCATAGTCCAGATAACACCAGTTTCCACCATGCATGTAGTATAAGCGTAGTAGAAGTATAAGTAATGAAATATATATAGCAGTGAGTGTGTGTCTAGCCTAATAGCAGGGTATGCAGGGGTAAGGTTGTGTCAAGGTAAAGGCCTTTAAGTAAGCATACTACCATGCAATTTCTATCATGAAATAACTATAGCAGTAAAAGTGAAGCAATAGCAGTTCTATATTAGCCATGCGTAATAGGTGCTATGATATTGGGTGGGATGTGGCACCTTCAGTGTAGTCGTCTCTGTTCTCCTCACGGTACTCCCGATCCTCGTCTATCTGGTTCTCCTCCGAGTCTGCAAACGATTGTATTATAGTCGCGTTAGCGACGTCTATAGAATAGCACAAAGAAGCAATGAAAATTCAAAAGAGCCAAATACACTCAAACATGGATTCATTGTGTAGAGCTCGATTTTAGATGAATTTTGGTCCTGGTTTTGTATTTTTCTGAGGTCATATGAATTAGTTATGAATTTCCGAAGTTTAAATCATTTCTGAAAATGGAAAAAAAGGCTGAATTAATCCTGGGCTGACACGTGTCACGCAGTGACTGGTCCACGTGGCATGCTGATGTCAATATGACATCAGCGTCTCAGTTTCAAGCTGACAGGTGGGGTCCAGCTGACTTCAGCATGACGTCAGCAACGTCATCAGTTCTGACAGGTGGGTCCAGGGGCTCTTAGGTCACTGACATGTGGGTCTGGTCAAAGTCAACATCAGTCAACGGGCGAGTCATCAGTCAATGGTCAATGGTCAGAGTCACTAACATGTGGGGCCTAGCTGCTGATGTCAGCAGCTGATGTCATCATGACGTCAGCATGACGTCACCCCGGCTGTGTCGGCTTCTGACGTGTGGGTCCCGTGTGACGTCAGCATCTGACATGTGGGTCTAGAGTGACCGTGTCACTGACATGTGTGGCCAGGTCAATGGTCAACATGGGTCGGGTCTCAAACGAGCCCTGGTGGGCTTGGGTTGGGCCGGAGTCTCCCCTGTTTCTCCCGCGGCTGTGCTCCCGCCGGCGGCGTGCTCGCTGGTGAGCCTCCGTGGCGGCGCTGGTGTCCAATTGGGGAGGGGATAGGCTTTCCTAGGCCAAGGCGATCATGATGCTGGGGTCTAAGTGGTGGCCGGGGCCTTCCAGGGCGTTGGCCACGGCGGCTGGCGGCTCGGTAGTGCTCGCCAGTGGTGAGGTCGTGCATGCAGGCTCTCTAGTGGCTCGACTGGGCAAATAGGGGCTTCCATGGTCCCGTGGGTGCACGGCGAAGGCATCCAGGGCTCAAGGCGAGGCTTCGGGTTCCCAGGTGGCCGGTAGGGACTTCCCGGCGGCCACGGCGAGGCGCGCGGGTGAACTATGGGGCTCTAGCGGGGTGGTCACGGCATGGTCGTGGGTGTGCGCATGGGTGCGTGTGTTTCCTAGAGGCCGGAGATGGCCCTGGCCTACGCGCTCATGGTATGGAGCGCTATGGCCGGAGTAACAAGGTCCGACGGCGAGTAGGGGAAGAATCGGGGGCTCATCGTAGGTGTTGTGGAAGAGGGGATGGCGACGTAGTGGCGAGTTGCGGCCATGTAGCCCCGGAAGCCGTGCAGTGTTGTGCAGCATCATGGCGTCGTCTCTGCTCCGGCAGCTTCGGAGGTGCTCCATCGGCGGCTCCTTCCTCTTTCTCCCGCTCCCTTCCTTCTTCCTCTCTTGGCTCTCTCTCTTGGCTCGGGTGTGCAGAGGGTGGCCACAAAGTGGCGGCGGGGCATTGGGAGCTCAGGGCGTTAGGGCAACTGAGGCCGGGCTTTTATAGCCGAGCACCAAGCTTCCATGGCAGACGGTGATCGATCGGTGGAGAGGCGTGTGATGCATCCTACGATGGCATGAGGTTGCGAGGGCACAGCGCAACGGGGACAAGGTCATGCCCTGGGCATGACCCCCTGGCATGCCCCTACCATCGCTGTCGGGGCTCGGTCGGAGAGGGAAATCGGCATGAGCGGTCGGGGGCGTGGCGTGGAGAAGATGAACAGGAGGGCTGACATGCGAGGCCTGTGTGGCAGCGGCAGCAGGCGAGCGAAGGGCGCACGGGTGTGCTGGGCCGGCTTGTGGGCCACGCGCGCGTGCTAGGAAGACGAGAAGGGGGTTGGCAGGCCGGTTGGGCTAGCTGGCTGGCGCAGGCCGAGCAGGCCGAGCCTATGAGGCCTTCTTCTTCCCTTTTTCTTTTTCTGTTTTCTTTTTCTTCTTCCTTGATTTGAATTCAAATTTGGTTTTTAAATTTGGATTCCAAATTGGTGCACCATATTCATTGGAGTTTTGATATGAGGCCCACAACACACTTATAAAAATACGAGGAATTTATTTAGATATTTTGTATAACAAAAATAGGTGTGGTTTTTGTTATACAAAAATAGAATTAGTTATTTTCTCTTTAAACCTTTATTCCTTGGTTTGAGTTTTAATTATTTTATGGTTTATTATTTTATTGGAGTTGTTAAGCATATCATAACTCAAATGGAAATCCAAATCACATTTTGAATAATCAATGTATGCAACACTTTATTTGTTAGAATTTAAATAAACACAATTAACTAATGACATGCCATGCTTATGTGTTAACTTGGGTTGGGGTTAGACCTAATGCATCTCTTAGGTTGGGTTACTAAACATGACACTCATCATCACATGGGAGTTTTGAGAAAAAATTTGTAGTTGGTATTTTTGGTGTATGGGTTTTTGGGTTGTTACATTGTGCACATGTGTTAGCATATTTTCACAAACATTTTGAAGGGTGTTAGTACTCCACTAGATCCTAAAAGCATATGTAATGAGTTAGAGCATCTAGTGGCACTTTGATAACCACATTCCGATACGAGTTTCACTCCTCTTAATAGTATGGCTATCAATCCTAAATGTGATCGCACTCTCTAAGTGTCTTGATCACCAAAACAAAATTGCTCCTATAAATTATACCTTTGCCTTGAGCTTTTTGTTTTTCTCTTTCTTCTTTTCAAGTTTAAGCCATTGATCATCACCATGCCATCACCATTGTCATGTTATGATCTTCATTAGCTTCTCCACTTGAAGTGTGCTACCTATCTCATGATCACTTGATAAACTAGGTTAGCACTTAGGGTTTCATCAATTTACCAAAACCAAACTAGAGCTTTTAGAATGCCCGCTTCTATTTTTTCTCACTTGGGAATGGCAGTCGCATAGCCACCTGATCCCATGCAATGGTGGTATACCTTCTATCAAGCATTCTCTTGGTTCCTTCTCACCCGTTCTCACCCTCTTTCGATGTCTTGTACTATACAAAATTATTCTAGTAGGGCCACTAGTATTGAAATTGGGCATTAGGTTCTTCTTGACGTATTTTGTGTATAGGGATTTCTTCCAAGTCTGAAATTGTGTGGCCATCTTCTTCATAGCCCACTTTCGAACTAGTTCCTTTAATTCATCATTGTTGATAGCATCATAATCATCCGCTTGCAACGTGAAATGTTGAAGGATATCATCCCAAATTAAATTCTTATCAAGATCAGAGACAAAACTAACATGAGGCTCGTTGATCTTTTGCTTCCATTCATAGGCACTAATCGGAAGTCTGTCCCTTACAAGGCACCCACAGTGTTGCACAAATTTCCTTACATGTGGACCAAGTGGTTCGCCTGTCTCGATATTGAATTCCGATATTATGTAGCGCCCCTCCAATGGCTTTTTCGGGCCTCGAATATTTTTGCTTTTCACCATTGTGGTCGTCGATCCAGAGGGCTACATATAAAAAAGAATAAATAAATATCATGTGTACACATAATAGATGATAGATATTCAAATATATATATATATAATATTCAAATATATATATAATTATATATACCTCGCCGGTGTTTTCTTGCATAATATTTTCTTGGTTATCTTCAAGAGCCAGGTATTGACTCCCATCATCTACATCCTGCTGGTCACCATCTGTCAATTGAGTGTCGGTGTTGATAATATCCATCATTTCTTCATCCATGTTGTCTCTCGGGGCAACCATCTAGCTTTTACACCACTAGATATATCTATAAAAAAATAAAAACTATATCTATCAAATATCCATCAAATTCTAACTCAAAAACATGTTTAAATAAATAACCATCCGTACTAGTTGACCTTGCTTACGTGATCATCTCAACGAGCATTTCTCCACTGGACGGCACTGTACTTGGCCACGGAAGAGCTCCGATTCTATGAGGAAGGGAACACGTTCTTCCACGACCGTTGCCGCTCTCCCTCGTAGAATCAAAGCTCCTCCTTGACGTCTGTTACCGCTCGGCAGAGAACATGCTAGCCAAGATGAACACGGTCCGCCTACATGATCAACTAGTACGGATTTTCTACAATTTTCTAACTATTTTCTAAGTTTTTCATTTCATGGAAAAATTAATTCTAAAAAATAAAAGGCATGATTTCTAAGTATTTCATTTCATGAAAAAATTAATTCTAAGTGACTTGCTCGACATCGGCAAGCTCGCGGGTGTTTCACGGAAAAATTAATTCTAAGTGACCTGCTCGACAAAATTGAGAAAAAACACACGCTCTCATGACCTCACACATCTTCTAAGATCACGTAAGCTTTCGTACTAGTTGACCTTGCTTACGTGATCATCTCGACAGGCATTTCTCCACCGGACGGCACCGTACATGGCCACGGAAGAGCTCCGATTCTACAAGGAAGGGAACACGATCTTCCACGACCGTTGCCACTCTCCCTCGTAGAATTAAAGCTCCTCCTTGACATCCGTTACCGCTCGGCAAAGAACATGCTAGCTGAGATGAACACAGTCCACAAGTTCAACTAGTATGGATTTTCTACAATTTTCTAACTTGTCCGCGCCAAGGAGGCGGAGGTATGCCCGCCCGAGTACGAGAACTACGTGCCCTGCTACTACAACGTCATGGACGCCATCGAACATCTCGGATCTAGGGGCCAACATCATCATAAGCTACCACGCAAAAAGGAGGAAACAATGAGACACCAGGCCGCGCTCGTGCTCCTCTGAGCTCGATGGCTCAGCGCAAAATCACATTACAAGATTGTCGACACGAGGGCTCGGCACACGCATCCATCCGATTATAAAAGGTTGGAGCAATTAATCCATCATAAACGGATTATATATGGTGGTGGTGGTGGCTCACATCCAAGGTGTCAAACGTGAGGTCCAGCTCCTGCAGCCAAAAATATGTTAGAGACATAGACTTTACTAAAAAACAGTAATAATATGTTTCATTACAGGCCAATGGTAAATATGGCTGTAGGAAAGCCCATCCATTCGAGCTTTGCCGAGCTTTGCCTCTTAAGAGTAGTAAGTATGGTTACCCTCAACCTCAAGTGGCATTGGTGATTGACCGGTAATAACAGTGGTACACGTCTTTGCCATTTAATTTGATCATCGACACACACATACAAATACATATTACATAGGGCCGGACACAAGCATAAATATCAGTATGATTCATGGCCTCAGCCGCCCACATTCTAGCACCAAGGAGCCTAACATATAAATAGAAGTATGCACCAATTGCAAAGGCTACTAGCTAGCACCAAATCGAAGCGATACATTCATTGAGCAACGGCACTGATCAACGAGTTGGCCATTCATTGAGCAATGGCACTGATCAATGGCACTGATACATTCATTGAGCAGCAAGAGAGTGCAGAGAAAGAGGGAGACTGGGCCAAACCTGGAGAAGACATGCCGTAATACAGATGTTGTGGCCTGCTGTGGATCTTAGAGAAGACTGTGTCTCGCGGATCTAACACAAGAACGAGGGCTTCAAAGTTCAAACATAGCACGGAGAGGAGGATGAAGAAGGGGATGAATTGGAGGAGATATACACCTCGAAGAACCTTGAACCGCTTGGGGGTGAGGTGGGCTGGGGACAAGGACGACGCGAGGCGTGCACTGGTCGACTAGAGAAGAAGCGCACGTGCATGTGGGGCTAGTGGGGCGGCGGCGCTGCTGGATCTGGTTGGAGAAGATGAGGCGACAGAGAAGAAGGCTTGGCGGCTACTGGATCCGGTTGGAGAAGAAGGCAGCGGAGACAGAGAGGAAGAGAACTAAGAGAGAAGGCCGTGGTTTATAAAGGGGGACCTATAGTCCCGGGTGATTGTTAGAACCAGGACTAAAGGTTCTTTAGTACTGGGTGATGGTTAGAACTGGGACTAAAGGTCTGACCTTTAGTCCCGGGTGTAGCCATGGCCCAGGAGTAAAGGGGATTTTGGTGGCCCACGAAAACGCAGCCCATCTTTAGTAGTCCTGGGTGATGGTTAGAACCAGGACTAAAGGTTCTTTAGTCCTGAGTGATGGTTATAACTGGGACTAAAGGTCTGACCTTTAGTCCTAGGTGGTTGGTCCACCTAGGAGTAAAGGTGGGTTGCAGTTTGGCTTCCCACCAGTTTGTAGAAGTTTTTCCTTTTTTATATATTTCTTTTATATAAATATGCAGAGAGTTGTTAATTCCCTAGTAAATAAAATATTAGCAAAAAAATACAAAAAGAATTCCGAGACCTGGTTTTGCATTAATGTACATAAGAAAAATCTATAACCTAAACTCTTTTGTTTTACAGTATAAATATTTAACATAGTGTAAATAATAATCATAATTTTCACCATGCAAAAATGTACTACTTAATTAAAATTATTAAAACTATTGCTTTTCGACAGGAAATTAGTTTTCACATCTTATTGACGTTGATCATTTGTTTTTTCATCACACATTCTCCACAGGAAATCCACCATCAAGCAGAAAATTCATTTAAATGGTAGAAAATATGAATACACGACAGAAATATGAATACACTATATATATCAAGCGGGCATAGTAGTGAACTTCCTCTTAACGTATATCCCTTGGTTATGATCGCGCCGTAACCATGGAGTGTCCTCATCATTTAGCTAGATGCTTGGGTCTTTGTTCACTGTGAAAGGTGGAATTCGGTCATTCTTTTCATAATCTTCTGATATGTCTGACTTATCTTTAATTCTGACGATGTTTCTTTTCCCTGAAAGAACTATGTGGCACTTTGGCTCATTGATTGGGTCGTTGTTGTTTTCCCTCTTTTTGGTTTTGTAGACATGTCCTTGACATAGAACACCTAATTTACATCCTTGGCAAGGACGAACGGTTCGTCTTTGTACCCAATATTATTGAGGTCCACGGTTATCATTCCATACTGGTTGTCGACTGCTACCCCGCCTCCAGTCGCCTTTACCCACTGGCACTTGAACAAAGGTACCTTAAAAGTAGGTGCATAGTTTAGTTCTCATATCTCCTCTATGCAGCCATAATATGTTTGCTTATTTCCATTAGGGTCGGTGGCATCTATGTGGACACCACTGTTTTGGTTGGTACTCCTTTTATATTGGGCTACTGTGTAAAATGTATTCCCATTTATCTCATACCCTTTGTATGTGAGGATATGCCACGATGGCTGCCTAGCCAACAAATATAGTTGCTCATCAATACTCTCATCACCCTGACAGTCTTTTCGTAACTAGTCGCTAAAAGTTTCCATGTGCTGATGCGTAATCCAAGCTTCAGACTTCCCTGGAAACTCAGATCGGAGCAACTCTTTATGTGTCTCGATATACGGATCCACCAAGGAGGAGTTTTGCAGAACTATGTAGTGTGCTTTATTAAAATAATTGTCCTGCGTACCAATATATGTTTTCTTCCCTAGTGTCCCCTTTCCACTTAGTCTCCCCTCGTGTCGTGATTCAGGAACACCAATCAGGTCAAGGTCGAGAATAAAGTCAACACAAAACTCAATGACCTCCTCTGTTCCATAGCCCTTGGCGATGCTTCCTTCTGGCCGAGCATGATTGTGAACATATTTCTTTAGGACTCCCATGAACCTCTCAAAGGGGAACATGTTGTGCAGGAACACAGGACCGAGAATGCTAATCTCCTTGACCAGGTGAACTAGGAGGTGCGTCATGATATTAAAGAAGGAAGGAGGGAACACCAACTCAAAGCCGATAAGACATTGAACCACATCATTCTATAGTTTAGTTAGATCCATTGGATCGATTGCCTTCTGAGAAATTGCATTGAGGAATGCACGTAGCTTCACGGTGGCTAGATATACATTTGGAGGTAGAATTCCTCTTAATGCAACTAGAAGCAATTACGTCATGAGCACATAGCAGTCATAGGACTTTAAGTTTAGGAATTTCTTCTCTAGCATATTTATTATACCCTTTATATTCGAGGAGAATCCATATGGTACCTTGATGCTTGCTAGGCATTCAAACATGCTTTCCTTCTCTTCTTTGCTAAGAGTGTAGCTGGTAGGACTTAAGTAATGGCGTCCATCATCTGTCTTCTCTAGATGTAGGTTGTCTGATTCTTTCAAACATCACAGGTCCTGTCGTGCTTCAACTATGTCTTTAGACTTGTCATACACACCCATGAAGCCTAGCAGGTTCATACAAAGATTCTTCATCAGGTGCATCACATCGATCGCGTTACGGACCTCTAGGACTTGCCAATAGGGTAGCTCCTAAAATATGGACTTCTTCTTCCACATGGGTGCGTGACCGTCGGCGTCGTTCGGAATAGGTTCGCTGCCATGTGCCTTTCCAAATACTACTTTCACGTCCTTGACCATATTGAGTACATCCTCACCAATTTAGTTGCCTGGCTTGGTCTGGTGGTCTGCCTTACCTTTAAAATGCTTGCCTTTCTTTCTTAGGGGGCGATTCGTAGGAAGAAATCGACGATGGCCAAGGTACACGACCTTTCGATATTTTTTCAAGAATATACCTTTCATGTCATTGAAACAGTGCGTGCATGCATTATATCCCTTGTTTGATTGTCCTGAAAGATTACTTAGAGCAGGCCAATCATTGATTCTTACGAACAGCAATGCTCGCAGGTCAAAGTGCTCCTGTTTGTGCTCATCCCACACACGTACACCTAGTCTGTTTCACAAAAGTAGAAGTTCTTCAACTAGTGGCCTCAGGTACACATCGATGTCGTTGCCAGGTTGCCTTGGGCCTTGGATGAGCACTGGCATCATAATAAACTTACGCTTCATGCATAACCAGGGAGGACGGTTGTAGATACATAGAGTAACAGGCCAAGTGCTATGACTACTGTTCTGCTCCCCGAAAGGATTCAAACCATCCGTACTTAAAGCAAACCTTAAGTTTCTTGCATCATTTGCAAACTCCAAGAATTCTCTATCGATTGCTCTCCACTAGGATCCATCAGCAGGGTGTCTCAACATATTGTCTACCTTATGGTCTTCTTTGTGTCATCGCAATAACTTTACATGGTCTTTGTTTCTGAATAGACATTTTAAGCGTGGTATTATAGCAGCATACCACATAATCTTGGTAGGGATTTTCTTCGTGGGACGTTCACCCTCAACATCACCAGGGTCATCTCACCTGATCCTATACTGCGATGCATGACATACCGGGCATGCATCTAATTTCTCGTACTCCTCACCACGGTAGAGGATGTAGTCATTAGGACATGCATGTATCTTCTGGATTTCTAATCCCAAAGGGTAGACTATCTGTTTTACTTCGTACGTAGTGACGGGCAATTCGTTATCCTTCGGAAGCATCTTTTTTTGGATTTTCAGTAACTCTCCAAATCCCTTATCAGATACACCATTCTTTGCCTTCCATTGCAGCAATTCCAGTGTGGTACCCAACTTTTTCTGTCCTGCATCATAAGTTGGGTATAGCAATTTCTTGTGATCCTCTAGCATACGCTCGAACTTGATCTTCTCCTTTTCACTTTCGCATTCTCTTTGTGCGTCACAAATGGCCTGACCAAGATCATCAGCGGGCTCATCTTCTGCCACTATCTCTTCTTTAGCTTCCCCCATTGCAGTCTCATTGAAGGCACCATATTCAGCAATAATGTCATCATCGTCCCATTGTTCTTCTTCACCTTCTTCCATTACAACCCTGGTTTCTCTGTGCTTCGTCCAACAAATATAGTTTGGCATGAAATCTGACTTCAACAAGTGTGAATGAAGACTCCTTGAGCTAGCATATTCCTTCAAATTCTTACATATGGCACATGGGCAGCATATGAAACCATCGCGTTTGTTTGCCTCGGCCACACGTAAGAAAGAATGCACGCCCTCAATGAACTCTTGGGAGCGGCGATCAGCATTGTACATCTAATGCCGGCTCATCTGCATTACATGACATACATACCATATTAAAACCTAGAACATAATTAGTTAATTATACGACATGCATGCCACCACACAAGGTATTAATTTATGAAAGTCTCACTATAATGTAGACAATCCCAACTACTACTAAAAAAACTAAAGCTAAAATGCACTTCAGCAGCATAAGGATTTCACGACCAATCCCAACTAAAACAGACAGATCATGTGTTTGTTCAACATCTATGGGCTTCTTCCGCAGGATCACTGCCTCATCAGCCGCTGTAGCCGCTTGTGTAAGAGAGTTTTGCACGTGTTCAATATACTCTTCCTCCCAGTACCAGCCTGAACATCCAGTGCCATCCCATTGAAATTAAAATAAAAAATTAGAACTTTAATCACAATCATCATGAAAATAAGTATAAATTAACCATAATCATCAAATACGACAAAATAACTCACATTGCGATCCGGACACTTGTTGAAGATATGGCCTTTGTTGGGACACTCCTTCCTCACCCGATACTCCATCACAATCTTCTCCTCACACTTGCCGCATGCAATGAGAGGAAGGCTCAGCCTCAGTCGCTTTGGAACCCAATGACAGGCTGAGGACCCAGAAGCAGTTGACATCTACTCTCTATACTTATTTTTAATATAATATAAATTTCTTATTTTATAAACAAATAAAATTAAAAAACTCTAAAATTCTCTATATCTCTAAACCATGAAGTGTGTTATGCATGCTAGAAATGAAAGCTGAATACTAGTTTTGAATACCTACTTTAACCTTCCTTCATCCAAATATGCAAACTATAAAGTGATTTTGAGCTTAAATGACTTACAAATAAAAAAATCCACCATAAAAAACCACATATATCTAGTCCACAAAATGAGATATGCTACTGATGAAACATGAGAGTATAAAGTTGGTAACCTTTAGAACCGAAGAATCGATGGAGGAATTGAAGAAATCTTGTGATTACCGGCGATGAGGAAGAAAAGAGGCCAGCGATAAAGCAAGAACACTGAGCTCGAAGTGGTTTGGACTCGGGGAGAAAGAAGGGCTATATAGGAGGGGACCTTTAGTCCCGATTGGAGACAAAAACTGAGACTAAAGGTCCCTTTCTAGTCCCGGACGAAGCCTCTAGCCGGGAGGGGACTTTTCCTCCCGGTTGGATGGACCAACCAGGAGTAAAAGTTAACCTTTAGTCCCGGTTGATAGTCTCAACCGGGACTAAACGAGATCACGACGAGATAATAATATAAAAGTATACTAGTTTTCAGTTATCTGCACATGTTTTTTTTTGTTTCTATATATTGTAGCTAATAAATATTTGACATATATACTATTATCTTATTAATTGTCAAGGTGTAAAAGTTTTGGTTCAGTTCTTGTCAAATTGCCAAGTATTCATGATGGAAAAGGAGGGCAACGTAGACTCGGAGCTAAAGGCATTTAGTTCGGAAAGGACTGGCTCATTGTCATTTGGTGGGCAAAGTACAGGTCCCAGTAGCTAATTTATCAGCAATTCCCTGGGCTAGGCTGGGATTAAATAAGCAGGCACAATACAGTTAGGCAATCTACAATCTAACCTAATACATTCGAGCTGACCTAATACATATACCTACACGCATACAGAGCTGACCTACCACATAGGTCTGTTCGGCTTATCCCATATTTAATTTGTTTGGATTTTTTTAGCTAGAATAGTAATTTTTTCTCATAATAATTCAGTCAAAACAGTATTTTCAGTCAGTTTCAGCTAAGTTTCAGCGAACGGGACTCATATATACTAACCGAGACGTACAAGTATTAGCCTGGCCTACCGTGCCATGGCATCAGCTGTGCCTCTGCGCGCGAGTTCCCACTGCAAGTAGCTTGACATAGCTTTTGTCGTAATTTATATTAGACGAGAAAAAAAAAAGAGGACAAGAAAAAAA
The DNA here is from genome assembly GCF_019320115.1 of Miscanthus floridulus. NCBI lineage: Eukaryota > Viridiplantae > Streptophyta > Magnoliopsida > Poales > Poaceae > Miscanthus > Miscanthus floridulus. The sequence goes on from NC_089588.1 coordinate 78,123,642, forward strand.
AAACTGCAGCCTCAGCCCGTCAGCCGGGGAACACGCTTCGCCTCCCAGGCAACGCCTGGCCAGGCATGCAATCTCAGACGTAAGATTTCGTCCGCCTGGAGTCACGATCCTTGCCTGGACCTGGACGAGAATATGCCTGCCGGTCACGATCCAAACACGTTCACCGGATCGATCCGTCACGTAATCTGACGGCAAACGCTCCGGATGCCTCCTGCGCATCAACCTGATGGCTGACGGGTGCCCATCCAAATGATTCAAGGCCTCAAGCAGTTCATTCAGCCATCCTTTCCTTTTCTTAGTAGCAGTGTAGTACATGTCTTTATCTAGAAAAGTGGTATGTATTACTACCACCACCAGGATAATTATTACATTATTCAACCGTCAACCAACGTGACGTCTTCGTTCCATACATTAGCTCGTGGGTACACTGAATTTAATAGTTACACTGAGGCGGCATCCAGAGATGATGACGCATGCAACAGTGTTGATCAGTCTGTCTGTCAGATCTACCAGGTTAATTTTCGGGATAAGAAAAACAACATAGGTACTGGTCTTTAGTTCCTAAAATTTTGTAAAAATTTTTCAAGATTTCTCGTCACATCAAATCTTTGGACGCATGTATAAAGCATTAAATATAAATAAAAAATAAAACTAATTACACAGTTTAGACGAAATTCACGAGACGAATCTTTTAAACCTAATTAGACTATGATTGGACACTAATTATCAAATAACAACGAAAGTGCTACAGTATCATTTCTCAAAAAAAATCGCCAACTAAATAAGGCCTAGCTAACGTTGAGTGATTATTGGCCTATGTGATAAGCCATGACTGAAAGTACCGTCGGCTGATTTATTGTGGAAGAAAAATATTATTCGTTGATTGAAAAAGTACGGCCTATGAACCCAAAGAACAGAGCGTGTGTATATATATATATATATATATTGTGCGAGAAGTTTCATGAACAGACGAGCTAGCCTTAAAGGCCCCATTCGGTTTGCTAAAATTTGACTAAAACTAATTCAAAATACGGTTCTAGCTTGAAGTACTAGTCCTGCAGTGCAAACTATTCCAAGGACTAGACACAACACAAGCACCACGTGCACAAAAGATTAAGATGAAACCCACACAACACGAAACCCACACGAACAAAGGCAAGATTAAAAGATGAAAGAAAGACGTTGTACTAGTGGTGGTTGGGATGGTGGCGGGCAAGGCAGAAGAAACGAGATCACGACGGCGACGCAGAGACCAAGTGACCCTGTCTGCGGTGTCGCCGAGCAGGTTGATGGCTCCCTCAAGTTATAAATACATGATGTACGTAGTTGATTTTTACGTGGCCTTCGACTCTTCGTTCTTGTTTAGCTTTAGCCATTGATTGATTTTAATTTCTTTCTCACTGTATGTAGTATGGTATGTATATAGTCATAATACTATACTCCCGCCCCATAAAAAAAATCGTTATGGGACTCAAGCTGGTCAAACTTTTTTTTTTAAATTTGACTAGATTTGTAGAAAAATATTAGCACCATTTGTATCTCCAAATAAGTTTATTATGAAAATATATTCAAAGATCTATCCAATTATACTTATTATGTATCATAAATATTAATATTTTGTTATATATATTTGATCAAAGCTAAAGATAACGGACTTGTTGAAAAACGAAAATGATTCATTTTATGGGACGGAGGGAGTATCTCACTACTACTGGTAGTAGTAGTAGTAATAATAATAATAATAATAATAATAATAATAATAATAATAATAATAATAATAATAATAATAATAATATAAAAGTATACTAGTATTCAGTTATCTGCACATGTTTTTTTTTTGTTTCTATATATTGTAGCTAATAAATATTTGACATATATACTATTATCTTATTAATTGTCAAGGTGTAAAAGTTTTGGTTAAGTTCTGGTCAAATTGTCAAGTATTCATTATGGAAAAGGAGGGCAACGTAGACTCGGAGCTAAAGGCATTTAGTTCGGAAAGGACTGGCTCATTGTCATTTGGTGGGCAAAGTACAGGTCCCAGTAGCTAATTTATCAGCAATTCCCTGGGCTAGGCTGGGATTAAATAAGCAGGCACAATATAGTTAGGCAATCTACAATCTAACCTAATACATTCGAGCTGACCTAATACATATACCTACATCACATGCATACAGAACTAGTAGTAATATATACATTATTCCGATCTCAACTAAGAAACTTAGCCCACTACTTGCTAAAATTGAGAACGTGCTGTCAGGAGATTAGCTGATGCCACCTGCAGCTGCTGCCTTGCTGGCTGCCGCCACCCGGCCCAGACGGCCAGACCCGCCGGGAGTCATACGTGCGTGTTGGTTGTCAGGTTGGAGATGAGCCGGTGGCCACCGCATCCGTTCGTTTGACCAACGTTAACAGTTAACTGCCCCGTCGTCGAAATACTTACTACGTCTCACTGATCTATTCACGTGGATGTATATCTTGTTCCTCGATATTTGGTAGAGATCTACAGCATGTTCGTTTGTTGGTTTTAGCCAGGGCTTATCAGCTAGCCAACAGTATTTTTCTCTCGTCACAACAAATCAGTACTAGCCAGGCTTATCAACCCAGAAACCAACCAGCGAACAGACCGTTAAATTATTGTAGAAAATGTTTCGGATCTAAATTCTATTAAGAAAGATGTTGAATTGGAATTATTTTAGGAAACCATTTGGCTAGTAGGGTGGATTCTGAATTTCTGATTCACAGATTGATGTATATTTTCTTAAAAAATCATATAAATAAAAATATGCTTCAAAAAAATTAGTAACTTTTTGTAGACCAAGATCAACTTGATTAAACTCCTTTTAATTTGTTGCACTAAAAAAGGATTATAACTGAAAAAGATACAATTACTAGAATATAGGTGAGGCAAAGAAATTAAAAATGCTTTTGTGTGAAACTACCTTTTCCCTATTTCCAAGTTTGCTAAAGGTGTGTGTGTGTCTATATATATATATATATATATATATATATATATATATATATATATATATATATATATATATATATATATATATATATATATATATATATATATCAGCATTCAGCAAGCCGACCTGATGAATGCGGCTGCAGCAAATGGCAACTGCTGGGGAGGGCGGTTGGTTGGTTGGTTGGTTGGTTGGACGTTGGAGGAAACGTGTATATAGTACTGAAAATGAGACCAAAAGAAGAAGAAAGAAGATATGAGTTTTGCCACGTACGTACGTATGTACTACTACCACCTTGGATTGGAACGATCGACAGACGTGACGACCGGCACGTAGCACCACCCGCTTCACGCACGGATGCAGCATGGCGGGTTGGCAACCAGTGTGAGCTCTTGTAATTTGATCAGTACCTCATGCATGCATCGACGGTTCCGTAGAATGTACAGTGTACCGTCTGAATACTCCGGGAATATACGTATTAATTGGTCTATGAGAGACTTTGTGGTTGGGGCGCCTCTTCGTGAGGTCGCCGGCAGTGCAGTGCAGTGCATTGGCCGACGTGACTCGATGTGTGGTGTAGCTAGCTAGCACTAGCTACAGTACGTACGTTGTCCCTCCCGTCACTGCTAACGAGACCAACAACAGGCCGATCGAAAGTTCGAAACCCTCCGGCTAGCCGGCCGGGCGTCGCCACGCCTTGGTTTCGTGCACCGTCGCCCGCGCGGCGTGCCGCTTCCATCGCCGCGTGTGGTTTCTATGCCACACGGCACACGCAATGCCGGGCCGTCGGAGCGGCCGTTTCGTGCGCGGCTGGGTCAGTATGTAGGCGAGGATGGATGAGCGGCCGCCCGGAAAAAAGAAATGGACGCGTGCATGCACGCGACGAGACTACTGGACCCGACGACGCCGTGTTTGGTTGCTTCGGCTGCTTCGGGCGGCTTCCTCCGCCCGCACGACGCGTACGTGGCGGCTGGGCGACGCCATCAGAGATCGATTCAGATTTCAGAGCTGTGCTGTCCTAGCTGCTTACATAACCTCATGGTTTGCAAGACCGCCATCAGGAGGCCTCGAAGCAGCTACAGACTACAAGCAAGTACTAGCGTGCTTGCGTGCGTGACCGTACGGTGTTGACAAGTGCAACAAAAAAGTGCAGGGCGTTTTACAATCTCATCAGCATTTCCGCCCCCGTGTAGCCGTGTAGCTAGGGGCTCGACACCCCTTGTACATTCTTTTTCCACTCTTTTTTTTTCCTTCCTTTAATTATGGATGATGATGCGACAGGCGACCCAACATTCGAGTTTTGCCAAATAAGTCAACACCCTCAGCTTTCGTACCGGCCGTGCTTTGGCCATGCATGCGCCCATGCATCCCAAAAGTATCGTGCTTTCGAAGCCCAAAAAATAACGTGGTCCAAGTGTCAGTTCTGTGTGCCTGATAATGCACTCTAGAAGCCTGCATATCAATGATTCAATGGCCAGATCAGATATTGCTAGGATATAGCCCTTGTTTAGTTCCACCCCAAAATCCAAAAAGTTGCTACAGTATCTGTCACATCGAATGTTTGCGGCCCGTGCATGGAGCATTAAATGTAGACGAAAAGAAAAACTAATTGCACAGTTTGGTGGGAAATTGCGAGACGAACGTTTTAAGCCTAATTAGTCAATGTTTGGACACTATTTACCAAATAAAAACGAAGGTGCTACAGTAGCCCCAAAATCCAAATTTCGCGAACTAAACAAGGGCATATATGAGAAAAAATTCATCCACTCCCGCTCGCCCTTAATCAGGCGTATCAAAAGACAAGGCCAGGAGCCCAGGAAGAAGTAAAGCCTAATAGAGCACACCATTTTATTTGTGCACAATCGATGACCCAACGAATCCATCCAATCGTACACGAAGATGTACTTTTCCAACTCAAACGCATGGATCTACATAAGCAATGGTTAGCCTCCGCAGCTATTGATACACTTGCCAAACTTAATAGGCTTTGACTCTAAAAAAAAAGTTAAAATAATTTATAATTTAGAACGAAGTGAGTACCTAATTAATTAGGTCCTTTATGTTCGTTTCTCTAATATCTATCTGTGTATGTCTTTCCTTTTTTAGAAAGTCCCATGTACCTTGAGTTGCACACCTCTGCAGTACAAACAGAGCCTAGCTCCAAACAGAACAAGAACGGTATTTAGTTTTTGCTTTTCAGCTTGTGGACCATATATATTTCTATCAGGAGCCGCCTAGCTACAAACAGAGAACAAGAACACAGTAACTAACGATACATATCCAACCAATGCAATAATCCCGTGAAAGGATATATTAAGCTAACTCGAACTGAAACTGAGGTAGATCAAGGGATCGATTGAGATGCATGCATGGTGTTGTACTATACAGCTCGATCATCATAGACGGCGGCTAACACACACGCACGTTGACAGGATGAACAGTACTGCAGCCAGAATTAAACTATAGCAAGAGATCGAAAGAGATAAAAAGACACTGAACGAGATTTCTAATACATCGAGTTGCCGCTACTGTTCTTTGAAAGGATTAGTTGACTAACACTACTACACGTAGGATTTGTAGAGGCGGCTCGTAGTACGAGATTTCTAACAGAGTTGCCTCTACTGTTCATTCAAAGGATTAGTTGACTAACACTACTACGCGCAGGATTTGTAGGGGCGGTTTTGCCAGCCGTCGCTACGACAGCGTTGCTACAAATCGCTGATTTGTAGGGACGGTTGGCCAGCCACCCCTACAAATCGGATTTGCAAAGAATCCATTTCAGAAATTTCACGAATCAAGACAAAAAAAAATTCTGATTTTTTTCTTAAGTCACGGCATTCTTCGCACAAACATCGCACGCTTCGCGCCCGATGGGATTTGAACCCGCAACCTCTCCCTCGCGCGTACCCTCCTCTAACATTGCACCTCACACTCATTTGTGTCCGTGTTGGATTTTTTTCCATGTATTATCCGAAATCGAGTTTAAATTGATTGTTTGAGACACTACTACACAAATGATTTTGCGCAGCGTTGCACTTTTGCACTCCGCGACGGGCACCTATTTTGGTCCGCTGCGGTTAATCCAACGATTTACCGCGGCGGGCATTTTTTATTTACCGCAGCGGGCACTTTTGCCTGCCACGATAAATCGATTTACCGTGACAGACGTCTTAAATTGGCCGCCACAGAAAATGCCTATTTACCGCAACGGGCTACTTAAGACGTCTGCCACGGTAAATTGATTTACCGTGGCGGACAAAGTTAAAAGCCCGCCACGGAGAAGGCCTAGGCCCATTAGGCCCAAGCTGGCCCGATATTCATCTACACGTATATATAGCTACTTAGGGTTTTGGGTGCAGCCGGCCTCCCCACTCTCTTCCTCCCTTTGTCTCTTCCTCCCTCCCTCGCACAGTCGCTTCCTTCCTCCCTCTGTCTCTTCCTCCCCACTCCAACGACGGCGGCGATGGACGCCCCGACGGCTCCCCTTCCTCTCCCTCCTCCGGCCGACGGTGGAGGCCCCGACGGCGGCGGTGGAGGCCCCGACGGCGCCTCTTCCTCTCCCTCCTCTGGCCGGTGGTGGAGGCCCCGACTGCGGCGGTGGAGGCCCCGACGGCGTCCTTTCCTCTCCCTCCTCCGACTGGCGTGGAGGCCCCGACGGCGGTGGCAGATCCGGCGCAAGGAGAGGTATGCGGCATGGAGCCCTCTCTCTTCTCTCTCAGATCAACGGTAGATCTCGTCCCTCACACTCACACCCTTGCAGATCCACGGCTGGGCGGCGCCGGCACGGATCCTCGGAGGGGGGCGGCCCCAACCCGCAGAGACATCGCGGATCCACGTCGGGGCGGTGGTTCCCTCCCTCCCAATCGACGGCAGCGCAGATCCTGTGGGCGTGGCGCCCATCCCGGGCCTTCCTCTCTCTCCGGGGGTGCGGCGGGTTGGAGCTGCGGTGGATCCAATCAACGGCGGTGGATCCGGTGTATGCATGCAGGTCCGGTCTAGGAGCGCCGCCGCCTTCCCTTGGGCCGCCCAGATCTGGTGCAAGGATATCCCGGCCACCACGGTGGCTGGTCCAGGCGGGTCCGCGAGCTCTGGCGGCGCGAGGAGGCGGAGGCCGGCGAGATCCATACGCACGAGGACGACGACCGCGAGCGGGTCTGCGAGCTCCATCGGCACGAGGAGGCGGAGGCCGGCGAGATCCACACACAAGGATGACGACAGCGAGCGCGTCCGCAGCAGATCCGATGCACCTAGCAGCGGGATCGATTGGGCCTGGCGATGGGCTCAATTGGGCTCACTAGGTTTTTTTTGTTTTTTTCCAAACCATTAACCATGGTGGGCAAGTTGGCCCGCTGCGGTAAAGCCATGATTTCCCGTGGCCTTTGAACCACGGCGGACAGCTTTGCCCGCCGCGGAAAACCGATTTCGCCCGCTGCGTAAAATCATTACAGTAGTAGTGAGACCCTAAACGAAGCGAGGGAGATGGCCGGAAGCGGAGCGGCCGTGGTGCGGGGCCGCGTCGCGGCAATCGAGTCGGCCGTGCGCGCTGCGCTGGACGGTGGAGGGCCCCTGCGAGGGAGGTGGCTAGAAGCGGGGCGGCGACGCTGAGGGGTCATCGCGCCGCGGCCGGCGGAGGGCGCAGGCGCCGAGGCAGGCCAGCGCCCTGGCATCGTTAGCGGCGGTGTTTGGCTCAGCTGCGGGGTTTTCGCCAGATTCGCCCCAGCTTCAACCTCCGCGCCTTGATTCGCTTGGGAACGAAGGGTCCGTTCGACTGGTATTAAAGCCGGCTGATAAACCGACTAAAGCTGATTTATTACGAGAGAAAAATAATACAGTAACCGATAAGCCGGCTGATCAGAAGGCTTCGCCTCGACGACTCTGTTCTGAGTACACGCGAAACAAAAAAAAAACAATAAAAATCGTAGGCGTGCAGCCTCTCCATGTGGGCTCCGTTTTCTCTGGCACGACACTCGGACGCTAGGACGACAGTTTTAATGGGACGGATGGAGCAGATGAGAAATACGGTAGAGCGCACTGTTGGACGTATTGACTACTCCTAGTCTAGTTGGGCGTTGGAGGTTTGCGCTACGCCTGCCACGTTACGGAAACAGGAACGAAAAGACATAAATACAGCGCACAGTGCAGCAGCGGGAAACTGCCCAACAAAACGTGGCAACGACGGAAACTCGTCATGCTCATGCGCGCCGTGGCCGTGGCAGGCATCGGCACGACGGCCCCAGTCCACAGCGCACGGCGTACCAGCTGCTAGCGCATGGCACGTCGGCAACGCGCCCGGCCGGCCCGCCAATCAACCGGCAGCCGCATGCCCCACGCCGGCCGAACCGAAACCCAACCGCGCCACGCCACGCCACGCCACGGCGCGCGTCATCAGGTCTGGGCTGCAGGCCTGGACTGCGGCCAACTAGCCGCCTGCCGCTATTCACGCACGCGCAGGTGAAGAAAGGCTTAACTTACTCAGTGAATGGGAGAAGAAAATGTAGGAGTTAAACGAATCGAAGAGCCAATGTAGTTAAAGTTTACAGGTACCATAATTATATCATCTTAACATAGTAGGCCGTATCACAAACAACATTGTTTCGAAGTTGTCATGGTTAAGTACACATCATATTATACATAAACAAGCCACAATGCTCAAAACACAGTGGTAGCTGCTCTCGAGATTTGTTTCGCACATAATTCTTGAAGTGGCCATGCTCTACTTTTGGTAACGGAGCTTCCAGCTTCTATCAGACTCCTAGCCTTCATCTCTCAACTGTGAGGTCCCTGGTGAAGAAGCTATATAAACATCTAGCCTAAAAGTTAGCAGTTTAGATTTCGTAGCAACCGCGCTATAGCCTATAGGGAATACATAGCTGGAAGCAATGCGCCATGTTTGCTTAGCTTATAAGCCGTACTTTTTCAGTCAACGAATATTATTTTTCTCTCACAACAAATCAGTCAACAGTACTTTTAGCCATGGCTTATCAGCCAAGCGAACAGGGCAATGATGTACTTGAACCGTATGTTGTCTTAGCATGTGGCATGTTCGCTGGTTGGTTTCTAGGCTGATAAGCCCGGCTGGTGCTGGTTTGTTGTGAGAGAAAAATACTGTTGATTGGCTGATAAGCCTTGGCTGAAACCAATAAAGCGAACAGACTGATGGACATGGAATGATGAGCGTTCCAGTTCTAGATTAGCAGCATAATATAACCGATGATGTGATGTCATGTTCTTATCCTCATGAATTGTAAATGTGCATTGTCGGGAACCTAATACCGGGTACCCCAGAAGGTGGAACCAATAACCACCGAACGTTAAAAACTTCTGGACGCATAAGAGCGTCGTTTCATCCCTTGTTCGAATGACAGGAGTTTGGTTTCGCCTCGCCCGACGCCTTTTGAGATAACTTTGCCTCGCCCGAGGGCTCAGGGTTAGTCTCCGTCTCGCCCGACGCCTTTGGGGCAGGCTCGGTCTCGCCCGAGGGCCAAGGGATAGACTCCGTCTCGCCCGACGCCTTTGAGGTGGCTCTGCCTCGCCCGAGGGCTCAGGGCTAGTCTCCGTCTCGCCCGACGCCTTTAGGGCGGGCTTGGTCTCGCCCGAGGGCTGAGGGATAGATTCCGCCTCGCCTAACCCCGGAGGGGCAGGGTCGGTCTCGCCCAAGAGATAAGGATTGGTCTCCATTTCGCCCGACGGCAAGGAACAAGCCTCACCCTGCTCCATATCTAAAGACTAGATTCATCTTACCTGACAACTTCTTTCCGTTCCCTCAAGATGATAGGTACAGGGCAAGACAAGACGTTCGGGTCAACCATGGCTCCAAGGACCATACCCTGCGCCCTGGCAGGAAAAGTACTGCCAGGGGATGACGGGACAGGTGCTTTAGACCCTTCCGGGCGCCGCAGAGCCCGAAAGGTTGTACAGGTGCGTGCTCCTCGCACTATAGAGTTGTAGGCGCCGCATTCACCCCTGGGACACGGAACTCGACGAAGATATACGACAACCGCTACGCTCCAGAAAAGGATTTGCTATCTCCACGAACAACGGATATTCCGTCACCACGCTATGGACCTGAGGGAGCGGCGCTCGCTTCCCGACCCCTCAGGTCTGCCAAGTCAGAAGGCCTTGACCACGGCGTTACGCCGGACCCCGACCCCTCGTCCCTCCGACAAAGACTCACAGGAATCAGAAGGCGTGCGGAGCAAGGCTGGGAGAGGCTAATAAGTCAAAATCACTGTACTATAGCCCATACCCTGCGCAGGGCAGCGTTCTGTAATCAACCTGACATTCTACAGAGACATCGACAGTATTGTAGGCACTTATCTTCCTTCGCACTCATCAGAATGAAGAACGAGGCGGGGTAGACGTGAGCCACAAGATTAGATAAAGCCCTCATCCTTGTAAAGCCAGCCCCTTCATTTATAAAAGGGGATGCGCTTCTCCCATCAAAGGGGAGAACTTTTGACTGAACAATACAAGACACACACGCACAGTCAAGCTGCTGCCAAGCTCTTGACCTCCTTTCAACCCTTCCATCAGAGACTTGGGACCAGTCCCTCTCTCGATTGTTTGTACCCCCTACTACGAACCGTTCACGGTGCTAATAACACGAGCAGCAACAAACTGGACGTAGGGACATTCGACCCGAACCAGTATAAATCTTATGTCCTTTAGCGCACCATCCGAGCCTAATGCACATTACTATAAATTTACTTGCCGGTGTTCGTACGAAACACCGACAGTTGGCGCGCCAGGTAGGGGACTTGCGCGTTCCAAAAAAGGCCTCGGATGGCCACCCACGCAATCAGCTGGGGCCCGGGTGCACACGTGCATTTCGGTGACCTAGATTTCATCATCACACTAGGAGGAGAGCTGGCGCTGACTCACACAGCCGCCCCGTCTCTCCCTTCCATCGACCTCAGCCGTCTTAGGCTTGAGGGCCCACCGGGCAACTCCCTTGGACCCCAGTCATCAAGGGAGGCCTCGCACAACGTCATCCTATGTCCGGAAGGTCCCATACGGAGCGCCCCAACAGCGTTTCCATTTGGTCTCCGTAACGCTGCGGCGACCGCTGGCCACCTTTTGGCACTATGTGTGGTTCAGTCACCCACGGACATCGAGTTCATGGGGGCGATTGAGCATGATACGGAGACCCTCTATGGGCTCCTCAATAAGGAGCCAAGATCGTTCTCCAGCTCGGATTCCAGTAGGGGGAGCCACCACCCTTCCCGGGAATGCTTCATGACGCAGACCCCCGAGGGTCACGTCGAAAGTGTCTGTAGGGAAGAGGTCACCCCTACGAACAACCCTGATAGCAGATCTAGGGAAGAGACGATAGCCCCATCTCGCCTAAGGATGGAGCAGCTAAGGGCCCGTCAATAAGAGATCGATGAGGCCGGGCAAGGGCTCGTCTGGGAGTACGCGGACATCAATCGCGAGATTGAATGCCGCAAAGACGGGGGACGCGCGCGCCACGGCCTGCACCATACACAAAAGGATCCTCACCGACGATGGGACCCTTCCTCGCTTTGCCTGAGCCAGCCAGAACATCATCGCAGCAACCACCTTGCTGCATGGCCTTCCGGAGGCCGCGACGGCCGAAGATCGCCGGGCCCACAGGGAGATTTGCACGTTGCTTGAGCGTGCGGTGGCACAGCAGGTGGAAAGTTCGTTGTCTTGACGACGCGAACCCGACACCAGCCAGTGCACGCCCTCAGTGCGTCCCACCAGGGACACGTCCATTCACCAAACACCGCCAGCCGGCAGGTAGCCCTCCATCGTCCTAGTACATCAATGCCTCGGCCATGGCCGTGATGTACGCAACATCATCGATGCTCGGAAATGCGCCCATGGCGACGATGGAGAAGCAGCACGCCGCGGCTACCATCCCCGACGTGGCGGACGCTACGACAGCAACGAGGACCGAAGCCCGAGCCCTGGCCTGCTAGGTGCTCAGGCCTTCGGTCGGCACATCCTCAACGCTGTGTTCCCTCTAAGGTATCGACCGCCTACCAACATCCCTAAATATTCTGGCGAAACAAATCTCGGGCTTTGGCTCGAAGACTATCGGCTTGCATGTCAGGCCGGTGGTGCGAGTAATGATGATTTCATTATTCGCAATCTCCCACTGTTCTTGGCCGATTTAGCGCGAGCATGGCTGGAGCACCTACCATCCAATGTCATTCAGACTTGGGCGGATCTGATGGAGATCTTCGTGGGCAACTTCCAGGGCACGTACAAATGCCCTGGAAACCCATGGGACCTCAAGAACTGCCGCCAGAAGGCCAATGAAACCCTTCACGGGTACATTCGGTGCTTCTCTCGGCAGTGTAACGAGCTCCCTAATGTCACCGACACTGACGTGATAGGAGCCTTTCTGTCTGAGACAACCTGCGAATCTCTGGTCCACAAGCTAGGACGCAGGGGCCCGCGGACTACCAAGGAACTCCTGGACATCACCACCAGTCATGCCTCTGGAGAGGAGGCGGTCGGAGCCATCTTTGATCGTTCCGACAAAAAGATAAGGCGGGACGAGGACGCCGGCGAAGGTGCCTCCAACCATCCCGCCAAGAGGAAAAACAAGAAGCAACGGCGTGATAACTCGCTCGTGGCCGCGGCCGACCGCAAAGGTGGCCGGAAGCCCATGGAGGGCACTCCGAACCACTTCGAGAAAATGCTCGAGGGGCCATGCCTAAACCACGCCTTCTTGGCCAAGCATCTATACAAGGATTGCGGCCTCATGCGCAAATACTTGGTCAGGGGCCTTAACAAAGGGGAGCAGGGGAAGGAACCTGTTCCCACCACAGACGACGCAGAGGAGAAGGACGACGCCTTCCCAACGCTGATCGGTGCCCTCATGATCTTTGGAGGATCGACGGTCTATGACTCCAAGCATCGCCAGAAGCTCACACGCCGTGAAGTCTATACAGCCGGACCGGCCACGCCAGCCTTCCTCCGATGGTCGGAATCCGCCATAACCTTTGATTGGACCGACCATCCGGATGCCGTCCCACATCCAGGATGGTACCCGCTTGTCATCGATCCGATCATCGGACCTAAGCGGCTCACGAAAGTACTGATGGACAGAGGCAGTGGCCTCAACATCATGTACGCCAAGACGCTCGATGAGATGGGCGTCGATCGAACGAACCTCCGCCCCATCCAAGCGCCTTTCCATGGCGTCATTCCTGGTAGGCAAGCCATGCCACTAGGGTAGATCGACCTGCCCGTCACTTTCGGGGATCGGTCCAATTACTGGACTGAGACCCTCACCTTCGACGTAGTGGGGTTCCCGAGGACTTTCCACGCCATTCTGGGACGACCATGCTATGCGAAGTTCATGGTCGTCCCCAATTATACGTACCTTAAGCTGAAGATGCCGGCCCCCCGTGGGGTCATCACCATCGGCACCTCCTTCCAGTGCGCTTACGAGTACGAGGTCGAATGCTGTGGACACTCATCTATAGTCATCGCCTCTGAAGAACTCACCACCCTTAGGGAAGAGGTCGTTGAAGAGGCACCCGATGCGAAGAAATCAACCGGGTCGTTCGAATCGGCAGAAGGCTCCAGGGAGGTCCTCTTGGACCCCAGCAGATCCGAGGGCAAAAAAGTCCGTATCGGGACCGCGCTCTCCTCCGAATAGGAAAGCGCGCTCGTCGACTTCCTCCGCGACAACAAAGACATCTTTGCGTGGAAACCCTCGGATATGTCGGGCATCCCGAGGGAGGTCACCGAGCATACTCTCCAGATCCTCCTGGGCTCCAAGCCGGTAAAGCAATGCCTACGCCGCTTCGACAAGGAGAAACACAGGGCCATCGGTGAGGAGATAGCCAAACTACTGGCCGTAGGATTCATTAAGGAAGTATACCACCCAGAGTGGTTAGCAAATCCCGTTCTTGTGCAAAAAAAGAGCGGGAAATGGAGAATGTATGTCAATTATACCGGCCTCAACAAAGCGTGTCCAAAGGATCCGTTTCCTTTGCCATGAATAGACCAAATAGTCGATTCCACCTTAGGGTGCGAAACCCTCTACTTCCTTGATGCATACTCCGGTTACCACCAAATCGCGATGAAAGAGTCCGACCAGCTCGCGACATCTTTTATCACCCCCTTCGGATCGTTTTGCTACATTTCGATGCCTTTCGGTCTGAAGAATGCTGGGGCAACGTACCAGCGCTGTATGCTCAATTGCTTTGGAGACCTCATCTGGCGAACCGTTGAGGCCTATGTCGATGACATCGTAGTCAAATCCAAACGAGCTAACCAACTTGTCGCCGATCTTGAGCAAACCTTTGCGAAACTCTGGGCAAACGGCATCAAACTCAATCCCGAAAAATGTGTTTTTGGGGTCCCGAGGGGCATGCTGCTCGGCTTCATCATCTCTGAGCATGGCATCGAAGCCAACCCAGAGAAAATATCAGCCATCACAAGGATGGGTCCGATCCAAAACATAAAGGGGGTTCAACGGATCACAGGGTACCTTGCCACCCTCAGCTGATTCATTTCACGCCTTGGCAAATGAGGACTCCCCCTTTATTGACTCTTGAAGAAATCTGATCGCTTCGAGTGGACAGCCGAGGCTCAGGAGGCGCTTGACATGGTTAAGCGATTTCTAACTAAACCTCCAGTCCTAGTGCCTCCATGCAACGGAGAATCCCTCCTACTGTATATATCGGCCACCACCCAAGTGGTTAGCTCTGCTTTAGTAGTAGAGCGAGAGGAAGAGGGGCATGCCTTCAAGATGTAGCGCCCTGTATATTTCATCAGCGAGGTGTTATCTGACTCCAAAATCCGCTACTCCCAAATCCAGAAACTCCTCTACACCGTCCTCATCACCAAAAGGAAGCTATGCCACTACTTCGAGTCACACCCCATGACAGTAGTGACGTCGTTCCCCCTCGGCAAGGTCGTCCGTAGCCATGATGCTGTGGGAAGAACCGCAAAGTGGGCACTCGAGCTGATAGATCAGGGCATTTCTTATGCCCCCCGAACAGCGAGCAAATCCCAGGTATTGGCTGACTTCATTATGGAGTGGACCGAGGTCCAGATGCCACCAGCAGCTGTCGATCAAGAGTACTGGACAATGTACTTCGACGGATCGCTGATGAAGAAGAATGCCGGAGTAGGACTAGTTTTTGTATCTCCCCATGGGGTCCACATGAGGTACATGGTTTGGCTCCATTTCCCCTCATCAAACAATACTGCAGAATACGAAGCACTCGTCAACGGCCTACGAATCGCCATCGAGCTAGGCATCCGATGCCTCGATGTTAGGGGCGACTCTCAGCTGGTCGTCAACCAGGTCATGAAAGAG
Source organism: Miscanthus floridulus (assembly GCF_019320115.1). Classification (NCBI taxonomy): domain Eukaryota; kingdom Viridiplantae; phylum Streptophyta; class Magnoliopsida; order Poales; family Poaceae; genus Miscanthus; species Miscanthus floridulus. The sequence continues at coordinate 78,138,918 of NC_089588.1, forward strand.
TCATGCTACCACGACGCCAAGATGGAGGCGTACTGTTAAGAAGTCCAATGGCTGGAGGACAAATTCGACGGCCTCGAACTCAATCACATCCCAAGGCACCTCAACGAAGCAGCTGACACACTTGCAAAAGCAGCGTCCGGCCGAGAGCCAGTCCCGACAAGCGTCTTTGCCAGCGATCAACACAAACCCTCGGTACGCTACGTAGGGTCGGAACGAGCCAACGATGGCCCATCTAGTCCAACCCCAGGGGCCGATCCACCAACTACTCCACCCGACCCCAAGGTCATGGAGCTTGAAGAGGACCCAGTAGTGGAGTCCGACCCTCCTGATGACTGGAGAACGCTTCACCTCGACTACCTCCTCCACGACATACTATCGGTAGACAAGACGGAAGCCCGATGGCTCGCATGACGTGCCAAGTCCTTCGTTCTTGTAGAGGGTGAACTCTACAAACGGAGTCACATCGGGATTCTGCAACTCTGTATCCCTGGCGAATAGGGAAAACTCCTGCTGGGTGACATCCACGGTGGAGTCTATGGTCATCATGCCGCACCAAGAGCCTTGGTTGGGAATGCATTCCGACAAGGTTTCTACTGGCCCACCGCAGTAGCCAATGCCAAGCAAATTGTACGCACCTACGAAGGGTGCCAGTACTATGGTCGGCAAACACACCTCCCCGCCCAGGCTCTCTAGATGATTCCCATCACATGGCCCTTCGTGGTCTGGGGACTCGACCTGGTTGGGCCACTCAAAAAGGCGTCCGAGGGCTTCACCCACCTGCTTGTCACCATAGACAAGTTTACAAAATGGATTGAAGCTCGACTGATATCCACGATCAAATCCAAGCAAGCTGTGTTGTTCTTCCTCGACATCATCCATCACTTTGGAGTACCGAACTCCATCATCACAGACAATGACATGCAGTTCACCGGTAGGAAATTCGTTCAATTCTATGATGAACAACACATCCGAATCGATTGGGCAGCCGTCGCACACCCCCGGATGAACGGGCAGGTCAAGCGCGCAAATGGCATGCTTCTTCAAGGCCTCAAACCCAGAATTTTCAACTAGTTGAACAAGTTCGGCGCGCGCTGGCCCGCTGAGCTCCCGACCATGCTCTGGAGCCTGAGGACGACTCCTAGCTGGGCCATCGGCTACACACCTTTCTTCATGGTCTATGGTTCCGAGGCCGTTCTTCCAACGGACCTTGACTATGGAGCACCAAGAATCAGAGCATACGATGAATAGGGGGCCGAGGCATCCCACCAAGATGCCATGAACTAGCTAGAAGAATCCCACGATGTTGCCCTCCTTTGTTCGGCTAAGTACCAGTAGGTGTTGCGACGGTACCACAGCCGACGGATGCGGGGTCGAGCCTTCAACATCGGAGACCTCGTCCTCCATCTTGTGCAGAGCAACAAGGACCGCCACAAACTCTCCCCGCCCTAGGAAGGGCCCTACATCATCGCGGAAGTACTTTGCTTAGGCGCCTACTGGTTGAAAACCATCAACGACGAGGTCTTCACCAACGCCTGGAACATTGAGCAGCTACGTCGTTTTTACCCTTAAAATAAGCGTATACTCTTCCTTATTAGTTTTTGTCATAACAGAACCCCGATCCTTAGTGACTTCTGACCCCTGCAAATCGCGAGGGGTCAGACCTCACTTGGGGGCTGGCATGTGATTGTAACATGTGGCATATGTAATACAAGTATTACGCTTGTAAAAACCTCCTGTGTTATATTTATAAACATTCTTTAAAGTTTTCCATTCGTCTCATAAACGAGTCCTAAGGGCTAAGATTTTGGGAACCAATTCTGAATACAACTGGTAGGACTGCGGGACACCCACGCCCCAGCGGCTGCAACCTCTTTACTCACCAGCTCAATCAGAACTAGTCCGCCCACATTCCTAGTTTCTTATGACTTAAACCATGAGAAGGGTCGGAAAGCACTAAAAAAATTTCATTACAAAAAGGAATAATATACTTGTAAATTTAGAGGACTATTTACTCGAGGGCTTCCCCACAAAATTATTCAATTATAGTCTCTGCTTAGCTTTACTACAAGTACTGTTGCGGCCACCAAGTCACGCTCTTCATCGGTGACACCTGGGGAGTGTACACGGGCCAGCTCATCTACTACGGCCGCCGCGCCATGCTCTCCATCGGCGACATCCCACCACTTCGTAGGATCCTCGAAGGTGCCGTCATCTACAATGCCTCCGCCAGGGCATTCGGGGACTACGCCATCGTCGTCAGCCGCAACCCCAACTACAACGCCTCCGCCGGGGCGTCCGGGGACTACACCATCGTCGTCAGCTGCAACCCCGACAGCGACGCCTCCGCTGGGACATCCGGGGACTACGCCATCATCACTAGCCACCACCCTAACAATGGCATAAAGGCAGGAAACGCCTCCCGCCGAAGGAGGAGCACAGCGAACGACGGCGCAGTCGATGGCGTACGGCACCCACCGGCGCCCTCTTCTCTTTTGGTAGCAGCGACTCCTCGGCAAGGGCGGCACGCACCATCTCATCTACGCTAAATAACCTCTGGCTCAACATCATGCTCTAGATTCACGAGCGAATTTGTGAGTTTTCCTCTCTCTCTGGCATTACTCTTCCTCACTCAGGAACTACCGCGACGCACGGACGCATTCGGTGGAAAGGAAGAAGAAGGAGAAATAGCGGCTCAGAGGCAGAAGAGGAGGTGGGATGAGAACTCCCCTCCCCCTCCCTATTTAAAGAGGAGGCGTTGTAGCTAAGGAAAGGCGAAAGGTTGGACGAAAACCCCTCTCCCTTCCCCTCTTTAAATACAGAATCAATGTTGATTGATACCTGCGGGGACGCGTCGGAACTGACGGGACGCGCCCCGGTCGACGAGGCGCCCCCCCTTGGTCAAACTAAACACTGCCTGGGTATGGCCTGCCACTGACCCGCTCTGGACGTAGCAATTAAGGCGCCCACATAGGCAGACAACCCTTCGCCTCCCCATGTAGGACCACAGGACGATCCAACGACAGAACCTTTTGGATCTCCTGGGCCAGCCATTCGGCCCAGAAGAGACGACAAACAAATGTCCAAAGAAAGATAAGCATCTCTGCCTTCTTACTTTACGCGTTAAAATTCATTCTCGAGCTTCTGACCCCGTCAAACGACGGGAACACGAACATCACTCAGGGGCTGCTGAGGATGTCTACCAATCTAGACATCCTCCTCACCCGACCCCCTTCATACGCTTGAAACTAAGGACGCGAAATATGGGCATAAAACTTTGAGTAAAACTAGACGAACTAACAGACCCTATGCTTTGGTAGCTACGGTGTTTCTGTTCGCCAGAAAAATCATGCTCAACGCCCCTCGCGTCTCTAGCTTCAATGTCTGCCTTCTCAAGAAGGGTTCGGAGGGGTCCACCTATAGAATCTCCCCCAAAGGAGAAGCTGTCAGGTTGCCCAAGTTAATTAAACGGCTCGGAACACCACCGAGATACGAAAAACAAAGAATAGCGATTCTTATGCAGGTTACTCCAACCTCATCACGAAACATTAGGGTCCGAACCCCGCACGGACACATCTGGTAGGAGCTTTTCGTCACTCATACCGCCAAGGTAACATTACCGACCCCGCCTTCATTTCAATTATATTATGCATATGCAAAACATCCCAATGCTTCGTATCGCATCACAAAACGGCCGTCGCCTCATTCGATATAGGCGGCCACAGGCCAAGGTTCGAAGGTCGGCTCGCGAAGGGCTCGAGGCTACCTCATGCCAAACAGAGCCAGGGAGAAATAACTAAGACAAGCCCCAGCGGCCCTGCCCGACCCCGCTCAGAAGCGGACAAGGACGTCTCAACCTTTTCTCGTTCGATTCTAACCCTGAGCTAAACCCATAGAATCTCCATCGAGGAGAGGCCATCGGGCCCCCTGAGCCTATCGAACGGCTTGGGCATCTGCCGGGAGGCGGGTTAAGAAGTTATTGAGTGCCACCAGAGGGCTCTGCCGACCCCATCAGCAAATGATGGACCCAAATTCCACACGAACATACATGTTAGTGAGCTCGTTGAGTGCAACACTCGAGCCATCGTGGCAAGTGTCGTTTACTCAGCCCCTCCGATTGCGAAAATCGAGGACGGGGTAACACGCAAATTACGGCCAACCCCTATCAGACCCTAACAAGGCCCGGGGGCTCGAGACGATCAATACAGGGGCACAGGTTCGAAGGCCCCACCTTGCCGAGCCCATAGAGTCCCTAATTGGGGATTTCTGTTGGAAGACAGGGCGGGGAATATTGCAATGCCATCCAAGGACTTCGTCGACCCTGTCACCAAAACCACAGTTCCGATCTCTAGTAACCCCCGACCCTAGCAAATGCAGGGGGTCAGACCTTACTCGGGGGCTGGTTAAGGTACGGCTACCTCCCTTCTTTCTTTCAAAACAATCTCCTCGCATCAAGACCAGCGGCAAGATTCAAGGGAACAGATTGATAAGATCACAAAAAATCAAACAAAACGAAATTACGACACAAAATCATGAAACCCGCGTCCAGACTCGAAAATACCGACACTTGTCCACATATTACATATAAGTTGTTCTCAAAATTATTCGACTAACTACTCCCACGGAGGGAGAATCATCTCTTTCAGATTATCCGCTAGGTTTTTCACAAGGGGACCAACCATCTTCTCCATTGCCCCTGGCTCATCATCCTCATAGGTGGATGGGAAACCTTCGCTCATCACCTTCAGGTTGATTTCCTTCTCGTAATGGGCATGGGCAACGGTGAAGGCCTAGGTGATCCCGGTGTGAAAAGCACTCTCCTCAAGCTGGCCCACCCGAGCCATGATAACCTGCGGCACGAGCCGCGAGCGGGCTGGTCTCCACCGGCTCCACCACCTTCAGGGCATCAAGGACCACCCCAACCGCAGCTTGCAGAAGATCGTGCTCATCGCTCTCAAACCTGAAGGGCCCTTTGTGCATGGGCAACCTCTTTTTCTAGCTTGGCGGAGACATTTTCGGTGCTCAACCTTCGGCTCACCGCGCCACCGAGATCCACTCGGAGAGAGCGGACCACCTCGACGTCCTCGTCCACCTTCTGCTGAAGGGCCGTGGTCCTACTCTCGGCCTTCCACCGGAGGTCCCACTCCATCTCTAGGTCCTTCAGGACCTCGTCGGCCTTCTCATTAGCTGCGGCATTCCTCTACAGCAGCTTGTCTTGCTCCTTTTGGAGCCTGGCGATCTCCTCCCCCTCCAGCTTGGACCTTGCCGACAAATCCTCAAACATCCCGTGGGCCTCCTCCGCGTCTTGACGCGCCTGGGCCTCCCACTCCTGGGCAGCAGCAAGCTGTGCGGCCATGTCTACTCGTAGCCGGGCCTCCTCAAAGAGGCAATCCCACTCCGCCTTCTGCTCATGGAGGAATCGGGATTTATTCCGGCTACGAGCAACAAGAACCTGAAGAGGAAGAAGACTGGTATAAAAAATGCAAACACACAAAAACATGCGAAGAAAGAAGAAAAATCAAGCGAATACCTGGGTAGTAGGAACAACAATTTCACATAGGGCTCCTCTGGCCTGGTCCAGGGCCTCCAGCATGGTCCGAAATTCTGATGTCAAGACCCTCCCGCTCCATGCTCTCGGAATGATCATCGAGCAAGAAAAGAGCTGACGTCGGGTCCTGAGCGGCCATCCACTGAAGCGGCGGCTCCCCCCGCGTGGGGGAGCGGCTTCCTCCCGACAAAGGGGCTAGGGGCGGCTCCCTCCTGACCCTATGCGGCACCACCGCTGTGCTCGAGGACCCTTCGATTGGACCGTCCTCCATCTAGGCTGCTTCGGGCGCCACGGGCGGATAAACCTAGGCCCCCGGTGGCAACGGATTGCACTACGCCCTCGAGCACCACCATGGCCGCGCTCGGCTGATCCTGGCTTAGCGCGGTCGTGACCACCTCCACCGGCAATATGCGGCCCTTGACTGGCTGTATCACATCCGCCATGGAGGAAGCCGCTTGCTCGGTAACCTCCATGGGCGTGGGCGCCACCAAAGACGCCGTCGGGTTGGCCAACGCAGACCCAACATCGGCACCACTCCTACCCGAAACAGGGGTGACGCCAGGCGACACCATCTGTCCCACTTGAATGATGAGGCTCTTCTTGGGCGCCATCCCTAAGGGGTGACCCGTCCGCAAGAACCTACTCAAAGGTAATAACCATTAGCTTAAAATAGAAATAGAAAAAGGATGAAAACAGGGGAATTAGCAGCACATGTTGACGTCCTCGGCCGGCGGAAGCCTTTTGGGGATGGATCCCCAGATCCCTGCCCCGACTTGTCTGGGCGGGATCATTTCGAGCCTGCCCCCTGCTCCGGGGCAGGGGGACTCACCTCGTGGGGGCACGGCACCAGAGCCGCTCCCCTCCATCGTCTCATGGGGCGCGGTACCAGAGCCACCCCCCTCCACCATCACCATGGGGTCGGCAGCGGCAGGCCTGCCATCCCCCATCCACCGATCCTCGGGCGGCACACAGTGCGAAGCGGCGGACTCTCCGGCCCCCACCGACTCACTTCCCTCCGCATGGAACGGGAAGGGTCCCTGCACGGACGGTGGGCACTTGTCAACATGTCCTCGTCCTCCAGGACACCCCAATCCACGTCGACAACTACCTCGTCGTCGTCA